>NW_027222000.1:0-337911 GCF_041296265.1 Equus caballus
TGAGCACAGACTGGGCTGACTTCGGAAGAAAGGAAGCCCCGCCCACTCGCTCCAGCCAGTGGCCAGGAGGAAGATGCAGGGCAGCTGATGGAGCAGCATGGAAGCCAGACACCGGCACCTTCTGCCAGGTCCTCAGCCTCCTGGAACAGTCCAGCCCGCACCATTCTATCCCATGCCCCTGGCCTCCTGTCCCAAACTGCCCCCACCTGCCCATGGAGCTAGCACATCCCTCTTCCTGTCCATCTTTTCCTGACCACTTCACGTGACAGGAGAACCAAAAGCTCATCCTGCCGGGTCCCTCCCCTCTCGCTCCCCCTCCTTCCAGATGTGCAGCCTCCGTCTTACCTTCACCAGCTGCCTCCTGCTCACCCACTGGGTCTTTGATGAACCTCTTCAACTTTCAGAGAGCTCTTCCTGAGGGGAGAGGAAAGGAGGAAAGAAAACCCGGGGCGGTTGAAGGCGAAATGCCTTTGGCTGAGAACCCGGAAGGTTCAAAGGGCCTGGGGCCTGGACGAGGGTTTTCCCCGGGTTCTTCGGAGCTCTGAGGTCACCGTGGGACTCGGGTGGAGGCTCTCCTGCGGTCACCTGGGGCCTCCATTCCCACTCCGACTGAGCACATTGTTTCTAACAGCGTTGGTTGCCGATGAGGGCTCCGTTGCTGCGAAGTACACCCTTGGAAATCTCCAGTGTGGCTCAATCAGGATGTGACAAGGGGGGAGCCACTGCCTAGGGTCTCAGAGAGTCTCAGAGACCCGAGCAAGGAGGCCAGTCCCCATCCCTAGGGTCCGCTGCCTCCCAGATGGTCCTAGCTGAATGAGGGGTCCATGGCAGTCGCACGGGGGATGTCTGGTCCGCCCTGGTGGTGCTTGGATGGAGCACGGCCTACCCACCTGGCAACTCGTCCCCATGTCTTTTGCAGACGGCTGATGGAGGGGCTCTGCAGAGCAGACACGATGGCACGCAGGGACGCATAATTTCCAAGGACTCGGCACTCCTGAGGAAGGGAAGGGAATGAGCTGCGACGGCGGGCTGGAGCCCTGCTTCCTCTGGCTTGTGTCCCCTCGTGGGCTTCTGCTGTCCTGGATGAGGCAGATGCCCAGGGAAGCGAGGGAGGGCACACCTGGGAGCTGATGAGTAACGCTCGCGGGCAGGAAGATTTTAGCTCAACCCAGGGCGGGAAGGGAGCTTCCCACCACTGGGACCAGCACTCAAGGTCAGCAGGCCCTTGGCAGCAAGGGGCCTAGGACTTTGCCGAGGCCCAGACCACCGACTTCAAGGCTGAAAGCTGCGAGAGGAGAAGGGGCAGTCCCCCTGACTCCAGGGAGGGGCTCCCTGGGCCCTGCCGCTACTGACCTTGGCCACCTGAATCCACAGCTCGACGACTCTGGCCCTGTCCTGGGCCGTCATGCTGAGGTCCCCAAGGCACGTCGTGATGACGCAGCCGGACACGTGAAGAAACTGGTTGATAGTGGCCCGAACCGTGGGAGCCAGGTACTCCTTGCTCCCATTGGGCCGCTGGCACCACACAAAACCCAGGCAGTGGCGGGGCTCCACCTTCTTGAACAGCTCCTGGGGAGGATGGGGACTGTCACCTGACCCTGCCACACCCGAGCTCAGAGTCTGCAGGCCCCCGCAGCCCCAGGCAGGAGGCACTGGTCAGCTGCAGCTCAGGAACCTGAGGAGGTGGCCTGAAGCTTCTGGGAGTCTCTGGGTTTTGTCTGTGTCCGCTGAGGCCGCCCAGCGCAGGATGACCGAGGACCCAATAGGGGCGGGGAAGAGAAGTCCCATTGGCTCGCAGCCCAGTCTTGCTTCCCCCAAGCACCAGAACACGGCTCACACCTGCCCATCTCAAGGGGCATCTTCCACCCGTTCTCATCACCCCCTGGTCCCACTCCCCTTTCAGCTGCACGTTCCCCCGAGGCAGCAACAACCATGGGCTTTGTTTGCCTGTCTTCCATGTCGGTAAGGACGCACTAGGTGTCTAATAAGTACGGAGGCTGTTGAGGCCTCCTGGGCCGATGGGTGAGTGACCCAGGACTTGGCAGCACTCCAGTGAGCTTCCCTCCCCCACCAGAGGGCTATTCTCTGCCCCGCTTCCTCTCTGTTCGACCTCATCCATCCGCACAGCCACTCTGCCCAGCAGGTGCCCGCCCTTGGTGTGCTCTCTACTGTCCATGTGGGGACAGCAAGGACTTGGGGGCCAGAAGGTGGCCCAGGTCACCCGGTGGGTAAGTGGGGGAGCTGTGACTTGCACCCACATCGTTGGATTGCGGCTGAGGGAACAGGAGGTCTGGGGCAGCTGATGGCCCACCAAGGCGGGCCCCACCTAGCCCAAGAGCCCCGCTGCTCACCGCATCCATCCGGGTCAGCTGCTCGGCCACCAGCTTCGGAGGGAAGTCCAGCAGCTTAGGCCTCTCCTCTCTCAGCTCGGCGCTCGCTTCTGCGGTGACTTCGGCAGCTGGAGGCAGAGATCGTCCAAAAGTCAATGGCGCATCTTGCTCCAGCTCAGAAGCTGGCACTGGGGCTGAAGCTGATGGCGCTCGCTCCGGCCCTGGAGAGGCCGATGGAGGTGAGGCTGCTGGAGGTGAGGCTGCTGGTGGTGAGGCCGCCTCCAGCTCCGGCGCGGACGGTGGAACTACAGCTGGAGCTGCCTCTGGCCCCGGAGCTGGCCCTTGCTCTGGCTCTAGAGCCGGCAGGAGCTCTGGAACTGGCGCTGCAGCGGGAGAAAGAGAAAGTTTCACCTACGTACCCGACTTTACAAGACAGGAGAGACTCCGCTGTCTTGAAGGGAACCCCAGCCCGTGAACCCCACCGCAGACAGTCTTCCCAGACTGCTGTGCCCTCACCTTCCAGCTCTGCCCTCCTGGGCCCCAGATGTTGCAGCTGGACCTGGGGAAGGTAGGCAGGGCCTCCCAGGTGCGACCCAGGCCAGATGACACGCAGAGAGGCCAGCCGCATCCTGAAAGAGGGAAAGGGCGTGGGCTCCCAGAAATCCTGCATTGGGTCCAGCCAGGTTCCCACCATAGAAGACGCGGTACTGGGCGGAAGCAGTTGGGCCACAGAGCCAGAGGCCTGGCCGTCGCTTCCACACTGTCCTCCCAAGGCACCCTGCTTTGGGTCTGGGCCCTGTGCCTGCCCCTTTCCACCAGGGGGGAGTCCCACCCCGGCGCTGACTCCTGTGTGGCCATCCTGGCAGTGGCAGGCCTGCTCATCCAGCAGGTGGAACACGGGGTTTGTGTGAGTCTCTTCTTCCCACTGCCACTCTTCTCGCAAAGAGGCTGGACACAGTCCAGCCCAGCCCTCCACGCCCTTGTGCAAGTGGACTGAGGACTGAGGCCGATGTGTGAGCGGCTCGCTAACACCCCTTCTCTTCTGGGCCTGCTGGTGGTGGTCAGAAGGGGTGGCTATGGAGAAGGGGAAGCGGAGGGAGACGGGACTGTGGTGGGGATGGGTCGCCAGGGAACAGCTCAAGCCAGCCTCCCCTCTGGTTCCCAGGGGCTCTGGGACCCCACCCACAGCTCTCTTTCACTCCTATCCCCTTGCAGTAGAAGCCATCAGACCTCAGCCCTCCCAGAGGAATCAAAAGATGAGTGAGATCAGAGTTGTGCCGGGCCCGCCCCAGCCACAGTCCTCTGTCCTCTTGTTCTCCCCCAGCCCTGTTCTGTGGAGACAGGAGGCCCTCGTCTGGCACTCAAAGAACACTCAGGTCTTTAGTTGGCGCTGGGGTCCATCATGCATGAGAACGTGGGAAGAGGCCTCCAGTCGTAAAGGAGCATAGGAGGGCATCCCCTGGGACAGGCGGGGGACAGGATCTGTGGATGATATGGTGTGTGACTATCTGAGTCTCAGGCTGCTGCGGGGGTCCAGGGGCTGTGTCTGCTTCATTCACTGCGTTGTGCCAAGTGTCTCTAAAGCTCCCGCATGTCACAGGTGCTTAATATACAGTGTTCTCGAATGAACTCCAACCAGAAGCATCCCCGGTAGCTGAGTGGGCCTGGGGCCCCTCTGCGGCCCCGGAGACCCCTCCTTGGCTACTCCAAGGACCCGCCCCACGACCAGCTGCATGGAATCCCACACTCCCTGCCAGAGTGCTTTCCGTGTGCCTTTGCAAACTCAGAAAGGCCCCATCCCAGCGATGGGGGAGCAGACTGCTCTTCATCGGGGAGAGGGAAAGAATAACCAGGAACAACCACGGCACGTCTCTCAGCCCCTTCTGTAGAGCCAGGCCCCAGGGAAGCACCTGCCGTGGCTCATCCCATTCGTGCCCACCAGAACCCGATGAAGTTTATCCTCTCCCACTCCACTTTGCAGAGGAGCAATCGAAGCTCAGAGAGATGGAGGGCCGTTTCCAAGACACACAGCTGGCAGTGGGCAGAGTCACCACTGTGCTGAGGAGGGGCTGGGCACTCACGTAGCAAGTAGGTGGTCCAGGACCCCGTGGGAGGTGAGGACAGCCGCGCAGTCAAACACGATGGTGGTGACGTTGGCCATGTTTCGAGGCGCCAAGGCTGGTCCTATGGACGGCGGCAGCCTCTCCAGCAGGCCTGCCTGGAGGGCCCGCATCCTGCAGGCCTCATTCCGCTGCCCGAGTGACTCTCCGCGCTGGGTGAGATGAGGAAGGACACAGAGTCACCAGCACCAGCGTGAACCTCCAGGAAGTCAAGGTCTGGAGGTCCCCCAGGAACTGTGAGCCCCTCAGGGATGTGTGCAGAGGAGGGACAGGATTGCCCACAGCCAACCGGTTTCCAGGCTTGAAAAGTCCAATTTGAGTTTGGGCGGGGGGAGGATTATACGATGAGTTCCTCAGGACACTTGGCTGGCTTGGCAAGGACAGACCGCCCCGCACCAAAGCGTGCATTAAGAGCACTGACCAGCGAATCCAACACAAACATCCCCATTCTAGAGATGAGAGGACGGAAGCTTCGGGCTGCCAAGTGGCTGCTCAGGGTCCTGTGCGTCGGAACTGAGAACCGCCCTAAGCCAGGGCTGCAGGACTCCCCCGCTCCCCCACCTGAGGCTTCATGTGCTCCTGACATGAAGGGAAATGTCTGGTGGGAACCTCAGCCCTCCCCAGTCGGGAGACAGTGCACGGGCAGACAGACGCTGTGAGGATCTGGCTGACTACAAGAAAGGACGCTGGTTTTTCTTTCTTTTACACGAAAGGGAGGTTTGAGACCCTCGTTACAGAGGTTTCAGATTCAGAAAATGGCAGATTTCAAAGATGCCCCTGGCCGAGTGTGAAGCGCAAACATCAGTGTTTTGTCTACTCCGCCTAGGGTTAGGAAAGAGCGACTTCCCACCCTCCTAGGTAGCTGGTGAGGAGGCGTGGAAGTCCAGATTCCTTTGGGACTGGGCCCTTGGGACACTCCAGTGGGAAAGCCCTGGGCGGGTCCAGGGGAGGGCTCCAGATTTGACTCTGGATTGTGGACACACCCCGGTGATCTCAGGGCCCCGGGTGTCACTCACTCTCCCCTCAGTCCAGCCCCGGGCAAGGTCGGTGGTCTGCTGCACTTGCCCCCTGTCCAGGGAGATGGAGCCGTAGGACCCATGCGCCAGCTCCTGGACCATCTCCTGGGTGGAGCTCTGCAAAGACAGCGTCCGGTGGCCGCGGCGGCAGGTAGCAGGGGCCTGCCTGCACTTGCCCACAGGGGGAAAACTCTCCCGCACACCGAGCACAGACAGAGGGGCATCCGCATAGACCTCCAGACAGGGAGCGAATGAGATGACACCTCACGGGCTTGGGATTCACCTACGGGTAGGGCGGCTTGGCTCCCAGCACTCACCTTCCATCCTGCCAGCCACCACCCGGGATATGAACACGACATACCGCCAGGCTTCCAAGCCCTAACCGTCTGCTCCCGTCCAGGGTAGCTCCACGCTCATCCCTGCCTTCCGTCACTCCATGCCCGCCAACACACACACACAATAAGGGTCAAGGGGTGTGGGGCTGCCCGCATGGGAGGGTGGGATCACACTTGTGGCCTGACCCGGAGTGGCCCGCCCTGGGCTGCCTTGTGTTACCTGAGGGTTCCTTCTTCCGAATGGCCTGAGGTCTTGGAGGTGCGGTCTCAGCCAATGTCGACAGCGCTGGAGAAGACTGTCATTGTTGGCTCTCTGTGCGCCAGAGCCTCGCAAAGAGGGGATACACGAACACATCCTCCTGTGTCGAGTGTCTCTGGTCAAATGGGCTATGTGTACAAAATGGCTGCCTGGTGACCAGAGTTCTAAGCTCTGTTGGGGTCGGTCGCCAAGGAAGTGAGGTCATGTCTCCAAGGTTCCAGGATGGGGGGCCCTTCCCTCCATCAGACCCACCCAAAGCCCCCTCGGGGCTGTTGACCGCTCACCCTCCTTGCCCGTGTCATCTCCCGAGCTGTACAGAAAGTTCCATCACAGCCCTCCCCACAGCTCCTTGGGATCGGAACCAGCGCCCCAGCTTTGAAGAGAGAGCGCCCAGTTCGGATCTCCTTTTTCCTAGCAGTTCTGTGTCCTGGAAAAGCCACTGTGCCTCTCAGGGCCTCCCCAGTCTCCCAACCTGCACGATGGGATGGCGCTAGAAACACATTCCCAGGGACGTCTTCGGGTGGACATGTGATAACGCCTCCCATATCTGGGAGGTGGTGCCGCCTGGGTCTGGTCCCCGAACTTAGAGGTGGAAGAATTACAAGAAGGGGTGGATGCAGTCGGGAATACCTCTCCAAACAGGCCTGGATTCCAGCCGTGTGATTTGGGAAAAGTCCCTGCCCCTTGGGGGCTCCTTGTCAGGTCTCTGCACCTTCAAGGGTTGGAAGTTCGAGGAAATTCAGATATTGTCATTCACTAGCATTCAACCTTTCCCAGTCTCCTGTTGGCCGTAGAACCAGACCCAAGCGCCTCATTGTCGGCCTATGTGGTGGGCAGCCTCCACCAAGGCTCCCAGCGCTCCCTCCCTCCTGCTGTGCACATCCTTGTGGAACCACTACATCCTGAGTAACTGGTTTCTGAGCAATAGAATACAGCCCAGCTGATGGAATGTCACATCCAAGTTTTAATTACAAAAACTCTGTCACTTCCCTCTTGCTTGCTTTCCTGAGTTCCCTCCCTTTATCTCCCCCTCTGTTTCCATCTCTTGCGCTCTCTCTCTGTCACATTTCTGGAAATGAGATAGCAAGTGGCGATGATTTCAGTTGCCCTATGTAGAGGCCAAGGGAGGCGAGATCTGAGGGAGCGCCCAGCCAACAGTCACATGGAGACTCAGACTCTCAGTCCCAATGACTCCTGACACCACCCGTGTGAGTGACTTGGGAGCAAATCCTCCCCTAGTCTAGCCTCAGTTGAGACTGAAGGTCCTGCTTCACGGAGACCTGGAGGCAGAGGCTCCCAGCTAAGCCGTGCCCAATGCCTAGACCACGGAAACCGGGAGAAGTTCAATATTCGTACTTCAGAGGTGCAACTTTTGGGAGCAGTGTTGTGAGAGAGAAACCCAAATGAACGCAGACTACCGGGTTCCCCGGTCTGGCCCCATTAACCGCCGCCCCTGCCGCAGCTCCTGTTGCTTCTCAGGCTCCCTCCAGCCGCCTGGGCAGCTTTCTGACCTCCTCTGCTCACGCTCACTTCTGCCCCAGAGTCTCAGCACCAACAGCGCCTTTCCCCCGACTCCCTGTTCCCGGACCTACGCAGGCGTGGCTCAGTCTTGTCCTTCTGGTCACAGCCTAGGTCACTTCAGTGAGGCCTTTCAGAATCTCCCAGGCACAGTCTCTGCCACCACACATCTCACATCTGGAAGCGTCTTCAATTGTTTCCTCCTTCTTGCTCCCATTTGGATAAAGTGAGCCCAGGACGAGGGGCTGTCTGCTTTGGCTGAAGGAGATGTAATTCCTTCTGGTTACCCCGGGCACACGGCTGTCTCCTCCAGGCTGAGTTTTTCCCACCACCAGTCCGTCGGGAAGGCGCACTAGCCTTCCCTCTCTCCCGTGGGGCAGGTGTCCCAGGAACACGGTGAGCCGTCCTCTCTCCCTGTCATGCAGCACCAGCCCCTCACCCCACGGCCAGAGAACTAGCACCCGGTCTGAGACTCCACCACATCCTGAATTCAGTTACTGCTGAGACCCTCCCATCCATTTGGGGATTCCCTGGTACCTCCTGAGGGCGTCTTTCCCTGAGACCCCACTCCCAGCCTGCCCTTGCTTATTCCAGTAACAATGGCCTTTCCTCAGAGCCCCCCCAGTCTGGAGAAGAAAGGTGTTGAAAGGTTCTCCGTGTTAATTTTCAGGGCCGGGGGAAATTGGTAGAAGTAATTTGGGTGTTTCTGTGCAATAGTTCCCAGGAAGAAGATTCAGCCCTAAAAAGAAATGAACTTCTGACACATGGTACAACGTGGATGAACCTTGCAAACCTTACGCTCAGTGAAATAAACGCAACCCAGAAAGACACCTATGATACGGTTCCCCTTACATGACGTGCCGAGCACAGGCAAATTCATCGAGATGGAAGGAAGAATAGAAGTTCACAGGGGCTGGAGCTGAGGGTCATGGGGAGGCAGTGTTTAATGGGGACAGAGTTTCTGTTTGAGATGATGAAAAGAAGTCTTGGAAATGAACACGGTGATGGTTGCGCAGTATTGTGAATGCATTTGATGCCACTGAATTGTCCACGGAAAAATGGTTCAAATGGCCAAGTCTAGGTTATGCATACTTTGCCACAATCAAAAGGCACTTAAAAATGCAGCGGGGGGTCAAGATGCAGGTTCTGGGGCCCTCAAGTCAGCATATGGGCCAGGTAGGTGTCCAGGGTCTGAGATCTTGGACCCTGGTGAGGCTCTGGAGTGGTCCTGATTGATGCTAGTTTACAAGTTCAAAGTAACAGGATTGGAGCAATTTCACCGATTGGGGGATAAGAAAGGAAACAACTGCATTCAGTCCCATCCAACGTGGAAGAGACCTTTTTCTTAATGGGAAGCAAATGTCAGTCCTTCAAGGAAGTCACTTCTCAACGTCTCTACCCCTCCCCAACCCCACCCGCTACTCCCAGAAAGACGCCGCAGTGCAGAGCTCGGGTACCGTGGTTGTGGCCTCATCCGTGAGTCATGTTTGGGGTCAGATCCCCTGTTTTCCTTCCCCAGCCATGTGACCCTGGGCATGTCACTCAACATGACTGAACCTCCATTTCTTCAACCGTAAAATGGGGAGAATCATCCTGGTAGGGAAATTATGAAGGTCACAAGACTTTCTCAGAGGAGGTAGCACATGGCAGAGGCATTATGCTGAGAGCCGCGCCCCACAGGTCACACGTTTTCTGATTCTGTTGATACGACCTTCTCAAAACAACAGCATTATAAAGATGGAGAACAGATGAGTGAAGGCCAGGGGCTGGCCGGGCAGATGTGACTATGAAAGAGCAGCACGAGGGAGGGCTTGTGGGGATGGGACAGTTCTGTGTGTGGATTGCAGTGGTGGTGGCGCAAATCTGCATGTGTCATAAAATGGCATAGAACCGCGCGCGCGCGCATGCACGCACACGCGCGCACACACACACACACCGCCCAGTGAGCTCATGTCAAACTAGCGACATCAGAAGTCTGCGGTCTGTGGGTTTAACACTGTCAATTCATGTCCTGGTCGTGACACTGTACTAGAGTCCCGCAAGATGTTAACCCCCGGCAGAAGCTGGTGGAAGGGTCCAAGGCACTCTGTACTATTTTTGTTGCAACTTCATGTGCTTTCATATTTATTCAAAGGGAAAAGTTAACAGTGAAAGACACAACAGGACACAGCCTGGCACGTAGTAAGTGGCAAACAACACGGTTCTCGGTGACAATTCTTTGCGATTGTAATTGCACGTTCATTTCCAGTCTCTCTCCATACACAGTGACCTTGGTGAGGGACGGACACACCTCACTAACGTCGTCTGCCCTCTGCCCAGCACAGAGCACGCGCCCACTCAATATTTGTCCACTAAATCCCCCGTGGTCCCTGCGCCAGGTGTTCTTACGTCCACGTTCACGGACCCTCCACGACAACCTTAGGCAGTGTTATTCTTCGTGCTGGGCAGGTGAGGAAACTGAGGCACAGAGAGGGAAAGTAAATTGTTCCAGGTCAACACACTGGACCGACGAGGAGGTGCCATGCCCTGCTCTGGAGGAGAGCAGAGGCTGTCCATGGCAGCTCCAGGGTCCCTCACGGCGGCTCCTCTCTGCGACTGCCAGGTCCTAACTTTGAGGCCAAATAGCTTGACTTCCTAGAGGGAGCTGGAGAGAGAAGTCACCTACCTGTGGCGCTGGGGGGGGGGGGGGTCGGTGGCACCAGTGGGTTCTGTGGGAGGAGCATGGAGGTCACAGCAGCTGAGGAGAAATGGTCTGGAGTGAGACCGGGGACTCCGAGGGGGGGCATGGAGGCCACCGCGTGCATCTTTCCTATCCAGCCTGAGCCACTGATTGCGGGTCCTCTGGCTTCTTCTCCCGTGGGTGCCCTGGGATGAGGAGATCAGTCGCTCTCCCTAAGGGGCCTGCAGCACACGGTCATCAGAGCCCTGAGGACTCACCGCGGGGAGTGAGGGCTGAGGTCCGCTGTGTAACCTGCTGTGAGAAAAGGAGACAGAATTGGCATGCAAGAGGGGCACGAATGTCCAAAATACAGCCCGAGGACCAGCAGCCCCACCCACAACTGACACTTCCAGTCTACACGGTTCCACATTAGGATTTAGGAGCAACTATCTCTTATTCCTAAAAGGCTGACAAATCAAAGATCCAGTCCCTGTTTTCATGAGTTTGCAATTTATGTGTGAGATCAATGCGCTAACCTTGCTCGAACATGGGTTTGCAAATTGTGCTCTTCAGGTTCCAGAGGTATTTAGAGGTGCTGGCAGGGAGAGAGAGGAATAGCCAGACTCTTGAATGCCCATTGGCTTCAGAGGGATACTCTCTTTCATCTGACTGGAGAAAGGCTTCTGTGCCTCAGGCAAGGGGACGAATCACAGCCCCAGAGTGCAGAGCTGCAAAGGGAAGAGAAGGATTCACAAAGTGCAGGGCCTTGGGGTCCCTGAGCCTTGAGGGAGGTTGCTCAGCTGGAAGACTAGACACACAGGATGGCTCCTGAGGAACACTGGAGAGTGCACATCCTCCTGGGGCCCATCCTTAGCTTCAGTATGGGGTTACTAAATAGATGCTCCCCAACGACGTAGAGGCTGTCGCTGTCCAGGATGAAGGAGCCCAGCTGAGTGCCCCCACAGGTCTCATGTCTCAGCTTCCGTGACAGCCCCTCTTTTTCCAGCTTAAGGCCCACAGTGTCAGGATGGTGAGTGAGGACAGTATCATCTCCGCCGGCTGTTGCAGTTTTCTCAGGCCTGGAGCTGGAGGGACACAGGCATGGGGAGGTGGGGACTCCAGGCAGGGGCGCTGAAACGCCTCCCTGAGGGAGGGGACAGAGACAGCAGGAAGACTGACGGGCAGCTTGGAACAGCCTTGGTGCTGGGGGAGGGTTGTAAGTGAATAGGACAGCCAAGGTCCCTGAACACAGAGGACGTAGCACCTCCAAATGTTGGTGTCGGTGCTCAACTCTGAAAGGACGTTCATGATACGGCAACGCACACCCTAACAACAAAGCATGCGGCAGCGAGCGGAGGAGGACTCTGGGCACAGGACCAGGTGAAGCAAGGCAACATCAAGTTGCTTAAATTGCAGCTCTGCCACTCACTTTCTGCATGCCTCTGGGTAAGTCTCCCAACCCCTCTGGCTCCTTTTCTTCATCTGTCCAGTGAGGTGAGAGTTCAGACCTCACAGCACTTAGCACTAGTAACCGTTCGATGAAAAGCGGCCATTTTCCTTAGGTATTAATAGGGCCCGCATTCTTGGTGTCAATGGACCTGGCAGGGAGAGAGACTGAGCCTTTTGAAGGCAACACTTAGGGCAAGCAGCCGTCCTGGGATGGAGGCGGCGATTGGGCTGTGTGGGATCTCAGAGCCAGAAACATCTCAGGGCCAGTGGAAAGGGAAGACACGCTGCATCACGGCTGCAGGACAATGGCGAGGACCTTTGGAGCTGGGTCGTTTCATCCTCAGACAAACGGGTTCACGACTGGGAGGTTCACACGAGGGCTGAGGCCACCCAAGTGCTCCTGCGGGGGTTCCCACGTTGAAACAATAGATAATGCTTCTAAAAGATTGATCAACATGCTCTTGTCCTGAGAAGAGTGGGGAGAGGCTCAGTAGCTGTGCACTGTTTCCTCATGAGATGCCTCTGTCCTTCGTAGTCCTTTTGGGGTTGCTTAACACTTGTCGTTTCAGCAGGTGCCCTTGCCCTGGAGGGAAGAGATAGCAGGGCTGCTGAGCGTTGGGCTAGAGTTTCAGTCTAGGGGGCCGGCCCCGTGGCCAAGTGGCTGAGTTTATGTGGTTTGCTTTAGTGGCCCAGGGTTTCACCCGTTTGGATCCTGGGTGCGGACCTGGCACCACTCATCAGGCCACGCTGAGGCCGTGTCTCACATAGTGCAACTAGAAGGATCTGCAACTAGAATAGACAGCTATGTACTGGGAGGCACTGGGGAGAAGAAGAAGAGGAGGAAAGAAAACAACGTTTAGCAAAAGAATTTCAGTCTTGTCTCTCCTGTGTGTGAGGACCTCCACATTCCCAATCTTTGTTCCTCATAGCTGTCTCATTTCATCTTTTCTCTCGGTTTCTTTCTGTCGTTAACCACTTCAGACACTTGTCTGTTCTACTAATGTCCTAACCTCTATCAGGCCTTTATCCTGCCTCTTCCTGCAGAGCAGCTATGCCTGGCACCTCACTGCCGTTCAAATCTCAGCTCAACCATCAGCTGCTCTGAAAGACCTTGCCAGACCACCTTCTATGAAGTAGCACTTCTGAATACACACCTGGCCCTCAGGTTTTCTCTTCCCATATCACCCTGAGTATTTCTTTCATGGAATTTACTATCATTTGCTGTATTCAGTCTTTATGCATTTGTCACCTTGGCGCCAAGTACCTAGTTGACACTCGCTTTATGCTGCTTGCTGGAATGAATGCATGAATGTAGCAATGTCTGTACGTGTCCACATTTGTGGGTTCTATTTGAACAGACAGAAAATCTTTCTGGATCTTAGTCATGACTTTGACTCTAGCCCTGTCTCCTCATCTGGCCCCAGTGTGGATCTGAGAGCCCCTGAGTTTCCAGGAACCTGATATAGAGGCTTGATTGATGCCGTGGAACCTGTCGTACCCCAGCTCTGAAGATTCATTTTTAAAACTGAGTCCATGGGGGCTGGCCCGGTGGCGTAGCAGTTAAGTGTGCACACTCTGCTTCAGCGGTCTGTGGTTCCGGTGAACTGGCCCACTCAGCTCCCAGGCGTGGACCTATGTACCACTTCTCAAGCCACGCTTTGGCAGGCATCCCACGTATAAAATAGAGGAAGATCAGCACAGATGTTAGCTCAGGGCAAATCTTCCTCAGCACACAAGGAGGATTGGCAGTGCATGTTAGCTCAGGGTTAATCTTCCTCAAAAAAAAGAAGAAAAAAGTCAAGTCTATGAGTCTTTTTCATGCTTGTGTCCTGACCCAGGCTGGGCCTCCCCATCCCTTAATCCTGCCATGTGAGTCTGGAGTCATGGGATATAAACTGGAGTCCTGAAATTTGAATTCCGCCTTCAGGAATTCTTTGTTTCGTGAGTCAAGACCCTGCACATTTTCTACATGCTGTAGACATGATGCACACTCTCCACTTCCTCACCGCTCCGTCCTGACCAGCTCAACCATTTGTGTAACATGCCTAGTTCCAGCAGAATGTTAAATATGTGACATGTGCTACAGACCAAGTTATGTCTGCGCGCCCCCAGAAGGATTCCTGAGCAGTAGAGCACAGTGGTCACATGGTTTTTGGGGGGTCTGACAGGCCTGTGTTCCGATCCTAGTTCCCTGCTTCAAGACTGTGTGTCCCTGACCAGTTGCTAAACATCTCTGTGCCTCGGCCACCTCATCGGTCAATCGGAAGGGCTCAGTTTGCTTTTCTGCAGAACCAATTTAGCCCACATTCTGCTGGATAGTGATTTGTTCTGAATGCTGCTGGGAAGTTCTCCTGCCGGGGCTGGCTCAGCTGATCTCAGCTGAGGCTCACTGATGTGCCTGCGGTCGGCCGCTGGCTGGCGGACCTCGGGTCTCCCGCACATTCTCTCATCCCCCAGTGGGCACCTTGGGCTCATTGAGCTGCTCCGAGTTCCAGGAGCAGCAAGAAATGGCAAGCCCTAGTGTACACGTGCTTCCCAAGCCTCTGCTTCCGTCACATTCACTAACATCCATTAGCCAAGGCCTGTCATGTGGCCGAGCCCAGATTCAAGAGATGGGGAAGTAGACTCTGCTTCTCACTGGGGAGAGGAATTTGTGTGAGGATGAAAATGAAAAGTGCTTAGCAAAGGTCCCGACATGTAGACAACAAGCGGTAAAGGACTCGCACCCTTTCTTACACCCAACTGTGAGAAGGACCCCAGCACGTGGGAACCCCCGCAGGAGCACTTGGGTGGCCTCAGCCCTCGTGTGAACCTCCCAGTCGTGAACCCGTTTGTCTGAGGATGAAACGACCCAGCTCCAAAGGTCCTCGCCATTGTCCTGCAGCCGTGATGCAGCGTGTCTTCCCTTTCCACTGGCCCTGAGATGTTTCTGGCTCTGAGATCCCACACAGCCCAATCGCCGCCTCCATCCCAGGACGGCTGCTTGCCCTAAGTGTTGCCTTCAAAAGGCTCAGTCTCTCTCCCTGCCAGGTCCATTGACACCAAGAATGCGGGCCCTATTAATACCTAAGGAAAATGGCCGCTTTTCATCGAACGGTTACTAGTGCTAAGTGCTGTGAGGTCTGAACTCTCACCTCACTGGACAGATGAAGAAAAGGAGCCAGAGGGGTTGGGAGACTTACCCAGAGGCATGCAGAAAGTGAGTGGCAGAGCTGCAATTTAAGCAACTTGATGTTGCCTTGCTTCACCTGGTCCTGTGCCCAGAGTCCTCCTCCGCTCGCTGCCGCATGCTTTGTTGTTAGGGTGTGCGTTGCCGTATCATGAACGTCCTTTCAGAGTTGAGCACCGACACCAACATTTGGAGGTGCTACGTCCTCTGTGTTCAGGGACCTTGGCTGTCCTATTCACTTACAACCCTCCCCCAGCACCAAGGCTGTTCCAAGCTGCCCGTCAGTCTTCCTGCTGTCTCTGTCCCCTCCCTCAGGGAGGCGTTTCAGCGCCCCTGCCTGGAGTCCCCACCTCCCCATGCCTGTGTCCCTCCAGCTCCAGGCCTGAGAAAACTGCAACAGCCGGCGGAGATGATACTGTCCTCACTCACCATCCTGACACTGTGGGCCTTAAGCTGGAAAAAGAGGGGCTGTCACGGAAGCTGAGACATGAGACCTGTGGGGGCACTCAGCTGGGCTCCTTCATCCTGGACAGCGACAGCCTCTACGTCGTTGGGGAGCATCTATTTAGTAACCCCATACTGAAGCTAAGGATGGGCCCCAGGAGGATGTGCACTCTCCAGTGTTCCTCAGGAGCCATCCTGTGTGTCTAGTCTTCCAGCTGAGCAACCTCCCTCAAGGCTCAGGGACCCCAAGGCCCTGCACTTTGTGAATCCTTCTCTTCCCTTTGCAGCTCTGCACTCTGGGGCTGTGATTCGTCCCCTTGCCTGAGGCACAGAAGCCTTTCTCCAGTCAGATGAAAGAGAGTATCCCTCTGAAGCCAATGGGCATTCAAGAGTCTGGCTATTCCTCTCTCTCCCTGCCAGCACCTCTAAATACCTCTGGAACCTGAAGAGCACAATTTGCAAACCCATGTTCGAGCAAGGTTAGCGCATTGATCTCACACATAAATTGCAAACTCATGAAAACAGGGACTGGATCTTTGATTTGTCAGCCTTTTAGGAATAAGAGATAGTTGCTCCTAAATCCTAATGTGGAACCGTGTAGACTGGAAGTGTCAGTTGTGGGTGGGGCTGCTGGTCCTCGGGCTGTATTTTGGACATTCGTGCCCCTCTTGCATGCCAATTCTGTCTCCTTTTCTCACAGCAGGTTACACAGCGGACCTCAGCCCTCACTCCCCGCGGTGAGTCCTCAGGGCTCTGATGACCGTGTGCTGCAGGCCCCTTAGGGAGAGCGACTGATCTCCTCATCCCAGGGCACCCACGGGAGAAGAAGCCAGAGGACCCGCAATCAGTGGCTCAGGCTGGATAGGAAAGATGCACGCGGTGGCCTCCATGCCCCCCCTCGGAGTCCCCGGTCTCACTCCAGACCATTTCTCCTCAGCTGCTGTGACCTCCATGCTCCTCCCACAGAACCCACTGGTGCCACCGACCCCCCCCCCCCCCCAGCGCCACAGGTAGGTGACTTCTCTCTCCAGCTCCCTCTAGGAAGTCAAGCTATTTGGCCTCAAAGTTAGGACCTGGCAGTCGCAGAGAGGAGCCGCCGTGAGGGACCCTGGAGCTGCCATGGACAGCCTCTGCTCTCCTCCAGAGCAGGGCATGGCACCTCCTCGTCGGTCCAGTGTGTTGACCTGGAACAATTTACTTTCCCTCTCTGTGCCTCAGTTTCCTCACCTGCCCAGCACGAAGAATAACACTGCCTAAGGTTGTCGTGGAGGGTCCGTGAACGTGGACGTAAGAACACCTGGCGCAGGGACCACGGGGGATTTAGTGGACAAATATTGAGTGGGCGCGTGCTCTGTGCTGGGCAGAGGGCAGACGACGTTAGTGAGGTGTGTCCGTCCCTCACCAAGGTCACTGTGTATGGAGAGAGACTGGAAATGAACGTGCAATTACAATCGCAAAGAATTGTCACCGAGAACCGTGTTGTTTGCCACTTACTACGTGCCAGGCTGTGTCCTGTTGTGTCTTTCACTGTTAACTTTTCCCTTTGAATAAATATGAAAGCACATGAAGTTGCAACAAAAATAGTACAGAGTGCCTTGGACCCTTCCACCAGCTTCTGCCGGGGGTTAACATCTTGCGGGACTCTAGTACAGTGTCACGACCAGGACATGAATTGACAGTGTTAAACCCACAGACCGCAGACTTCTGATGTCGCTAGTTTGACATGAGCTCACTGGGCGGTGTGTGTGTGTGTGCGCGCGTGTGCGTGCATGCGCGCGCGCGCGGTTCTATGCCATTTTATGACACATGCAGATTTGCGCCACCACCACTGCAATCCACACACAGAACTGTCCCATCCCCACAAGCCCTCCCTCGTGCTGCTCTTTCATAGTCACATCTGCCCGGCCAGCCCCTGGCCTTCACTCATCTGTTCTCCATCTTTATAATGCTGTTGTTTTGAGAAGGTCGTATCAACAGAATCAGAAAACGTGTGACCTGTGGGGCGCGGCTCTCAGCATAATGCCTCTGCCATGTGCTACCTCCTCTGAGAAAGTCTTGTGACCTTCATAATTTCCCTACCAGGATGATTCTCCCCATTTTACGGTTGAAGAAATGGAGGTTCAGTCATGTTGAGTGACATGCCCAGGGTCACATGGCTGGGGAAGGAAAACAGGGGATCTGACCCCAAACATGACTCACGGATGAGGCCACAACCACGGTACCCGAGCTCTGCACTGCGGCGTCTTTCTGGGAGTAGCGGGTGGGGTTGGGGAGGGGTAGAGACGTTGAGAAGTGACTTCCTTGAAGGACTGACATTTGCTTCCCATTAAGAAAAAGGTCTCTTCCACGTTGGATGGGACTGAATGCAGTTGTTTCCTTTCTTATCCCCCAATCGGTGAAATTGCTCCAATCCTGTTACTTTGAACTTGTAAACTAGCATCAATCAGGACCACTCCAGAGCCTCACCAGGGTCCAAGATCTCAGACCCTGGACACCTACCTGGCCCATATGCTGACTTGAGGGCCCCAGAACCTGCATCTTGACCCCCCGCTGCATTTTTAAGTGCCTTTTGATTGTGGCAAAGTATGCATAACCTAGACTTGGCCATTTGAACCATTTTTCCGTGGACAATTCAGTGGCATCAAATGCATTCACAATACTGCGCAACCATCACCGTGTTCATTTCCAAGACTTCTTTTCATCATCTCAAACAGAAACTCTGTCCCCATTAAACACTGCCTCCCCATGACCCTCAGCTCCAGCCCCTGTGAACTTCTATTCTTCCTTCCATCTCGATGAATTTGCCTGTGCTCGGCACGTCATGTAAGGGGAACCGTATCATAGGTGTCTTTCTGGGTTGCGTTTATTTCACTGAGCGTAAGGTTTGCAAGGTTCATCCACGTTGTACCATGTGTCAGAAGTTCATTTCTTTTTAGGGCTGAATCTTCTTCCTGGGAACTATTGCACAGAAACACCCAAATTACTTCTACCAATTTCCCCCGGCCCTGAAAATTAACACGGAGAACCTTTCAACACCTTTCTTCTCCAGACTGGGGGGGCTCTGAGGAAAGGCCATTGTTACTGGAATAAGCAAGGGCAGGCTGGGAGTGGGGTCTCAGGGAAAGACGCCCTCAGGAGGTACCAGGGAATCCCCAAATGGATGGGAGGGTCTCAGCAGTAACTGAATTCAGGATGTGGTGGAGTCTCAGACCGGGTGCTAGTTCTCTGGCCGTGGGGTGAGGGGCTGGTGCTGCATGACAGGGAGAGAGGACGGCTCACCGTGTTCCTGGGACACCTGCCCCACGGGAGAGAGGGAAGGCTAGTGCGCCTTCCCGACGGACTGGTGGTGGGAAAAACTCAGCCTGGAGGAGACAGCCGTGTGCCCGGGGTAACCAGAAGGAATTACATCTCCTTCAGCCAAAGCAGACAGCCCCTCGTCCTGGGCTCACTTTATCCAAATGGGAGCAAGAAGGAGGAAACAATTGAAGACGCTTCCAGATGTGAGATGTGTGGTGGCAGAGACTGTGCCTGGGAGATTCTGAAAGGCCTCACTGAAGTGACCTAGGCTGTGACCAGAAGGACAAGACTGAGCCACGCCTGCGTAGGTCCGGGAACAGGGAGTCGGGGGAAAGGCGCTGTTGGTGCTGAGACTCTGGGGCAGAAGTGAGCGTGAGCAGAGGAGGTCAGAAAGCTGCCCAGGCGGCTGGAGGGAGCCTGAGAAGCAACAGGAGCTGCGGCAGGGGCGGCGGTTAATGGGGCCAGACCGGGGAACCCGGTAGTCTGCGTTCATTTGGGTTTCTCTCTCACAACACTGCTCCCAAAAGTTGCACCTCTGAAGTACGAATATTGAACTTCTCCCGGTTTCCGTGGTCTAGGCATTGGGCACGGCTTAGCTGGGAGCCTCTGCCTCCAGGTCTCCGTGAAGCAGGACCTTCAGTCTCAACTGAGGCTAGACTAGGGGAGGATTTGCTCCCAAGTCACTCACACGGGTGGTGTCAGGAGTCATTGGGACTGAGAGTCTGAGTCTCCATGTGACTGTTGGCTGGGCGCTCCCTCAGATCTCGCCTCCCTTGGCCTCTACATAGGGCAACTGAAATCATCGCCACTTGCTATCTCATTTCCAGAAATGTGACAGAGAGAGAGCGCAAGAGATGGAAACAGAGGGGGAGATAAAGGGAGGGAACTCAGGAAAGCAAGCAAGAGGGAAGTGACAGAGTTTTTGTAATTAAAACTTGGATGTGACATTCCATCAGCTGGGCTGTATTCTATTGCTCAGAAACCAGTTACTCAGGATGTAGTGGTTCCACAAGGATGTGCACAGCAGGAGGGAGGGAGCGCTGGGAGCCTTGGTGGAGGCTGCCCACCACATAGGCCGACAATGAGGCGCTTGGGTCTGGTTCTACGGCCAACAGGAGACTGGGAAAGGTTGAATGCTAGTGAATGACAATATCTGAATTTCCTCGAACTTCCAACCCTTGAAGGTGCAGAGACCTGACAAGGAGCCCCCAAGGGGCAGGGACTTTTCCCAAATCACACGGCTGGAATCCAGGCCTGTTTGGAGAGGTATTCCCGACTGCATCCACCCCTTCTTGTAATTCTTCCACCTCTAAGTTCGGGGACCAGACCCAGGCGGCACCACCTCCCAGATATGGGAGGCGTTATCACATGTCCACCCGAAGACGTCCCTGGGAATGTGTTTCTAGCGCCATCCCATCGTGCAGGTTGGGAGACTGGGGAGGCCCTGAGAGGCACAGTGGCTTTTCCAGGACACAGAACTGCTAGGAAAAAGGAGATCCGAACTGGGCGCTCTCTCTTCAAAGCTGGGGCGCTGGTTCCGATCCCAAGGAGCTGTGGGGAGGGCTGTGATGGAACTTTCTGTACAGCTCGGGAGATGACACGGGCAAGGAGGGTGAGCGGTCAACAGCCCCGAGGGGGCTTTGGGTGGGTCTGATGGAGGGAAGGGCCCCCCATCCTGGAACCTTGGAGACATGACCTCACTTCCTTGGCGACCGACCCCAACAGAGCTTAGAACTCTGGTCACCAGGCAGCCATTTTGTACACATAGCCCATTTGACCAGAGACACTCGACACAGGAGGATGTGTTCGTGTATCCCCTCTTTGCGAGGCTCTGGCGCACAGAGAGCCAACAATGACAGTCTTCTCCAGCGCTGTCGACATTGGCTGAGACCGCACCTCCAAGACCTCAGGCCATTCGGAAGAAGGAACCCTCAGGTAACACAAGGCAGCCCAGGGCGGGCCACTCCGGGTCAGGCCACAAGTGTGATCCCACCCTCCCATGCGGGCAGCCCCACACCCCTTGACCCTTATTGTGTGTGTGTGTTGGCGGGCATGGAGTGACGGAAGGCAGGGATGAGCGTGGAGCTACCCTGGACGGGAGCAGACGGTTAGGGCTTGGAAGCCTGGCGGTATGTCGTGTTCATATCCCGGGTGGTGGCTGGCAGGATGGAAGGTGAGTGCTGGGAGCCAAGCCGCCCTACCCGTAGGTGAATCCCAAGCCCGTGAGGTGTCATCTCATTCGCTCCCTGTCTGGAGGTCTATGCGGATGCCCCTCTGTCTGTGCTCGGTGTGCGGGAGAGTTTTCCCCCTGTGGGCAAGTGCAGGCAGGCCCCTGCTACCTGCCGCCGCGGCCACCGGACGCTGTCTTTGCAGAGCTCCACCCAGGAGATGGTCCAGGAGCTGGCGCATGGGTCCTACGGCTCCATCTCCCTGGACAGGGGGCAAGTGCAGCAGACCACCGACCTTGCCCGGGGCTGGACTGAGGGGAGAGTGAGTGACACCCGGGGCCCTGAGATCACCGGGGTGTGTCCACAATCCAGAGTCAAATCTGGAGCCCTCCCCTGGACCCGCCCAGGGCTTTCCCACTGGAGTGTCCCAAGGGCCCAGTCCCAAAGGAATCTGGACTTCCACGCCTCCTCACCAGCTACCTAGGAGGGTGGGAAGTCGCTCTTTCCTAACCCTAGGCGGAGTAGACAAAACACTGATGTTTGCGCTTCACACTCGGCCAGGGGCATCTTTGAAATCTGCCATTTTCTGAATCTGAAACCTCTGTAACGAGGGTCTCAAACCTCCCTTTCGTGTAAAAGAAAGAAAAACCAGCGTCCTTTCTTGTAGTCAGCCAGATCCTCACAGCGTCTGTCTGCCCGTGCACTGTCTCCCGACTGGGGAGGGCTGAGGTTCCCACCAGACATTTCCCTTCATGTCAGGAGCACATGAAGCCTCAGGTGGGGGAGCGGGGGAGTCCTGCAGCCCTGGCTTAGGGCGGTTCTCAGTTCCGACGCACAGGACCCTGAGCAGCCACTTGGCAGCCCGAAGCTTCCGTCCTCTCATCTCTAGAATGGGGATGTTTGTGTTGGATTCGCTGGTCAGTGCTCTTAATGCACGCTTTGGTGCGGGGCGGTCTGTCCTTGCCAAGCCAGCCAAGTGTCCTGAGGAACTCATCGTATAATCCTCCCCCCGCCCAAACTCAAATTGGACTTTTCAAGCCTGGAAACCGGTTGGCTGTGGGCAATCCTGTCCCTCCTCTGCACACATCCCTGAGGGGCTCACAGTTCCTGGGGGACCTCCAGACCTTGACTTCCTGGAGGTTCACGCTGGTGCTGGTGACTCTGTGTCCTTCCTCATCTCACCCAGCGCGGAGAGTCACTCGGGCAGCGGAATGAGGCCTGCAGGATGCGGGCCCTCCAGGCAGGCCTGCTGGAGAGGCTGCCGCCGTCCATAGGACCAGCCTTGGCGCCTCGAAACATGGCCAACGTCACCACCATCGTGTTTGACTGCGCGGCTGTCCTCACCTCCCACGGGGTCCTGGACCACCTACTTGCTACGTGAGTGCCCAGCCCCTCCTCAGCACAGTGGTGACTCTGCCCACTGCCAGCTGTGTGTCTTGGAAACGGCCCTCCATCTCTCTGAGCTTCGATTGCTCCTCTGCAAAGTGGAGTGGGAGAGGATAAACTTCATCGGGTTCTGGTGGGCACGAATGGGATGAGCCACGGCAGGTGCTTCCCTGGGGCCTGGCTCTACAGAAGGGGCTGAGAGACGTGCCGTGGTTGTTCCTGGTTATTCTTTCCCTCTCCCCGATGAAGAGCAGTCTGCTCCCCCATCGCTGGGATGGGGCCTTTCTGAGTTTGCAAAGGCACACGGAAAGCACTCTGGCAGGGAGTGTGGGATTCCATGCAGCTGGTCGTGGGGCGGGTCCTTGGAGTAGCCAAGGAGGGGTCTCCGGGGCCGCAGAGGGGCCCCAGGCCCACTCAGCTACCGGGGATGCTTCTGGTTGGAGTTCATTCGAGAACACTGTATATTAAGCACCTGTGACATGCGGGAGCTTTAGAGACACTTGGCACAACGCAGTGAATGAAGCAGACACAGCCCCTGGACCCCCGCAGCAGCCTGAGACTCAGATAGTCACACACCATATCATCCACAGATCCTGTCCCCCGCCTGTCCCAGGGGATGCCCTCCTATGCTCCTTTACGACTGGAGGCCTCTTCCCACGTTCTCATGCATGATGGACCCCAGCGCCAACTAAAGACCTGAGTGTTCTTTGAGTGCCAGACGAGGGCCTCCTGTCTCCACAGAACAGGGCTGGGGGAGAACAAGAGGACAGAGGACTGTGGCTGGGGCGGGCCCGGCACAACTCTGATCTCACTCATCTTTTGATTCCTCTGGGAGGGCTGAGGTCTGATGGCTTCTACTGCAAGGGGATAGGAGTGAAAGAGAGCTGTGGGTGGGGTCCCAGAGCCCCTGGGAACCAGAGGGGAGGCTGGCTTGAGCTGTTCCCTGGCGACCCATCCCCACCACAGTCCCGTCTCCCTCCGCTTCCCCTTCTCCATAGCCACCCCTTCTGACCACCACCAGCAGGCCCAGAAGAGAAGGGGTGTTAGCGAGCCGCTCACACATCGGCCTCAGTCCTCAGTCCACTTGCACAAGGGCGTGGAGGGCTGGGCTGGACTGTGTCCAGCCTCTTTGCGAGAAGAGTGGCAGTGGGAAGAAGAGACTCACACAAACCCCGTGTTCCACCTGCTGGATGAGCAGGCCTGCCACTGCCAGGATGGCCACACAGGAGTCAGCGCCGGGGTGGGACTCCCCCCTGGTGGAAAGGGGCAGGCACAGGGCCCAGACCCAAAGCAGGGTGCCTTGGGAGGACAGTGTGGAAGCGACGGCCAGGCCTCTGGCTCTGTGGCCCAACTGCTTCCGCCCAGTACCGCGTCTTCTATGGTGGGAACCTGGCTGGACCCAATGCAGGATTTCTGGGAGCCCACGCCCTTTCCCTCTTTCAGGATGCGGCTGGCCTCTCTGCGTGTCATCTGGCCTGGGTCGCACCTGGGAGGCCCTGCCTACCTTCCCCAGGTCCAGCTGCAACATCTGGGGCCCAGGAGGGCAGAGCTGGAAGGTGAGGGCACAGCAGTCTGGGAAGACTGTCTGCGGTGGGGTTCACGGGCTGGGGTTCCCTTCAAGACAGCGGAGTCTCTCCTGTCTTGTAAAGTCGGGTACGTAGGTGAAACTTTCTCTTTCTCCCGCTGCAGCGCCAGTTCCAGAGCTCCTGCCGGCTCTAGAGCCAGAGCAAGGGCCAGCTCCGGGGCCAGAGGCAGCTCCAGCTGTAGTTCCACCGTCCGCGCCGGAGCTGGAGGCGGCCTCACCACCAGCAGCCTCACCTCCAGCAGCCTCACCTCCATCGGCCTCTCCAGGGCCGGAGCGAGCGCCATCAGCTTCAGCCCCAGTGCCAGCTTCTGAGCTGGAGCAAGATGCGCCATTGACTTTTGGACGATCTCTGCCTCCAGCTGCCGAAGTCACCGCAGAAGCGAGCGCCGAGCTGAGAGAGGAGAGGCCTAAGCTGCTGGACTTCCCTCCGAAGCTGGTGGCCGAGCAGCTGACCCGGATGGATGCGGTGAGCAGCGGGGCTCTTGGGCTAGGTGGGGCCCGCCTTGGTGGGCCATCAGCTGCCCCAGACCTCCTGTTCCCTCAGCCGCAATCCAACGATGTGGGTGCAAGTCACAGCTCCCCCACTTACCCACCGGGTGACCTGGGCCACCTTCTGGCCCCCAAGTCCTTGCTGTCCCCACATGGACAGTAGAGAGCACACCAAGGGCGGGCACCTGCTGGGCAGAGTGGCTGTGCGGATGGATGAGGTCGAACAGAGAGGAAGCGGGGCAGAGAATAGCCCTCTGGTGGGGGAGGGAAGCTCACTGGAGTGCTGCCAAGTCCTGGGTCACTCACCCATCGGCCCAGGAGGCCTCAACAGCCTCCGTACTTATTAGACACCTAGTGCGTCCTTACCGACATGGAAGACAGGCAAACAAAGCCCATGGTTGTTGCTGCCTCGGGGGAACGTGCAGCTGAAAGGGGAGTGGGACCAGGGGGTGATGAGAACGGGTGGAAGATGCCCCTTGAGATGGGCAGGTGTGAGCCGTGTTCTGGTGCTTGGGGGAAGCAAGACTGGGCTGCGAGCCAATGGGACTTCTCTTCCCCGCCCCTATTGGGTCCTCGGTCATCCTGCGCTGGGCGGCCTCAGCGGACACAGACAAAACCCAGAGACTCCCAGAAGCTTCAGGCCACCTCCTCAGGTTCCTGAGCTGCAGCTGACCAGTGCCTCCTGCCTGGGGCTGCGGGGGCCTGCAGACTCTGAGCTCGGGTGTGGCAGGGTCAGGTGACAGTCCCCATCCTCCCCAGGAGCTGTTCAAGAAGGTGGAGCCCCGCCACTGCCTGGGTTTTGTGTGGTGCCAGCGGCCCAATGGGAGCAAGGAGTACCTGGCTCCCACGGTTCGGGCCACTATCAACCAGTTTCTTCACGTGTCCGGCTGCGTCATCACGACGTGCCTTGGGGACCTCAGCATGACGGCCCAGGACAGGGCCAGAGTCGTCGAGCTGTGGATTCAGGTGGCCAAGGTCAGTAGCGGCAGGGCCCAGGGAGCCCCTCCCTGGAGTCAGGGGGACTGCCCCTTCTCCTCTCGCAGCTTTCAGCCTTGAAGTCGGTGGTCTGGGCCTCGGCAAAGTCCTAGGCCCCTTGCTGCCAAGGGCCTGCTGACCTTGAGTGCTGGTCCCAGTGGTGGGAAGCTCCCTTCCCGCCCTGGGTTGAGCTAAAATCTTCCTGCCCGCGAGCGTTACTCATCAGCTCCCAGGTGTGCCCTCCCTCGCTTCCCTGGGCATCTGCCTCATCCAGGACAGCAGAAGCCCACGAGGGGACACAAGCCAGAGGAAGCAGGGCTCCAGCCCGCCGTCGCAGCTCATTCCCTTCCCTTCCTCAGGAGTGCCGAGTCCTTGGAAATTATGCGTCCCTGCGTGCCATCGTGTCTGCTCTGCAGAGCCCCTCCATCAGCCGTCTGCAAAAGACATGGGGACGAGTTGCCAGGTGGGTAGGCCGTGCTCCATCCAAGCACCACCAGGGCGGACCAGACATCCCCCGTGCGACTGCCATGGACCCCTCATTCAGCTAGGACCATCTGGGAGGCAGCGGACCCTAGGGATGGGGACTGGCCTCCTTGCTCGGGTCTCTGAGACTCTCTGAGACCCTAGGCAGTGGCTCCCCCCTTGTCACATCCTGGATTGAGCCACACTGGAGATTTCCAAGGGTGTACTTCGCAGCAACGGAGCCCTCATCGGCAACCAACGCTGTTAGAAACAATGTGCTCAGTCGGAGTGGGAATGGAGGCCCCAGGTGACCGCAGGAGAGCCTCCACCCGAGTCCCACGGTGACCTCAGAGCTCCGAAGAACCCGGGGAAAACCCTCGTCCAGGCCCCAGGCCCTTTGAACCTTCCGGGTTCTCAGCCAAAGGCATTTCGCCTTCAACCGCCCCGGGTTTTCTTTCCTCCTTTCCTCTCCCCTCAGGAAGAGCTCTCGAAAGTTGAAGAGGTTCATCAAAGACCAGTGGGTGAGCAGGAGGCAGCTGGTGAAGGTAAGACGGAGGCTGCACATCTGGAAGGAGGGGGAGCGAGAGGGGAGGGGACCCGGCAGGATGAGCTTTGGTTCTCCTGTCACGTGAAGTTGGTCAGGAAAAGATGGACAGGAAGAGGGATGTGCTAGCTCCATGGGCAGGTGGGGGCAGTTTGGGACAGGAGGCCAGGGGCATGGGATAGAATGGTGCGGGCTGGACTGTTCCAGGAGGCTGAGGACCTGGCAGAAGGTGCCGGTGTCTGGCTTCCATGCTGCTCCATCAGCTGCCCTGCATCTTCCTCCTGGCCACTGGCTGGAGCGAGTGGGCGGGCTTCCTTTCTTCCGAAGTCAGCCCAGTCTGTGCTCAGGAAGCCAGGGCCCCACTGCTCCTTCTGTCTTCACTGTGCCTCGCAAGAAGGGCACCCTGCCTGCCTGAGGGATGGGCACTGCCGGATCCCACGGGCCGGGGGCACTCAGGGGCTTCCCAGCCTTGGGACGGACACTGGACCTGGGACAGATCTGTGTCCCCTCGGTGACTCCCCACTCTGGCCCCTAAAGTGGGCGCTGCAGACAGTCCCAGTGGGATGCTCACCCAGGTCCTTGTTGGCGATGACATGTGCCCCGGAGGGCAAGGGCAAGTGCCCAGGGAACTGATGGCTTCTTCAGGGATCCTTCCCGCCCAGACGTCAGAAGTTTCCTCGTAAAACAGAAAGGAAATGCCACCCCGCAGTGCCCTGGTCGCCCCCTCCCCTGCTAGTCAGACGTGGCATTCGGGGTCCCCATCCTGAGCGGATGAAGAAAGAATTCTGTGCAGGGGAACTCCCTGAGGGGATCCTAGGGAGCTGAGGGCTTTAGCAAGGCCTTGGCCTCGGCCTGGGATCAGAGACTCCTGGGCGTTGGGGCTGGCAGAAGCCACTTGACCAGGCCTCCTGAGACACCTCATCTCCCTCCATCCGTGGCTCGGCCCAGCTGGGGGCCCGAACACAGCCTGAGAGTCCCGAGGACAGCACTGTGGTCAGCGGCTGGGCAGAGGGTGGTGTGAAGGCAGAGGAGACAGGGCCTGTGGCTGGGAGGGGGAGCAGCCTCTCCTCTGGGGCCCCCTGAGCAAGTCCCTGCCCCTGTGTGGGCCTTGGTCTCCTCATCTGGGAGCCAGAGGGAGATGAGCCGTGGTGCAGGCCTCACAGTGGGTGCCGAGGCTCAAGGGTGGGGAGGAATGTGGGGAGCTTGGACCTGGCTCCAAAGGCAGGCTTGAGCGGAGAGCAGTGATGACGGTCAGATGACGCTTGGGCCTCAGGAGACTGTGGGAGGCAGACAGAGTTCGTCAAACCTTCCAGACGAGGTAACAGGTTCAGGGAGGCCTGGGCGGGCCCAAGGTCACACAGGAGTGAGTGTTGGAGCTGGGATGGCTCTGGAATCAGAGCACCCTGGAGGCGGGAGCCGCAGGGGCACCAGGTGACTGGGGCCACATGTCCAGGGTCCCCGATCTGGGAGGGGTCTGGGAGGACACTTGGAGGGGAGCGTCGGCTCACTGGCCCTGTCAACACCCTGGCAGGAGGCGACCTCTATGTTGACCAGCCTGGAGACGGGCCCCACAGGTGCCCAGAAGGTAAGGGTGCCTGTGGAGGAGGGGCCCAGGAGTCGCAGGAGAGGGGACTCCCCTTCCTAGCCGGAGGTCTCTACCAGCAGAGAGGGAGCCTTTCTCCTCCAGCCCTGCTCCTGGTGCCACAGACCTGAAATGCCTGCATTGGAAGTGACCAGGAGGAGGCCTGGAACGGATGGGCGCACAACGGATTTGGGACAGGGAGGGGCGGGGACCACGTACCCTGGGTTTTGCCAGAGCCGGCTGCTGGGAGGTGCCTGGAGGAGTTTGGGGTTCCTGGAGGAGAGAAGAGGAGGAAATTGGGGGGAGGCCGCCTAGGTGGGTAGCTTGGGCTGGGCAGGAGGCTGGGGTGAGGAGTGGAGGAGAGGTCTTTGACGGCTCCTGAGAGCGGGATCTCATCACCGTCTCCACCCCGCTGGCACAGGGGCTCATCCCCTTCCTTGGCACATTCCTCAATTACCTACTGCTGCTGGACACCAACATGGAGGATTACCTGGAGGTGAGTGAGCCTGGAGGTGGGGCTGGGGATCAGGATTCGGAGATTTGGGAGGAGAGACTTGCACTGAGGCCTGAGCTCACAACCCTTGGCAGAGTCCTCTCGTGAGGGCCTCACAGCCACCCCGGGAGCTGGGTGTCATGGCCATCTTAGTGATGAGTGAATATAGGATCCAGGTGAGCCGCCAGTCCAGGCTGCCTGACTGCGGAGCTGCTGGAGGGTGTGTCTGAGCTGGACTCAGCCTCTCCCTCAGGCCCCGCCCCTGCAGGGAGTGAAGCCAGGCCCCTCCAAGGCAGGAAGCACACGAGTGGCTGAGCATCCCTTCCTGCCTGAGGCCTCAGTCTGTCTGTCTGTCAGAGAGGGCTGTCTTAGAATGTCCCTGAGCCATAGCCCCGTGGCCTCCTTGCTCTGGAGCTCAGAGTCTTGCCCGGGACCCATTCCCGTTTCTGGTAGCGCCTGCTCCCTGGTCGACCCTGCTGGTAGTGCAACCTGAGAAAGGGTGGAGACGGGGGCTAGCTATGGGCTAAGGGGGCTGTTGCTCATGGGCTTTGGCTCTCTGCCTTCCAGGGAAATGAGATCAATTTTGAGAAAAGGAGTGAGGTGAGCAGCTGTGGCCTCCCCGTGCGGAGGGTGGGGCTGTGGCAATCAGAGACTCCTCCGGGGAAGACCTTCTCTGGCCCGATGCCTTGGGCCTTGCTTTCCTTGGGAGAGTTCGGCACCCAGAGCTGGGAAAGCCGTCCCATTGGTGCGTGGGGGAAGGGGCTGGCACCAAGGACACCTTCCTGCAGGAGGAGCTATTTCAAGCCAACTGTGAGAACGAGCAAGTCCTGCACGGAATTGGAGGGAAGGAGGGTTCCCATGTGGGCCAAGACCCCAGACCAGCTCCTTGACCCTCTTCTCACCTGTCTGAGTCCCCAGCACGGTCCCCCACCCAGGCCCCGTCTGCATCATGTCCTTTCTCCCAGGAATTCAAAGTCACTGAGCAGATCTTCCTGCTCCAGGAGGCAGTCCATCTTTACCACATTGAGGCTGAGGAGCGATTTGGGGCCTGGTTCGAGGCCATGGAGCCCCTCAGCGAGGATGAGAGGTGAGGCGGGGCAGGAGTTGGTGAGGGCAAGGCGGACTCTCTCTGATGGCCAGCTCCAGGGAGCCCGTGCCCGTGGCTTCCGGGTCAGTCCCGGGGCTTGTCGCATGGTCACCCGTGGGGCCCTGGGACTCCAACTGCTGGCCCTCTCTGGGAGGGTCACCTGAGGTGTGGCTCCCGGTAGCTGAAAAGTCCCCTCTGTCCTTTAGCTACAGCCTGTCCTGCCACCTGGAGCCCCCACAGGAGAGGGCCGGCAAGATGCGCCGGTTTTTCCTGCCCAAGAAGAACCGCGCGTCTCTCAGCTCAGGGCTCGGTGAGTGTCCAGACAGGCAGGGACTGAAGCCAGGGGCTCCGGAAAGCTTCGGGCTAAGCACGGGCCTAGGGAGATGGACAGCCGGCACGGGGATCCCAGCTCCACTGCTGACCAGGCCTGTGAGGGACAATTCCCTTGACCTTTGTGGGACTCAGCTTCCTCTTCTGTGAAATGGGTGAAGCGAAATGCCAGCTCCCATGTCAGGGACAATGGGGTAGTGTTGACTGAACACTCAGGACAAGGTTTGGAGCAGAATGCAGTGGGGCTGAGGTGTTGGGCTGGGATACTGGTGTGACCCCCCCAATCATCAGTGTCTTCTCTTCAGTCACCAGACCCCTGACGCAGAACCCAGCAACAGTGGCAGATCCCGGTCCTTCCAACAGCTCGAGTGCAGCCTGCTCTTCAGCGGCGGGGACGCGGCTGGGAAACACGCGGGGCCCCAGGCCGGCTCCTCCCATGCTGATGGGGAGAAGAACATTCTAAGCCTTTTCCTGGGAGCCCTGGAGCCCAAGAGGGAGGGGACGACCTCACCCCACAGGCCTGGCAGCTCCACCCCAGCGCCTGTTTACCACTTGGGAAGGGGCCGTATTTCTTTCGTGTTAATAGTTAGTACTAGTTTTGAATTTGATGTTAAAATCCTGTTTCTGTTCCAGCCTGCGAGTCACGGTCTGGTTCTTTCCCCTCCTGTGCTCGTGTCAAGGAGACACAGACTCTCGCGTTCCTCCTGGAATGAAGAAATCTTGCAGGGTCTCGGCTTATTGTATGTGAGAGAAGGGAGAAGGGCCAGGCCCCTCCCTGGATACTGAGGGACACCTCCGCGCCCCCCCTTACTCAGAGGACGGCTTCATTTCAGTGTGGTTCACGTGGGCCAGGAGCAGAGACAGCACCCAGAGCTCCTGGCATTTAGAGGGTGGAGGTACTTTCACAGGCAGAGCAACAACCACTGGAATGCGGGTGTCTTTAAAATGGCACGGGCCAGCACCACGACCTGCCCCAGGACAGTGGCTGCTTTTCCACCCCTTTGGAGGAGAGGCCACGTTTTCGGCTTCTCTTGTGGAGGTTCCTCTTCACCAGATGTTAGGAACTTGTCGTTTTCTAATGAGGCTCTGGACAGCAGCAGCTCTAAGTGCAGAGAACGATGTAAAAGCTCAAAACGTGCATGTGGAGGGTCAAGGCCGGAGAAGGTCATGTGCAGATGGACTAAGGGCAGGCAGGACCCTCCCTCCCCCGGCCCCTCTGGGGGCTCCATGTTCACCCTTCACCTGGATTGGAATCCTCTGGGATCCTGGTCCACGGCTCTGAATTCCTTTCCCTGCAAGTTTGGTATCCAGGGGGACAGATCTGTGATGCAGCTTTGAAGGCTACATCTGGGCATCCTTCCCGACGCATCACTGCTCCTTGTCCACCAGGATTTCCTGCCTCCGTGCACTTCCTTCTGCAATTCTTGGAAGGGCAGAAATTCCCTCGAATGCCTCGGCCTCTCTGTCCCGTACCTCGTGGCCACTCCTCCCTGGCAGGGTCTGACGGATCACGGGTGGAGTCTGCTTTGCAAACATTAGATACCCTAATCCTGGCCAAAGAATGACCTATACTCTCCCTCGCTGCCCAGGGTGACATCTGGGCCCCTGTGGTTCTGAGGTGTGTGGTCTCAGGCAATCACCTGTTCACACACTCAGGCATGTTGTTTCTGACTCATCCTAACGGGGCAGGAGGACCTGAGCCTATAAACCATGCAGCCCCTCGGAGGGCTGTGTTCTCTTGCCCAGCCTTATGCTCCGTTTATGGTGTGGGTGTGAACCTTTCCCGTTGGAAGCTTTCAGAGATGAGTCGTGAGAGGAGGGTGGTTGAGGGGTCCAGCAGGGAACGCAAGCAAACGGATGACGGGTAAACACAGCCTGACAAAATTAAAACACTTAAATGGTTCCAGTCTGGTGGTGAGCAGACACTGCTCCGAGCTCACTCCAAGAACCCACCCGGTGACCAGGAGCTAGAGGGTTACCACCTGGCATTTTGAACGCCCACCCCCCCCACCCCACCCCGGGAAAGACCCTGTAAGACTAGGACCACAGGAAGTGCTTGGCCCTTCTGAGTTCTCCCCTCCTTTCTGATGGCTGCAAGTGTCACCCAGACACACAGCAGCGTGAACCCTGCCAGGGAGGCCTCCTCAGTACGGCCAGCAGCTGAGGAGAAATGCTGGTTCCCAGCAGCCCAGGCCCTTCTTGGTATGGCACAGCCATCCAGGAAGGTGACTTTCTAAATGGAAGCCGGAGCCGGCTGTACCTTCCCGCCACAGAGAAAGAGAAGTGCCAAGTCCCAAGGCTAGTGCAGGCCCAGGAGGAAGACACCGTGTCCAAGGGGTTTCCCTCACAGGGCCGTGAGGCTCCTGAGAGCCGACCCTTTGGTTGCAGCGCTTTGTTTGTCATGAGCCTACCAGACGGCAGAGGACAATAACTCGCTGCCTCTTTGGGCTTCCAATGGCCAAAAATGAACTGATCGCCAGCAAAAAGAGGCCCACATGTGCAGCACCTGTATCTCATCAGTCTTTATGTTACTTTGATATAAATTTTAGAGAGAGAGCTATATATATATGTTCACTCACACACAAATATATCATGCACTCTAACTTATTCCAAACAGAATCAAGAAATAATACTCATACTCCTCAAATGCACGGTTTTGCAGCTGGTTCCCTCTCGGTAGCTGGTATTTATAAGCACCTTCTTCCAGGACCCATTTCATCTTCCCTTCGCCCTCCACAAACCCCGCGGCTGGTCATGGTGCTCTGCCTGGTTAGGGGACCATAACCTGCCTTCCTGAAGGGTCTGGGTCATGGCAGTCCTACCTGGATTGGATTCTGCTCATTCCCTGGGGACTTCAAGCCCAGGACGTGCTAGCCCACAAAACGCGGTCAGGAATCTCCTGAAGTCCACACGTGGGCTTCCTCCTCTCCAGGCTGAGGAGCAGAGGGAAGCCCGAGTCCCAGAGGAACACGAGGGCTCCAGACAGTGTCTGCTTTGCATGTCAAGATGGAGAAAACTCAGGGGAAACTCTGAGGGTGAAGCAAGGCAGTCCGTTGTCATCATTCTCTGCACTGAATCCACCCAGACGGTTCCAGCAGAGGCTCCACAACAAGCAGCCCCAAGCACCCAGGCGGGAGGCCGGCTGCGCTGTCCTGCCTGGGCTTGCCCAGTACATGCATGGTCTACATATTTTGCAAATGACCACAGCTGAAGATGCCCAAGGGCTAAGATTCACCCTGAGCTAACATCCATTGCCAATCTTCCTCGGTTTTTTTTTTTTTTTTCGCTTGAGGAAGACTAGCCTTGGGCTAAGATCTGTGCCCATCTTCCTCTATTTAACACGTGGGATGTCTGCCACAGCATGGCCCGATAAGCGGTGTGAATGTCCACAACCGTGACCCGAACGTGCCAATGCCGGGCCTCCAAAGTGGAGTGGGCCAGTTTAAGCCCTGCGCCACCCTAGGTTATTTTAACACATCACTCTCAGAAACTGATAAATCTGTCACGTGAAGGTAAGCAATTCTAAAGAGGATTTCCATAATACTGCAAGCTCCATCCCTCCAATAGACAATCAAGTCCTAACAAGCAGCGGTTTATTGTCACGTTGCTGATGCCGGAAAAGGTCTCTGTTGACAGCACGATCCCTCAAAGGCCTTGTCCATTTCTGTGAATCCAATTTCCAGCACATAGAGATCTAAAGATTGAGGCAAATGTGGTCTTTCCTCCTTGCAACTCTGAATTAACATGCAATAAAGAGCAGAAAAATGGAGACCTGGAAGCAGACCTCTTATTTGAGAACAGAGATATACCAGCGCTTTTGAAATGATCTTTGGAGTCTACCGGAGTATTGCACAGAAGGAATGATCCATTCCGACTAGGTAGGTTTTACTGTGTCGCTGTGAGGGCGACAACGGAATCATCCCGCGAATCGGTAACTCTCTGTGACTTTCAAGCGCAGATAAATAATATACTTCGGAAAGGAAAATGCGAGAGCACCGTGAAACGGAAAGCCCTCCTTGCTCTACTCAGCTGAAATCCAGTCTCTCCTCCACAAGAAATCCCTGTCTATGCTTCCTACGTCCCACAGAGGAGTTTAATAAAAGAAAAGGATTGGTATGTCTTGAAGTTGCAAGAGCTCAAGCAAGAAAACGTGGGACCCTTCAAGGAGACGTCAGTGAAGTGCCGGGCTCCATCTCAGGGGCACCAGCGTCTCCTCTCTTTCCTGGTGCTGTCAGCACATCCTTCTTGGGCGCTCACTTTCTCTGCCTGGCTGCTGAGCCTGTCCACAATCGCTCTCTCCCGCCCTCTTCCCCGTCCCCTCCTGTTTGCTCAGATCTTCCACAGTCACCAGCAATTGTTGGCCGTGGAGCTATGGGATGCCCAGACCAGTTCCCAGAATCATCTCTGCCAAATCTGAGGAAGGGCAGGGGTGTGTATGGGACTGGACGGGGCACCCCATGCGAGCGCACCCCGCAGGAATTCACCTCTGCTGCAAGGTGCAATTTTGCAAGGCTACGGCAAGTTCCAAAGGGCTTGCCACTTCTCTCCTGCCAGCAGACCTGTTGGGGCTGGTGCCACGTGCTCTCCCAGTGACCCCTCACTGCTGGGTGGGATGGCATTCTAGTAACTGGCCTTCTGAATATGTAACTGCGCATCCTCAAAGAGATGGGAATTCTTAATCCGGGCTTTGGTTTGGGTTGATTCCCACGATCACGCAGCTTCCTCTGCGAAGACTTGACCATCATCACTTCTTTTCCTCTCGTCCTGTAAAAGTAATCATGAAACTGGACCCAAATGAGAAATGAAGCATGGCTTCTTAGGACAATTATCTCAGTTTCCCTGTACTTCCACCCTTCCTCTCTCCCTCTGGAGCTCTTCTGACCTGTGTCCCAGGACATCGTCAAGCAGATTTGGGTCAAGGACAGAAAGCTCAAGGTCAAAACTCAGGACTGCTCCAGATCAGTTTTCCTCCCCCGTCTCGTAACACCCCCTCCTTGTTTCAGTGTGATTTTATTCTCTTTTATTGCTCTTGCCATTCTCATCTGTGCAAGTCCTGGCACTCTCTCTGAGGACACGTGATCCCCCAGCTTACTATAGATCCCAATTCCCAACCTTTCTGTGTTTTCTGACTATTCCTTTGGTTAACCCATTGGCCAGTTGTTGCTCTTAGCCTCTTTAGGGTCTAAATCAATTGTGACATTATCAACTACCCCACTCTTAGCGACTCACTCCCAGGTCCTGACATTTACATAACCCAAACGATCATGTTCACAACTAAATAAGTTAGAGTCCAGCCCCATGGCTGAGTGGTTAAAGTTGCGTGTGTTCTGCTTCAGGGGCCTGAGGTTTGCGGGTTCAGATCCCAGGTGCAGACCTACTCCACTCATCGGCCACGCTGTGGAGGCATCCCACGGACAAAGGAGAGGAAGACTGGCACAGATGTTAGCTCAGGGTAATCTTCCTCCTAAATAAAGAAATAAACCCTTCAGAAAATGTATTCATCCACCACAAATTCCTGATTTCCAATATGTCTTCAAACATTCGTACAGAAGATACCTGTTCCTTCAGATCGGAAGTGATGCCAGATCACCATGTCCTCACTTTAATTTCCTCGTGGACCTGTCAGTCCTACATTCCACGGACTGTGATCTCAATAATTTCCTTGAAATAATCAAAAATTCCTTACCACTCGTCTTATTTGTGTTGTAAAACCCGGGAGATCCTGATTATCTGCTTTGCCATTCTACTGCTAGTCTTATGATAACTGCTGAAGAAAAAGCACACAACACGATATTTTGTCATCACCATAAAGACAAAATCATCTGCATCAACTGGGAAGCATCCATAATGCCTGGACATTTTTTTTCTTTTTTCATCTCTCGGGTCAATAGCAAAAACACCAAGGCACTCAGTTAACAAATGGGCAAAGGAGTAGAATAGCCATTTTTCCAAAGAAGACACACAAATGGCCAACAGCCACATGAAAAGGTGCTCAGCATCACTAATCTTTAGGGAAATGCAAATCAAAACCACAAGGAGATATCACTTGACACCGGTTAGGGCGGCTATTATCAAAAAAAGTAGAGGTGACAAATGTTGGTGAGGTTGTGGAGGAAAAGGAAGCCTTGCAACTGTTGATGGGAATGTAAACTAATACTGCAATGATGGAAAATAGTCTGGAGGTTCCTCTAAAAATTAAACCTAGCGTATAATGTAGCAATCTCACGGTATTGTGTTTTGTACTTCAAATTTCTAACAGAGTATATATTCTGTTAAGTGTTCTTAAAGCAAAATAATGATAATAGTAAAGGGGGTGGGAGGAAACTTTGGTAGATGATGGATATGTTTATGGCCTCGATGGTGGTGATGGTCTCATGGGTGGACACTTATGTTCAAATTCATCAAGTTGCATACGGAAAAGTATGACATCATTACCGATTCTTCTGCACCTTAAAACACAACATGTCCTCATCCAGAAAATGAATATTGACTACGTCTGGGGACAGACGTTAGTTAGACTTATCGTGGTGATTATTTCACGATACATGCAAATCATTATATTGTACAAATGAAACTAATATAAAGTATATGTCAATTATACCTCAATTAACAAGCGCACACATCATACAAGACTATTTGAACACTGTAAACGAGTTCAGTGAATCCCTGAAAAAATCCCATCCCCAAATGTCACAGGAAGCAAGGAGGATGAAGTAAGATGGAAAGTTGTTGTGCAAAGCTGCATGCAAATTAAAATCCTTTAAGTTGCGTTCAGCTGCTGTCACTGCAAACCAAGACAAGCATGGACAGTCCTTGGTGAGTCAGCTTCCGGTCAGCTCTTCCCCAAGGCCCGGCAGTCATGCGCCCCTCCCCTAGTGGGTCACTCTGCTCTGTCCTCCAAAGTGGCCAGCAGGAAACCCTGGTAAGATTCTGGAGGACAGCCGCTTTCTATCCTAGATACTCACGTTTTAACAGACACTCGAGATGAAATGTCAAGACTTAAAAGCATAAGTGTCTATTTGTGTAGTGTAGGGTATAAGGGAAACCATAGGAGGTCTTTTCAGCATCTCTCAACTCATAATGCAAACATAGCCCTGTCTTCAGAAGGACCGTCCTTGGTCTTTGGTGCAGAGTAGGGCATGTCGCAGGTGGCACGAAGGACAGGTTGTAGCAGCACTATCCTCACTCCAACAGAACTATCTCACTGGACATGACCCCGTGGGTCTCCAAAATAAGTTACTGAACATAAAGAAAAAAACCTTTCTTGAGAGGGGCAATTTTACCGATCAAGGGAAAACTTCTGAATTTTCGCATCTTATAACAAATAAATGATATGTCCTATTCTATCCTAATGAGGTAGCATGGGTACTTCCATAATAAATACTTTTCATTTTCAGTTCAAACATGCTCAGCTGCTTTCAAAAACCAAAAAACCAAAACAGAAACCCAGGCATGTAAAATTAAGTGTTTTAACTTGATAAAGTACTAACACAGCAGTGGCTTCTAAGGGAAGAGCTTTCAAACGAAATGATCATTTTTGGTAATGACCGTAGAAGATGGTGCTATCGCTGTGAAAGGATGGAACCAATCCAGAACGAGCCAGCTTTTGATTAAGGACAACGGAATTGAATCAGATGCCAGAAATACTCACTTGGAAATCAAAGTCCCATCATCATCCCTGGAAGCATTTCTGGAACTTTCCCTTTGGACACAAATTTTTGTCTTCCAAAGGAGCAGACATAATACAGAGCAAATAGCAGACAGAGGAAGATGAGTCCCAGTTTGCCAGGCACCAAAAGGGAATTAGTGGCCCTGAGTCACATCTCTAGGAGCCCCACTGGGTGAGGGCTTTCACCAGGACCACACATGTCCACTCAGCAAGGGGAGTCCTCAGGGATGTTCACCTTACTCCCCAGCCCATCGAAACTGAAACAAGACAACCCAGAGAGAGAGAGAGAGAGAGAGAGCACATGTTAAATTCAATGAGTTGGGGGGCCAGCCCCACGGCCACGTGGTGGAGTTCCCGTGCCCCGCTTCAGCAGCCCAGGGTTCGGATCCTGGACAGGGACATGGCATGGCTCATCAGGCCATGCTGAGAGGGCATCCCACGTGGCACAACCAGAAGGTCCTACAACTAGGATACACAACTATGAACTGGGGAGGGGAGGTTGGGGAGAAGAAGAAGGGGAAGAAGAAGAAAAAGATTGGCAACAGATGTTGGTTCAGGCGCCAATCTGGAAAAGAAACAAAAAAAATCAAATGAATTGCTCACGTAGGGCACGCAAAGCGTCTAACTGTGAGGTGAAACAATGGAAAAACAAACTTTCTGGCCTCCTGGCAGGAACCTTGTTCTTTAATGAGCACAGGCCTCGTGCTTCACTGTCTCATCCCCTGGGATGATGCTGTTTGGTGCGACAGAGGATGAACTTTCCCTGCAGAGGTCAACATGCATTTGTTTTTATAAAATCAGGATTCTGCTCTATACTTTCATATCTCGGTTGTCAAATATCCACTGTGATTATAATCATTTTACTATTATTTGAGACAATTTCAAAGGTTACACAATATGCAATCAAAAGAATGTCCTAATTTGTTCCACAGTGGCCTGAAGGGAAAGTCACCAGACAACAGGCGGGGAGGGAAGGCTTACTTCAGCAGCAGTTTGAACAAAGGGATCTCGGAGGACCTGACGTTTTGAACTAAAACGGAGTAGAGAGTAGGAATACGTGTGTGGATCCTGGGGCGGAGATGAAGGGTGACTGCTCAGTGTGCTGGCAGCAGCAGTGCTTGTTCTGTCAGGTGGTTCTGAGAGTTTGCGTTAAACATCACTCCCTGGATGTCAACTGTAGTCATCAGACGAGATCGGAGACCGAGAGGTGAAGGGGTGTCTAGTTGGCGAGGGGGAGTTAACAGCTTCCGTTGGAAATATGTTTGCTTAAGGTGCCTATAACATACACCTGGAGCATTATAGCTCTGAAATAAGATCTGGACGTGGTTTTTAGACATCGTCATCATAGAGATAACAGTGGAAGGCATTGAAGCAATAGAAGAAATGCACAAGAGTACTGAGACAACGTAGGGTCAATGGAGAGAATAGGGCTCACATTGAGTCCTGAGCTTTCGCAATAGTGCTGTGTGAGAAGGACCCTGTGAAGGACACCAGGGAGTGTGAGCTGGTTCACAGGCAGTCAGGAGCCTGAGATGTCGAGAAACGGAGGACAGGGAATCATTCCAAATGAAAATCGTGGCCCGGTTCTGCGTTTGTTCCAAGTAATAGAAAGATGCAGAAACACTCTTTGGATTTAATTATGGGGAGATAGCTGTGATATTATCAAGATTGATTAATACACAGACCATTGTCTGAAGTGTGGGGGAGTGAGGAGCTGGTAATTCCATGAACACTGATCTTTCAGCTTCATTGTGAAGGGGAAGGAAGACGTGGGGCGAGAACTAGAGAGAAATGGGTTCAGGAGAGGCTGTTGTTTCAACAATGAAGAGATTGAATGAGTGAAAGGAATTCGATGGGGGAGGGGAGGGGAGATTGCTAGCAGAGAACATGACGTTTGGAATCAATAATAAAACTTCTCTAGAGAGGAGGAAGAAGGGAGACAATTAGGCTAAACCAAGGATCAAGATGAATTTTCAATGGAATCAGGAGAGGAGTCATTGATGGTTAAGAATGGTGGGATATTTGTAGACTTTGCGGCAGTGAGCTCAAGTATTTCTTGTAATGATCTAACTCATCAACATAGCAGGAGATGACCCCCTTGGTGGAAAGTGAGGGGAAAGGCAAGAAGTTTTTAGATTGGAAAGGCTCGGTGAAGGTCTGAACTGTTTCTGAAGCCCGGAAGGACGCACCAACTATCACGGCGCCGTAGGATGTAAAGGGAAGGAAAAGGAGGACATGTCGCTTCTCTCCTGTCAGGATGTGTGTCTGCTGGCACAGCCTGAGCCAGCAGCTGGGATGGCTGCTTTGTGTCCTGAGAAAACAGGGTCCGAGGTGGAAACCTACACCGAGGACCGGGCCGGGGAGTTCTACGGGAGATGTGCAGTGACATGTGGAGAGCCCGCGCTGCTCAAATCACAGCCTAATGTGCTAATGACATCTGAATCCCCCAATACACAAACACGCACTGTGGTAATGTCTGGTAACACCAGCTAAATTGACAGGAAAAATGTCACAGCTCAGTGTCATAAGATGGACACTGAGCATCCTGGCTGCTAGAGTATTTCGGGTCTTCGTTGTTGTCAATCTGGATGTTTCAGACATGCATCTCTCTTCTCACCACTGAGACTGTGCCTGTCGCCTCCTACTCAACCTCTGAGGCCCCACTGCGATGCCGTCGTCTTCCCTGACGCTTCCTCCTTGGCTGGTTCACCGTGTGCTCTCTGTGCTCCTGACGGTTTGCCCCTCTTTAGAGCTCTTTGCACGTGGACCCAGAGTTATTTCTTTACCCTGCATCTTTCTGGCTGGTTTGTGAGCAGGGTCTGTCTCTTATTCATCTTTGCAGCTCTGTTCTTCCACACAAGAATGCCAGCAGAAGTTGAGGGACATACCCTGAAGGGAAGACTTAGTGATTGTATTATTGGCGGTACTTTGATGTTTTGTTTTGATTTTGGTGAGGGTGCTAGAGGGTGGACTGCCAATCAGTGACAGTCCCAGTCGCTCAGTGCTCAGCTTATTATTTTGACTTGAATTTTACTAATGAGTTTGTGTCATTTACTCAGTATACAACATGCTTGATTGGGCTAAATGAGGAGAATTCCATAACTCAGGACCTGCAGGGAGGCTGATGCATGCACAGCAATCTGCAGTACTGTCCCCAAAGTGGGATTACACAAGTCTGGGCAAAGTCCTCGGAGGACCAGGAGAGGGGGCCCAAGGAGGATGTGGTTGAAAACCAGAACAGTGATGACATCGCTTCACATTTTGCTCCCTTGACACCCTCAGACCTCAGGGCTTTGCTGTCTATGATCATTCTCAGAGTGCTGGGAAGCCCGTTATGTATCGCACTACTGCCGTCCCCACTACTGTAGATTTTGGTAGAGTGTTTACCTTGGCTTTGATTGTGTCTCTACAGAGCCAGCCACCTGGTGGTCTGCTCATGTCGGGTCACACTTGATATTTAGCCTTTTGTGGTCAGAGACAGCGCTGTCCTGTGTATTCATTCCTCTGGGGCCTAGAACACAGCAGGTGTCCAATCACTAGGTGGAAGGCATCCATCCTCATAGAGCCTTCAACTCTGTGCTTTGTAATTATCGACTTTAACAGAAAGATTTGAAAGTACAGTGCTTCGCAGTAATTTTCTGATATTGTCAAGAAAGACTGTCCCATCAAGAATATGAAGCGTATCTTTATGAAGTGTCTTTACTTGAATGGGGATTAAGTTGGCTGCCCTGGAGACATTTTCCTGTCATTTCTGTTCGTCTACTTGCTAGTTGCATTGTATCTTTGATAAGTACTTTCTCAAGATATTGAGCAGTGTTTGCTAAATCTTGACTTCTGTTTCTTTTATAGATAGTCACTGATGATTTTCTCCCATTCCTATCGGTCCAAAACTCTTTCATAAAGAACAGATTTGAGTATCTTCTTATTCACTGTGGAGGCTTTTGTGGTCATGATGTATATCTCATAGACTAGACCTCAGGGATATGATGCTTTTGATTAAAGATGAGTATTTATTATATTATTATGGTGTATGTAGGAGGAGAAAAATTGAGAAGGAATGATGGTTTTCAGTTTCTCAGGTATGTGTATATATATATATATAAACATATATATTGAAAATTTTGGGGGCCGGCCCAGTGGCGCAGTGGTTAAGTTCGCACGTTCTGCTTCTCGGCAGCCCGGGGTTTGCGGGTTTGGATCCCAGGTGCGAACATGGCACCGCTTGGCAAAAGCCATGCTGTGGTAGGCATCCCACGTATAAAGTAGAGGACGATAGGCACAGATGTTAGCTCAGAGCCAGTCTTCCTCAGCAAAAAGAGGACGATTGGCAGTAGTTAGCTCAGGGCTAATCTTCCTCAAAAAAAAAAAAAGTTTCTTAATAATGGACGTGTTACTTTTTAACTCAGGATAAGATAAAATTTAAAAAAAAGAAGCTTGTTTATGATATAAAGGTGGAGTTGAGAACTGGGATATAATGCAGGTAAGTCATACCCAATGGAATTTACTGCAGAGCCGTGTGTTTTCATCCCGCCATTGACAAGGTGGACATTCACGCGGGTCCAAGTCAGGCTGAGTTTGCCTGGTGACCAGCTCTTTCTTCTGACCATCACCTCTGGGATGTGAGTTGCTGTCAGTGGCCCTGCTGTGGGGACCAGGGCCGGTCACAAGGTCTGCTGCAAGCCCAGGAGAGTCCCCAGTGATCCTGCTCCAGGGCCAGAACATCAGCATACCGGTGACTCCGTGTGGCTTTGTTTCCTGGGTGTATCTTGTAGGTAGCCTTGTAGACTCATCGGGTCATATTCTGATCCCTGGAATCTATGACCACGTGGCTCCTCTTACTGAAGAGGAAAAAAAAAATGTACGAAGCCATTGACCTGGACCTAGAAGAATACCGGAATAGCAGCCAGGTTAAGAAATTTCTGTTTGACACCAAGGTATGATCACAAGTTGATGGATAATCTGAACAAAGAATGATGGTAACAAATATTTTCCCAAGGCTTAATTTACTGTGTCCTGTTTATCTGCACATCTTAGAACTGAAAGCAGATGTTAATTCCAAGGGGGACTTTCACTTTCAAGGCCACTTCCCTGTGGTCTAGATCAAGCAGACCTTTATCTGGGGTCCCACTGGCACCGGACTCAGGCACCTAACCGTGGAGCAATTGCTCATTTCACAGATGCGTTTTTCCAAATCAGTTTTCTGGACTCAATCCCAAGCCGGCCTGCAGCCGGTGAGCTGGGCTCCCTAACTGTTTAAAGATTGAGGATAGTCTGAGGTTATTCCAGCTCCATGACCCTAATTGTTCATTTTTCTAGACAAAACCAAGAGACTTAGGGGCTAATCTGTAGACTGCCACGTCACTGCTGCCTTGGTGTAATAAGTAGACCCAAAGCCGAAAGCGTTACTGGCAAATTTAGATTTTTTCCTTTTCCCTTCTCCTCCTCCTCCTCCTCCTTTCTAAAACGCTTGCCTGCTAGGGTGTTTGCTAGCTATGGCTGGTTCCTGGGGGAACAGCCAAGAGAGGGAGAAGCATGCAGAAGAGAGCGATAGAGTTTCTTATCATGAAGTGTAGCTCTTCCTCAGACTAGCTCTACAGCGGCCATAGCAAGATTGAAAACTGGCTCAAACATCTGCAGAGTTCTTTGAAGCCTTCTGAAAAATAAAATACATTTAGCACACAAATTATCATCGCAATGACTGGGATAGAAATTTATAAATGAACCCAAGTTTCTGAAAGGGCCCCTTTGCCATCTAGTAACTGCAAACTTCAGCGACGAGGGGCCCTCGCCAATGGGAGTGGCTTGGGCAGGCGAAGGCAGCAGAGATCTCGTGTCCTGAGGGGAAAGTCCACTTGTACTGTTTGTCCAGACATATCTAAGTGAGGCGATAATTAACTTGCCATTAACCGTGTCACAGATGTACAGAAATTGGTGATGCAAGCAATACAATTCAACTGAGTTTTAATTAAACATTCTTTCATATAATAAAATACTTTTATTTCAATTTAGGAGGAAATTCTAATGCACCTATGGAGGTACCCATCTCTTTCTATTCACGGGATTGAGGGCGCCTTTGAGGAGCCTGGAGCTAAAACAGTCATACCTGGCCGAGTTGTAGGAAAATTTTCAATCCGTCTAGTCCCTCACATGAACATGTCCGTGGTGGAAACACAGGTAACAAACGTGCATTGTTCTTCTGTCCAGCAGCGCCGTTCCTGAGAGCCACATGCCACACAGTAGTGAGCAACTCAGTTGTTAGCATTGAAGTATCACTTTTTTCCAATACAGAAGGGACTGGAACAAATGTCAAGAAACCAACAGGATTTTTGTTCAGTAAAAATCTCTTCCCTCAATTATATGCAATTACAGTCATCAGACAAATAACCATTTGGAGTTGGAGTGATGGGAAATTTTTGAAAACTAAATGGTGCATAAAAAGGCAAGATGGGTTTTACACACAGACGGAGAAGCTACTTGTCTACGGCTGGACTGAGCCGGAAAATCTTTACCCCCAGCGTTGGTTCGTCCATGATGTCTGAAATGAACCCCCTGAAAGCAGCCACCTTAATGAAAATGTTTGTGTCTGGAAGGAGGTGCGTGCCTGAAGTATCGACCTATCATCAGTGTACCTCAAGTTGCACAGAAGGTAGACTCTGAAGAAGGGAGCTCAAGGAATACCTCGGCGCCCTCTCTCCATCCACTGTCCGCTTTTATCGTCGTCTTAGCGCTAATTACATTCTCAAAGATCCTCCTTCCCCTCTGCGTCCCTCCGTCTTTTTGTTTCCATCTTCCTCCCTCCTTCCCTTTCTGGATGGACTGTTCCTCCTCCTCACAGCACACACTTTACATGAGCGCAGGACGGTCTTCGTCTTGCTCACAGCTATGTCCCAGCACCTAGAACAGTTCCTGCCACGTGACAGGTGTGCCTTAAATGTTTGTCGAAGGGATGAATATTTCAGAGTATGGAGTTTTTCTCTGGTGGATTTCCATAATGGCAACCGGAATGGAGCCCAGGGGAGAGAGAAAGATGCTGTCAATGAGCCTCCTTCACAGCTTAGCGTGAAATTGCTCCCACTTTTTGGAAATTTCCAAGTGTGTAATGTTCCCAAAATATTCCTTAAGATACTGATAAGTCCAAAAAGAGGGATATTCAAATTGAGAAGTTCTACTTGTGTTGTGTTTCATAATTACCTCAAACATTCATCATATTTGTATTACCCACAATATCATTCAAGGTTTCATAATTACCCAAATTCATAATAAGCCGACATTAACAGTGAGACACTGTGGTCGGGGAGGGGTGGGGACGGGAGGGGGGATTGGGGGGTCTCGGGAGGGGTGGGAGTGAGAGCAAGCATTCCTCACACTGGGCGCAGCTCTCCGTCCTGGAGACCCGGCTCACTCCGCGTCCTCCCTCTGGAAGAGCTGAGGGAAAATCAGAACGCTTGAATGCGTCAGCTTGGGATTCCAATCAGTTTCTTGATACAAGGCTATGAGAGCTACTCAAAATTTTCTCTTACAACTGAAAATGTTACCTTTAGGTAAAGCAGCATCTTGAATATATATTTTCCCAAAGAAATCGTTCCAACCAGATGGTTGTTTCTATGGCACTAGGACTACACCCATGGATCGCAAATATTAAAGATAATCAGTATCTTGCAGCAAAAAGAGCCATCAAAACAGGTTAGACTTATGCTATTTTGATTGCTGGTTTACACTGGGAACAAGGGGTGGTACCCGGTGGGGCTGTAGATAAAGCAGACACTTTTAAAACTTCACTGTGGACTCTCCTTTTATATGGGCTGCATTACTGACGGTAAACGGTGTGGTTCAGGGCTCTTTACACACACTGTCTCATGAATCCTCCCAACAGCCCTCCCCGGGGTGCAGATTAAGGCGAGAAGAGATTAAATAATTTGCTGGAGGGCACTCAGCTAGAAGTAGCGAAGCCAGGGTTCAAACTCACGTTCTGGAGACCTGAATTTGGGGGAAAATGATGGACTTGGAAACCTCCCAACCCTCCTTCTGCAAAACTCATGGAAATATTGGCCGATACATAAAAACTTTTAAAAGCACAGCTGAACTTGCACGAAAGTAAAGGAAGTCCTCTGGGGTTAAAAATGAAGAAGCTAAACTGTAGTGGAGCGAGCAAGCTGGCACCGGGCTGCCCTGTGGGGACTTGCTCTTCCCGGTCACAGAGCTCTGGGTTTAATGGCCTCCAGACCTCCTTGGAGCACTAACTCTCTGCGTCTATGAGTACAAGGGACACAGACGTCAAAAATTAGAGGACAAGTCCAACACCGAGAGCCATACTTCTCTACACAATCATCCCCACTGCCCTCAATTGTAGCAGTATTTTACCAGTAAAATTTGGGGGTGAAGAAAAGAGGAAGAAGAGTTAGGAAGTTAAATGGAATGCCAGCTGAAGAGAGATGTGTGATTGAAATGTCAAATTCAACAGTAAAGACATGAAATACAGGAAAATGCAGGAATGCATAAGGCACCTTTTTGTCTGTCTGTGTGCTAAACCAGTCCTGCCAACAAAGGACAGTCGTCTGCCACATAATGAGTTTTTCGTCAACAACGGACTGCATGTATGACAGTGGTCCCATAAGATTAGCACCATATCACCTAGGCGTGTGGTAGGCTATACCACCTAGGTTTGTGTGAGTACACAACAATTAAACCATCTAACAACTAAATCACCTAACGATGCATGTCTCAGAATGTATCCTGTCGTTAAGCAATGCACGAGTGTACATCATCTTTATTCACATTCACGCCTTGCTCTGTGGATCCAGAAGACACGGCATGTTCTCTTTTGTGTCTTCATTTATTTTTCATTCCCACTCCATCTCTGGCAACTTTCCCTATAGCCTAGAAGGTTTCAACTCATCTCTTTCTAGACCCCAGGATATCCATTAAAACTGTTTCCTGGGATACCTTGAAAGTTGAGTACAAACACTGCAACATTCAGGTGAAAGTTGAGTACAGCGATTTATTCATATGTTGGTTACAAAAGAAACACAAAACACCAAAGAAATGTGTTCCTAATATTTAATATTAGTGTTTCTAATACTTAATTCGTGAAGCAACCATAAAAGTAGGTAGGTACATCTTCTGTGGTACTCTGGCCAAAAACACATGACCTCTTCCAATCGTGAAAAAACGTCAGATAAACCCAAACTGAGGGACATTTTACAAAACAACTGATCAGTACTCTTCAGCAGGGTCAAGGTCATGAAAGACAAGGGAAGACTGAGAAACAGTCACAGACAAGAGGAGACTAAGGAGCAATGACAAAATGCCGTGTGGGATTCTGCATTGGATCCTGGTACAGCAGAAGGGAAAGAGTGAAATTCAAATAAAGGCTGAGTCTAGTTAATAATATTATCCAATGTTAATTTCCTATTCTTGATAATTGTACAATAGTTATGTAAGATGTTAACATTAGGGAAAGCAGAGTAAGGAATATATGAGAACTCTCTCTGTACTACTTTTGCAACTTTTCTGTAAGTCTAACGTTACTTTAAAATATTATTTAAAAATATTTTTTGAAAGTAGATAATAGTAAATAAGGCAACCACAGTTTTCTTCTTGACTCTATTGACTATTTTAGAATATAAATTGCATGATATCAAGACGCTTACTTATCCCAGCCACCAAATTTCATGGTGGGAAAAAAAAAAAAAAAAGAAAGAAAGATAAAGTGAACACGACATTTGCGGAGATCACTGGGGGTAGTCTTCTCATTAATTTATTCAATGCCTTCTTTTCCTGTGTTTCAGTGTTTGGAACAGAACCAGATATGATCCGGGATGGATCAACCACACCAATTGCCAATATATTCCAGGATGTTATCCAAAAGAGTGTGATGATGCTCCCGCTGGGCACTGTGGACGATGGAGAGCACGCGCAGAAGGAGAAAATCAACAGTGAGCAGGTTCTTGAGGGGGCTTATCTCTCAGTGTGCAAACCACAGGGTGTCCACATCAGTAACCTTCCGACATGCTGCATATTTTAGATTGAATTTATGTCATCAAATCTTCCTGTTTAAATTGTACACTACTTTTCCTCCATTATTTGAATGGAAATAACAGTTTCTCTTTATTTCTTCTTTTGTTAGGTGGAACTACATAGAAGGATCCCAATTATTTGCTGCCTTTTTCCTAGAGACGGCTAAGCTGCATTAACAACGACGGGAACCTTCCAGCTTACATCTGAGCTGCTGACATATCCCCTCTCTCACATCCCTGGACAGGAATAGAATCTAAATATCCAGAGAATTTCTGTCCAGTAAACAATATTTTCCCTCTTTAATACGTCTTTGGACATTTGGACCAGTAATAAACTATTTTAAAGGTAGAGACACTGGAAATGGCTTAATGTCTCTGTTGCACACCTCTCTAAAGTCACAGCTACCTTCAACAACTTGATTTCCCCAAGTCTGGCCCCAGTAGTCCCCGGACTGGACTCATTCTGCCCTTCCAGCACAAGGAGGGTTCTTCGATTAGACTTCTCTTGCCATTTGATTGGTGGAATTGCTCTAGTTTGCTGTGTCCTGAGGTGCTCAGGACACATAATCATTCATCCACTGACTGTCAGTACTTATGTCACCGTTGCTTTCACCACACATTCCTTTTATATTGTTAATAAAAACATTGGTCTACCCCACCGACTACCATGATTTCCCTGGGGGTTCATTTTCAGATGAGTTATTGAAGCGTGATACATATTCACTTCTTGCCTCCCCTTCACTTTTTCCTTTCTTGAAAAGTTTTGAAACAGAAATGACCAATATTCACACTCTTATGCCATTTGGGATTCCTTGTGAGAAGATGCGTCTATCTTTATTCTAAGCCTCTTTACCTTTGCTGTGAGTGACGCCAGCCCACCGCCCCTCCTGCATCCTGTTCTGTCTCACTACCCCATCGGGAGAGGCCACTCTCCCTCTGACACCTGCGCACGTGGAAATTCACCACAGCAGAATCAGCCCTGATGGAATTCTCTCACCCCGTTGGGATTTTACTCAGTGACTACATCTAAATTGTTCAAAGCTTTAAATAGCATCAATTTTAGACAGAGAACTGATCAACCTGACATCAGTAACACATCCCAAATTTGAAGCTGTCAGCTCAGGTTGCATTCATCAGTCATTTCAGTCGACCATCTTGTTTGGCTTGATTGGATTTGATGGTGTAAACAAATAAACAAAAGCACGTAAGTTTTCTACAGCTAAGTATAAGTAAACAAATCACTTCAGTCTTTATGAATTCACTATTTAAATAGCATTAATGGAGAAGAAGTTAAGGGTTTATTAAAAATGTTTCTCTTATGATTCCAAATAAAAACAAAGTGCCACACATTCCATCTCTTTGTGGGTGCTTGAAATGTCAGTTTTAAAGCTTGCTGCGTCATGTCTAAAACGGCTGGATCATGGGGCCAGCTTACCCTGCCTCTTGTCACAGAAACGGGACCCACCTGTGGCATCAGCCTCGCTGAGGCATCCATAAGGAGCCACTTCTTCTCTGGTGCTGGACAACATCAAGTCCTCTTGGTTAAATATTCGCAGGTGTTTGGTACTCGTCACTATTTAAGCACAGTCCATGCTCGCCAGATTTGGTTGAATCTTGTGAGGTTTTCGGATTCCGTGGACCTACCTGATGTATTTGGCAGAGGTCCCAAGGACTAACTGTACACGAGGTTTCTGACGCCAATTTATATTTTAACAAGGGTGTTCATAGTAGTCAATTAACAAAAGTTGGTTGTAAAATATAACCATTTCTGAGCAAGGGAACATCAGTTTTACCAAGTCACTAAATAAGAAGATGTATTTGCTGATCTGCATTCCTGCTGAATCTCTGAGACCTGCAGTGTCTTGGTCAATTATTCAGCTGCCACCAGGTGAGGAGAGGAGGAGGACGAATGAGGTCATTGAATCTAGGAGATTCCAACCCTGGGATGCCTGAGTCCAGAGCCGTGGTTTTCTGCCTCCCCGGGTCATGATGGGTCTCCCCAGCTCTCATTGATGGGTCCACGTTTTCTACCCAAACCCAAGCCATGTGGCTACCTGGGTCTTGCTGTGGTTTGGGAGCCAGATAGGAAGTATTTTCCGGATAGATTACATTCAGAGGGATGACAGAAATCCGCCCAGTGATTAGCCAGAAGACCAATTAACTAGTAATAAGAAGACAAAGAGGTTGGGGATAGAGAAATTTAAGTATTTGCTTTAAAAAATTTTACCAAAGAAGCATATGCACATGGATAAAGATGACCACCCAGTATACTTATTGGGAGTATATAGTGACATGATCAGGAGGGGACGTCATCGTATTGAAGGAGGGCAACATGTCAGGTTTGGGACTGTCCAGGTTTGGACTGTCAGTTAGATTTGGTAGATGCTCTTATGGAAGATAACGAGGACTGGGAATGTTCTTGGTTTTACGTTGTATTCATAAAAATAAACCTTGCGTGAGTGTGTGCTGGACAGTGCAAGAGCCCTGTGGTGACACACGTTCTCTGCACTTGCAGCTGGAGGAAGGCAGTCGGCCACAGACACACAAAGAACCTGGTCTGGGCTTCTTCTCGCTCCACATGTTCATTCCAGCGCATCCCTCCCTCAGCCTCTGTGTTAGCCAGACACCAGCCCAGCCCAGCGCAGCCCAGCCCCCTCTTCTGAGAACTGGACCCCGATCCTCCTGCATTTTTCATTAGAACCCGTTAGAATCCGAATTCGGCTCGTGGCTTCCTAGGGTCTGCGACTCTGAGGACCCCTGCTAGGAGCATCCAGAGGCTGTTCTCCTAACCCGGAGGTGCGCACGCGCCTGGCACAGCAGGAAAACCTCGCTCCGTTAGAGGAGGCCTCAGAGGCGCCGGGCATCGCTTGGGCCGGTGGAGGCGGAGGCCGGCCGCCCGGCCCGCAGGCCTCCGGCTCCCGCCCGGCCCGGGCGCGTCCGTTTCTCCCGCACCGCCCTCGGGGTTCTTTACCGCGGGCGGGCGAGCGAAGGGGTGGAGTGAGGAGGGATGGAGAGGGAGGAGGCGGGATCGCCCGGGGGTTACCCGCTCGGGGAGCCGCTGGAAGTGCCAGGTGGCCTTCCCGGTCAGACGCCGCCAGGCTCTCAGCCTGACGCGCGTCTCCCCTTCCTTAGATTGACTCCTTCGGCTTTCCGTTTTCCTCTTGGGGAGGGGTGGGACTTCCGGTTTCATCACCGGAAGACGACGAGCCGGAGGAGTCCGTCAGAGGGGCCAGCAGGAGCGATTGCGTCGGCAAACGGGTAAGTTATTCTCTGACCGGGCCGGGGGGGGGAGGTTTGGAGGCGGGGACCGTCCAGCGTCTGCGCGGGGCCTGGGGGCGGTGGCTTGAGGGCTCGGGCCGGGCAGCTGGGCGCCGGGAGTCCCGCCAGGGCCCTTCGCTCTTCCTCCTCCCTCCTCCCCCCGCCTCAGCCCCTCCCCCGCTCGCCGGTCCCTCCCGACGCCGCCCAGACTCGCCCGACACCCGCCCGCCGCCCGCGCGGCGTCGCAGCCGCCCTGCCCCCGCCGTCACCTGCTCGCTCCGCGAGCCGGGCTCCCGGGGACCCGGCGGGCCTCCGTTTCCCCGCGGGCCCGGGCTCTCGGCGCGGAAGCGGCGCCCCGGGCGCCCCACGCAGCCCTGCACGCAGTCGGGGCGCTTCCGACCGCCTGGCTTCTCCGACTGGAACGCGGGCGCCCAGGCGGGGAGCTGCCCGGTGGGGGGGGGTTTCTAGTCCGGGCGGTGGTGTCCGTGGCTGCCCGCCCACTCCCTGTTTTCCCCAGCGCACCGATGCGCTGCTGCCACCCTCGCCTCCTTCGGTTGAGGATGCTGGTGCCCGAGAGCACCACGCCTGGAAGTGGACGGTCCTGGCCACTCAGGGTCCAGCTGCTCTCAGCAACTAGCGGGAGACCCCAGGCTGCCGCACGTCGCTGCTGGCAGCAGCGGGATCGTCCCTGGAGATACCCACCTCTTCCTAGTGGGCGAGCACGGCCTGAGTGTGCGTGCCCGCTTTCTGGAGCTTAGTCGGGGGGAGGTGGGTGCCAGGAGCTGCTGACCCCTGCGGTTGCGTTGAGTTTTGAATAGCCTGTTTATTGGGTTGGGGGGTTCTGGACTAGGACATCTTGGCAGGGTTGGCATCTGTGGACACATATGTAGGATTATTTTCTAGGTAATCATAGCCCGAATGGTGATTGTGTCGGGACTTTACAGTCCGTGCCGGTGGAACTAGTTACAGTATGCACCTGGTTTGCGGTGAAGCGTTAGTCCAGATGCAGCACTGCCTGGGGAAGGTCACTAACACGTATTGATTAGAACATCGTTAGGAGAGATTTTGATGCCTTTTGCTTTAATTAGCAAAAGGGAATGAACAGATATAATTGGGTTTTGAAATAAGCCTGTCACTATCAACAAGCATCCTGTTTCCTCCAACTTTGTTAAATGTACTTCTAGAGGCAGAATTCTGTGGAGGGAATGACGTTTTTCTGTTATTGTCCACATTAAAATGTTGCCATATTAACATTAATGCAAATTTTTGAACACTTCAAATAGTTATATTTTAACAGAATTTTGACCTGAAAAAGTCTATAACTTCCGTTCAAAGAGGTGATAATTATTTTGTTTGTTCATGTGAATATACCAAAGATGGAACTTTCACTGCAATTTTGTACTTGTATATTTGTGATAGATTTTTAACCCAGTTTTCAATTAGGAAAGATAAATTTTAACTTTTAAAAGTTTACCAAAATGTATAAACTTTCATGATTTTTGGATATTATGTCTATTTTATTTAATTACTTTGGCTAGTTCTACAGAGTTTACACACATTAATAGAAAAATGAAATTGAAGAAATGGTATAAACTTTTCCAGTGTGGTATGAGATTTCTAATTTTCATTTTTTCTAGTGTAGGAGTATTGATTTTTGTTTCAATATTTTCAATTTAAAATTCTAATTAATTCAGATTTCTCTTACTGAGTAGAAATGTGTAATTATACATTTTCTTCATTTTTTTTTCTAATGATCATATCTAAAATAATTGAATAGTGTAGTTTGGGGAAATGTTATAATGTTTTTACTGAATTTAGGTTTTCCCCCTCTATCCTTAATAGGTACTATTCTTTTTCCCACAGCTATTCAGACAGTGTGAATACTGTCCTCATGGGCCGAGGCAGCTGTACACTTAATAACTTTGGGATTGTCAACATCACCTCTCTTCTCTGAGTGTTATTGAAAAATTTGAGTAATATTTCTGTAACTATACCTCACAGTGATGCTAGCGTCAAATGAGATAATAAGAATGCTTTTTAAGTGGTAAAGAGCTATAAGTTTTACTACTGTATTTTTAGTATCTAATATGTTTACTAATGTTCACTAGCTTACAAGTTGACAATCAAAATGAGTTAGTCATTGTCTTTGAGTTTTGCCCTCTGCATTTTAAATCAATGTAGTGAACCTGAGTGGAGAAGGGAAAAACAGTCTCTGAAAATAAAAGTCAGAGCAGTCAAACTTAGTTGTATAAGAAGGAATAGTTCCAAGTTCAATGAATGTGATAAATCCTTCATTTTACTGGGTAATTGGGCAGAGTCTTTTAAAGTAGCACTCTTGTTATTTTATCTGATGTCCTGTCAGAATTAGACAAGTGGATATGAGTTGTTTCTGTCCATTCCTCATGGACCCATTTCATGGAGAGGGGGCACAAAACTTCAAAATTAAATTTGGATTTTAATTAGTATCCAATTGTAATCTTGCTTATTTTGGTTGGCAGAATAATGCAACTCCTCCTTAGCCCTATCCCTCCCAATACAAAAGATTCCACGTCCTAGTTGCTAGAATCTGTGACTATGTTATGTTACATAGTCTATGGAATATGTAGTAACGTGTAAAATGTAATAATATGTAGTGTTATAATTTAAAGCAAAGTTATTCGTTAAGGTCTATTTCAAAGTGAAATATTTTTTTTGGTAAGGTTGATTGGCCCTGAGCTAATGTCTGTTGCCAATCTTCCTCTTTTTGCTTGTACACTTAATAACTTTGGGATTGTCAACTGACCTAACGTCTGAGCCCATCTTCCTCTATTTTATGTAGGATACTGCGAAAGTGTGGCTTGACAAGTGGTGCTAGATCCGTGCCCAGGATTGGAACCTGCGAACCCCTGGCTGCTGGAGCAGAGTGTATGAACTAACCATTACACCACTGGGACGGCTCCAAAAGTGAACCATTTTATTAATGTTCATTCATTCTGTTTTTTATTGTGAACTTCAGAAGAACGCTAGGTGAGTGGTTTGGCCCTGGCATGCATCATGTATGTGTCCTGGGTTAGTGTTCTGAGGCCTGTATTGGACATCTTTAAAATGTGGTTGTTAGGGAGGCAATGTAGTTAGTGTTAGAATTCTTGGGGGTTCATATTCCAGCCTCTATGTATTAGTTGTAGGAAAATGGCCTTAGTTTCTTCCTCTCCAAGTGGAGAAATGATGTGTCTTTGAGTAGTTGATGAGATAATGTGTGTGAGCGTGGCTTAGAAACTATAAAATGCTGTCTCTGCACAGATTATTAAGACTACTCTACAGTCTTTAAATCCAGCCTTAATACATGCAACGTGAGAGTTCTGCACAACAAGAGGTCGGAAACATGGATTCTGTACCATGGGTTCTGTGGAGCAGGCAGAACCTTACCTTGCTGCCATATTGGTTTTGCCTTCTCTTACTTGAAAAACCAGACAGGCACTTCCTTCCTTCTTTTTAGTCCCATTTGTAAGATTGATTCAGAATGGGAGTATAGGAATTAGTTTGCATTTTTCCAGAACTAATTTGTTACCTTTTTCATTTCTTGTCAAACATTTTAAGTTTAAAGAAAATGATTATTTTCCGTTTATTTAAATTCCCAAAATGCTTTATGTTCCAACAAATTCACTTCATTTAAAATTAATGAAGTTTTTGAAAAGTCTTTGTGCTAGGCACAAAAAGTAAACCATCCCACTTCTTGTCCTTGTAATCTTCAGTAACCCCAGCAGTCAGTCCCAAGATACTGGCTGTAACAGAACATTTGTCAGTGCCAGAGGTGCACGGCGGAGTAATTAGCTTGGCCTGGAGAAGTCACAGAAAATATCACAGCAACGTGGAAGACCCATGGGAGTTTTCTGTGCGGATGTAGGAGGAGAGGGCTTTTTGGGCAAAGAGGGCAGCTTGTTGGAAGGCACACCTGGTTGAGAACCAGTCAGCAGCCTAATGTGGGTCTTAGCAGGGCCTAAAAGAGGGAGAAGCGCCGAAAGAGGACAAGGTTTAGTTTGTCAAGGGCTTTGAATTGAAGGCTGTGTGCTTTACTTGGTACTTTTTCCTATGGTCAAGTTGAAACCGTCAAAGCTGTCAGATCTCCCACCCTCTGGTGTTGTCCCTTTTCCTTAATAGGTACCATTCCCTTTCGCACAGCTATTCAGACACTGAATACTGTCCTCAGGGGCTGTGTGAGAAGCTCGCTTCAGTAACTGAGGCTTTTCTGTGGAGGCCCCATTAGAGGAGGCTCTCTCCCTGGAGCCACTGAGGCACGCGAGAGGCTGGAGTTGATGACGTTCCACATAAGGCAGTAGAAGTAGAGTACAGAGGATAGAGTGGAGAGACATTTTTGATGTGGAAAGGACAGGATTAAGGGCCAGTGAAGGAGGAGGTGAGAGAGGGAGGAACTAAGAATAGTTTAGAGCACTGATCTTTGTGTAGAGAGCTGGCAGACTAGCTCCATGGAAGCAGGTTTGGGAGAGGAGAGCAAGATGAATTTGTTTTTGGTTGTATTGAGTGTTTGATATCTGTAGGTCATCCAGGAAGAGATGCTGAGATTAGAAGTAAGGTAGAGACTGGAAATAAAGGCAATGAGTCCCTGGACCATTTGAGGTGGCTGGAGAGCACGCAGAATGAATGAAGTAGACCAGGGAGGAAGATCGAGGCTGGGCAGGGGAAAGAAAAATACAAATAGCTGGGATTTGAGCATGTTCCTTCTTAGTATATGCCCGATGACGTCTGCAGAGTTTATCATTCCCTTTTAAATAGCAGGGGTCAGAACAAAGAGGACCCGAAAGGCCAGGTATTTGCTTTATTGGTGATTGTGTTTCAGCTCTGTGTGCTTTATGTTTCTCCTGTTGTACGATCAGTGTCTGAGTTGGTGATCTCTAAGCAGACGTGGAACCGTGAAATAGCATATCTCAAATTGCAGTCCAAGTTAGGAAAAAAACACACGAGGGATTTGAAATAAAAGATTTCCAAGATTCTCAAAATTCTAGGACTTTTTATTAAGTCTTGAATATACATTGAGTTGACACCTTCACAAACACAAACCCCTTTAGATTAGGAAATGACGTGGGAACGACGTTACACATTAAAAAAATCGGTCATTATATATTTATTAAAATCCTGAGGAAAACTTCAGATTTATCTAGAGCATTTTAGTATCTTACGTTCCTTTTGTATAATGCAGTGAACATATCCATTTTGTTAGTATTATGTAATTAAAACATAACTTCTATTAAATTTTAAGTCTCTAAGTGATAGAGTTTTTAAAAAAAAATATATTACATAGTTATTTTTTAAATATCCTCCTCCAGTGAGCAGATTTGACCTAGGCATTTGGAAAACTTGGCTCAGGTTGTTTTGTCCTGATAATTAACATTAATCTTTAAATAACTCTTTTGGCTTCAACATGGGGGAAGTTTATTAAAAGGGAAATGTCATTTGCTCTCTTTTAATGAATAAAACAAAACATAATAGCTGCCAAATTTTGTAGTATGTGCACAAAGATACTATATTATAGGGAATAGCCTGTGTTTTAGCAATGTATGATGTCCTACTGTTTTATTACTATTGAGTATGTGACAGTGACCGTCATTGCAAATATTTTAAATTTAAAACAATTTACGCCCTGCGGATAGATTATTGTGCAATAGCCATTTCTTTCTAAATGACGGTTAATGGATTTATCCTTTGAATACTATGTTTAGCATAATATAGCAGAACTAAAAGTAATGATCAAAAGACCAAGGTTAGCATGTGACGTTTCCTAAAGGCTTGAAATAACTTGGCGTTATGTATTAATAACATTCAGAAAACATAGTCATGCCTTAACATATTAATCTGCTTATATATTTCAGCTGAGGTGGTGATTTTTACTTTTGGCCGTCTTATAGAAAAGCTTTTTGAAAAGTTAACTTTCTCACATCAGCTGAAGTCTTTAAAAAATCTGATTAGTATTTTATAGAGAATACTTTCTTGCCTCTTTTGAATAATATAGGCTAATCATAGGCAGTAGCTTCATATATTGTTGGAAGAAGTGTAATTACAAAAATTAACTTGTCATACACCACAGCTCAGCAAAGTAACTTTCTTATAAGTCCATGGTCACAGTATGTTTTTGCAATTCAGCATCTGGCTCTGTGGGATATCGATGGCTTCTATGAAGAAAAGTACCAGGGTGAGCAATTAAATGCAAAATGACAGCATAAAATATGATCATTATGGTTATACAAAAGACGCATTTATGAATTTTGCAGATAACTGTCATTTTTCTGCTCATATTTTTCTGTTGCTTTGTTAGCTTAATAATTTTAGTACAATTTATTTTTTTCTTCTAAAAAATGAACACTGCCATTTTTATTATCCTGGCACTTGTTTATATGTCTTTTTTGTTTGTCAGTTTTGAAGATTAATGATAGTTGTTTCACTGTCTTTTGACACAATACTTTCAACTTGATTTCAAAATTGAAGAATTTAAAAAAATTGCATAGCAGTTGTATTATAAGAGTACCACTTCTTATGATGAGTAGTATTTTATCACGTGTGGTTTGGATAATAATCACCACCCGAAAGTAAGTTTTGCCAGTAGTTTCCTCGTAACATCACGTAGTGTTTTGAAGTATTTTTTATGGTATCAACTCTCTGATTTGGTCCAGGGTAAAACAGTGTTGACATGAGGAATCATATAGCAAAGTTGTTGTCTTTCTTTTGTCTCTTACTTGCAAAATGTATTCTACATGCAATGAAACTGCTGGACGTTGCGGAGAGGGAGTCACTCTGGAGGACTAAGTGTCCGTGTGACCTTTGGAGCATGCCATTGTGTGAAGCTCCGTAATGTTAACCTCCATTTTGTTAAGTTCCATTATGTTAACCCCTCTTGGCTCCTCTGCAGCCCTGCCTGTCTTTCCAGCCTTACCTTTCACTGCTGCCATTTTTGAAAACCTATGTGTTACCCAGTTGCTCTCGTTTTCTTTTACTTGTGCTTATAGTATCCCTGTCTCCCGAAATACAGTAGTCCCCCCTTATGTGGGGGGGATACGTTCTAAGACTCCCAGTGGGTGCTTGAAACTGCATAGTACTGAAGCCTGCATATACGTTTTTTCCGACATGTACACTGCTGTGATAAACTTAGAAATTGGGCAAAGTAAGAGAGTAACAGCAATAACTTCTGTTTGGCATATCCAGATTTCCAGCACGACTGCTCTTACACGTTGGGGAAATTATTAAATAAAATACGGGTGACTTGAACACCAGCACTGTGATACCTTGACAGGCGCTCTGATAACCAAGAGGGCTACTGAGTGACTGACAGGCGGGTATCGTGGATCCGGTGGAGAAAGGGATGATTCACGGCCCCGGTGAGAGGGAGCTAGATGGCACAAGATTTCATCACGCTACCTAGAATGGCGAGAAATTTAAAATTTGTGTATTGTTTATTTCTGGAATTTTCCATCGAATATTTTTAGACCTCTGCTGACTATAAGTAAGTGAAATTGCAGAAAGTGAAACCACAGGTAAGGGGGGGACCATTGTACTTTTTTTAGCCATTTGGTTAAATTCATCCTGAGCTTGAATGTGTGGTTGGAACTCTGTCCATTCTGTGAAGACTTTCTAATCTTAGCAGTCAACAGGAACTTCTTACTTTATGCTCTTGTGGCATATTTTGGGTGTCTGTTGTTATTATCAAAATATGCTTTGCAGATAGAGCATAGCTTAAGTTTTTTTTAATAAGTTTAAAAAAATCGTATTTACTGAAATCCTACTATATGCTGAGTACTGTGCTGGGTTCTGGGATGCTAGTGAAAGAGTTTATTTCTTCTGCTCAAGAAGGTCACATGCCAGTTGTAACGCAGAGTAGTAAGAACTGTGGTCGGGGCAGATGGGAATGTGCAGGCAGAGGGCTAATCCAGTGTCAGGGTTGGCAGTCTGGTTCTTGGAGGAGGCAGCAAGCCTGAGGCCTGAGGACAGCAGAGCACAGCCATGGAGCACGCGCAGGCCTTGCCCACCAGCCATAACTGCTTAGATGGCTTGGTGGATGGACCCGAATCATTGGGGACTTATGTCTCATGATGTTCTTGTTTTTTGTTTTTTTTTTTTTAAATTTAATCATTTTCGTGAGAACCTTTGAAAAAATTAATTTCCTAGTTTTCAACTTTTGGAACCTCTCCATAACCTGATTTAATATTGTCTCAGTGACTTAGGATTATTATTTTGTGCGTTGTCATGTTGGGCTCTAAGAAATCATGTCCTCTGGGCATTTTGACCCAGAGAAGGGTGTTTTTAAATATCTGAATGTTCCCTGATTACTTTTAATTTTTTCTGTCTGCTTTTTCTAGTTTTTCTTCCCTTTTCCCGTTTCACTGCTATCAGTGATCTTGTCTAGAGTAGCACAATTGCTCTCCATTATTTGCCATCGATAAGAAGCCAATGAATCAGGTTTATCAGTAAGTATCAGGAAGGGGTGATGGATCTGAGGAAGGAACTTAGAGACTCACCTTCAATCCCAGTACCTAAATTCAAACATCATCTCTTCAAATATGTTTTGCCGCTCCAAGCCCTTTTGGGCAGGTTTCTTACTTTTAGCTAAGGCTTGGTGGGTGATGTTGCTGCCTTGGTGAGTTTTTGATAGCTGAGGTGTTCGTGTTTCCCTGCATCACGATTCAGGTCATTTTGTTTTCGTTGCTCTCCTGATGTGGTCTAACTGTTTTGTCTGATTTCAGGAATGCTTTTAAATGGTTTATGTTTTAAGAATTAATAGACAAGGCTTATATTATCCATTTGTTCTTATATAACTTACTTCAATTATAGTATCAAAGCAGGCATTTTTTATTGTGATCAATTTTGAAGAAATTAGGTATATCAGTTTTATTTATTCATTATTAATTTCGTTAATAATCAAGTTCATGAATGATGAGTTTAGGAATCAGTGACACCCTCTGAATTAATTGCTTTGTTTATTTGGCAGTAAAGCAAAACTAGGACAGTATTATACATTTGCGATATGTTTCTATATTTAGATAGAGAGAGGTACTATCTGTTGTTATTAATGTTACTGTTATCTTTACCTTTTAAAAACAAATATATATACTAACAAACATGTCTGTGTGTGACTGAGAGAGAGAGTGTGTAAGTGTGTGTTTTTGTGTGTGTCCATACATATCTTTTAGCATTTCCAAATTGGCCCAGGTGATTCTAATCTAACCTTTCTGGTCAGAATTTTAAGTATGTAAAAATTCTGTATGAAAATGGTAATAAAAACGCAGTCATTCAGTTTCATAGTGCAATTACTTATTGTGACAATTCTTGTTCAGGAGGAGTCTGTTTCCACCAGCATTGTTTTGGACAGGGAGATGGCAAGTGTAGACTATACTCTTGAGTCTGTTAGGGAGTGACGCTTTTTCTACTGTAGTGCTGTAATAGCTTTACATTTTGTGATTCTGTGGGCTACGCAGACGTGATGTGTTCAAGATGAATCAGACGATAAAATTGACTTGTTTTCCATCTGATAGCTGGTACTGCTTTCAGCAGTAAAACTGAATTATTTCTACAGATCGAAAAACAATCTATGAGATATGAGGTCATTTTCCTTATATAGCCATAGTTAAATGATTTGTTTCTATGACTGGTTTTTATAGTATAACCTGTTAAGGTTTTATCCCCTTATGCTCAAGACAGATTTAAGACTTAAAACAGACAAATTAGAAGAAACAAAACTAGAGATTTTTTAAAAAGTGTAACTTGTTTACAGAGTTTCCTCACCATTTAAATTTTATTCTTTCCTTTTCAACAGGTGTATAATGCTTATTTGCTTTAAAACCCTTGTTCATTCACTCACTTATTCTTTTGTTTATTTTTTTGCTCAAAAACTTTATTGCAGAATAGTTTACATACAATAAACAGCATCTATATAAAGTGCACAATTTGATGGGTTTTGACAGTTCTATACACCTCTGAAGCCATCTACAGAATCAAGATAAAAGAACATTTCTCTTACCCCCTTAAGTATCCCCATGCCTCTTTGCAGCCCACCACCTCTTCCTGCCTGCCACAGGGAACCCGTGACCTGTTTTCTGTCACTGTAAATTAATTTGCTATATCTTGTCGTATGTGCTGTTGTCTGAGTCTTTGTGTGAACACGTGTTTTCATTTCTCTTGGGTAATTACCTAGGAGGGAAATGACTGGGGTAATGTGATGACTCTGTGTTTAACTTTTTAAGAAACTGCCATCGAGTCTTCTTTAATTTCTCTCAGTCGTGTTCTCTAGTCTTTAGTGCATAGGCCTTGCACATTTTTTGGTTAAATTTATTTTTGCACAATTTTAAATCAAATCGCATGCTGTTAATATTTAAAAGTGCAATTGATTTTTGTTTATTAACCTTTTATCCTTTGAATTTCCTAAATTCATTTAATTGTTCTAGTGTGGGCGTGTGTGTGTGTATGTGTGTATTTTACATCCTGAGGATTTTCTATGTAAACGAGAATGGAAGTAGTTTTACTTGTATTTATCCGGTATTTATGCCTTCACTTCTTTGTTCCTCTTCACTTTTAGTAAGTCTTCTTCCTAAAATCTGTTCTTAGATCTGGCATTCATCTACCCACTCTGGCTGTCCTGTGGTTACAGATTGCATGAGAGTATCATTTCCAGGTTTTATATTTTGAATATATTTGTCTCTGAATGTTAATTGTGTCTTTTATGCTTAGCACATAGTTTTGATCTTTTAATACAATCTGATAATTCTTTTTAACTGTAGTGTTTATTAACATTTAATGTAATGTAGTTGGTTGGATTTATACTATTTTGCTCTTTATTATTCTGCGTCTCCTGTGTTTTCTTTGTCTGTTCCTCCTTTACTGCCTTATTCTGTGTTGACATGAATTCTGTCATCTTCTATTTATCTGGGAATGTCTTTACTGCCCCTTCATTATTAAAGTATAGTTTTGCTGGATATGTGATTCTTTATTGATGGTTTTTCTTTCAGCACTTTGACTGTATTATTATTCTGGCTTTCGGCCTCTGTTATTTCTTCTAAGTCAGCTCTTATTTGTATTTTTTTCTCCTCAGTGTGATGCAAAGTCACCTGTTGAACATGTAGCTGTTCCTTGTATGTGGTGGATTTGATTGCTTTCCAGATTTTCTTATTGTCTTTTTCTTTTTAGTAATTTGACTATGATGTTTGTAGGTGTGACTCTCTTCGTGTTTGTACTTATTCATGTTTGTTAAGCTTCTTGTATCTGTAGATCAATGTATTTCATCAAATTTAGAAAGTTTTCAGCTATTACGTTTTAAAATATTTCTTCTACCCCTTTCCCTCTTTTCTCTGTTATTGGGATTCTTACTGCACATTTGTTGAAATACTTCAAATTGTCCCATAGGTCTCTGAAGCTCTTTTCATTTTCCTTAAAGTTTTCTTTCATTTCCAATCTTCTGAGTCGATAATTAATATCATTCTATCTTTAATTTGACTGATTCTTTCCTCTGCCTTCTCAAATCTGCTGTTTTCCCATGTAATAATTTTTTCATTTCTCTTATAGTGCTTTTCATCTCTAGCATTTGTTTGGTTGTTTTTATCATTCTCATTTCCTTATTCGCATTCCCTATTTGTGGAATCACTGTTATTATATTTTTAAAAAATTTTTGAAAATTTGAAAGAGTTCTTAGAACCTCTTTACAGGAGATACTTGAAGACTTTCTCTGCTACATTGACATCTGGGCCAATTTTCCATTGACGTTTTTCTCTTCCTGAATCTGGACCATAGTTTATATTTTCTTATAAACACAGCTTATGATTTCTTTCTTTGTTGTTGTTGAAAATAAGACATTTTGTATAGTGTGATGTGGAAAGTTTGGATTTTGATGCACTTTTCTAGAATGTCTTTTTTTCCCTTAACTTGCATGGTCTTAAAAGCATAGAATTTTATCTCCCTGTGGTGTACAGACACTGATGTTTATGTTCAGTTTTTAAATGCTTGCTTACTTGTATTTTGCTTTACTCTCTGGGTGTTTCCCCTGTAAATGTAAGAATTAATGGTCACACAATGATTTGGGCAGAATTTGTAGTCAAACACCTTGAGCCCATTATGATCTTTGCCATCTGTCTTTCTGTTTGTGGGTGTACAGGGGGCACATTCAAAGTTTACCTAGTTACCAAGCCTCTGTTCTGGGGCTTTTACTGTCTACCACGTTCCCTCGAAGTTGCTTTGCTTAGTCAACCAGGCATGTGTGGGGAACTTCATCTGGTCCTTTTATTGGCCTTTCATTTATAGGATCTCCTTGCTGAGTTTCTTGCTAGTCTGACAGTTGCCCAGACTGGGCTCATACCTCTGTGGACCAATGTTGTGAGATTTCTTTGGTTGCTTCCCACCAACTTTGGTCCCTTCTGGCTGACAGAGCGATAGAGGTTTGCTGCCTGCTCCAAATAGCTTCCTCCCTCCACCACCTTAGCTCATAGCTCCTCTTTTTGTGCCAGTCATGTGTTGGTAGAGCTAGCATGCTCTCTCACCAAGTCGCGGGGATGGTAGTCTCCCAGGCAAGTGCTCCTTTCTCAGCCTCTTACCTAGGGCTTTGGATAAAGTGCATTTTCCACTCGTTGCCTGAATATGGTTTTCAGAATCATAAAATTGTTGCTTTTGACAGTCCTATGCAGTTTTATACTTGTATCTGCTGAGAAGGTTCACTGACTTCTTTATTTTGCCAAAGCTGGATATTCCTGAGTAAGCCGTTGTTTCTTCAGAAGTGTCTTCTGCTCCGTTTTCTTTCTCTCTCTCTCTTTTCCTCTGGGACTCTAGCTAATTAGTTATACATTAGACCTTTTGTAGTCCTCAGATAGGACCCTGAGAGTCTCTTTTCTTTTTTAAATTTATTTTTTATTTATTTTTCTGAGGAAGAGTGGCCCTGAGCTAATGTCTGTGCCATTCTTTCTCTATTGTGTATGTGGGATGCTGCCACAGCATGGCTTGATGATGGTGTTGTAAGTCCTCATGCGGGGTCTGAACTCATGAACCCTGAGCCGCTGAAGCAGAGTCCGTGAACTTAACCCCTACACCACCAGGCTGGCCCCTCTTTACTTTTTTTTTTAATTCTGTCTTTTTCCTTAGATTCTTTTTGTTAGATGATTGCTGTTGATCTGTCCTCAAACTCACTGATTCTTTACTTTGTCATTTCCATTTTGTTATTAAGCCCCTTTTTTTATTCTAAATATTTTATCTTTTGTTTCTGACATTAACATGTGGCTTTTTAAAGAATAATGTTTATTTCTTTGCTGAAATTTATTATTTTTTTTTCCATTTGTTTCAAACATATTTTCTTTACTTCACTTAATATTGTTGTAACAGCTACTGTATGGTTCTTTTAAAATAATTCCATCATTTTGACCATCATGTTTGCCATACATCTTTTTGCTTGAGATTTGGACACGGTTTTCTGACTCTTCCTAACTCAAGTAATTTTGGTCATTTTGAATTTTATGTTGTGTGGTCTCTGGATTTTGTTGTGTTGCTTTAAATATTGTTGGTGTTTTCATTTTAGCAGGCGGATGACTTGACTACGACCACATCGTTATCTGTCATGTCTGCAGTAGTCAGCCACTCCTATCTCATTCCTGGTGTTTAATTGCAATCTGCTTTCACTCTTGTTCATACATGGTTTATGTTTTCTGGGTTTATTCATAGATTCAGGTGTTCCTTTAGCTCTCTCCTTTATGGTATTTACTTCTTACTCTTCTGTGGCTATCATTGCATTCGGACACTTTCCCTCTGATCCAGAAGTACAACTGGTTTTTCCCTTGTGATTTAGCTGCCTGTCTTTCGTCAGTGGTCTCCGACCCTGGATATCCTCTGGGTAAAGCCTCCCAAAAGGGGAGGCGTGCTGGATTACCTTTTGCCATTTGCTTGCTTTGGGCCTTGACTCCACACTAAAAACTTCCAGCTTTTGTTTAGTCTCCAGAGCCATCACATAGTTATTTTTTTAGTATTTTATCCAGACTTCGTAGCTGTTATTTGTGAAAGGTTTGGTTTGTTAGAAGCTTAGTATTTTGTACCAGAAGTATATGAAGTGAAAGAAAAAAAAACCAAACCTCTTTTTTTTTTTTTTCCAAATTGAGGAAGATCAGCCCTGAGCTAACATCTGCTGCCAATCCTCCTCTTTGTGCTGAGGAAGACTGGCCCTGAGCTAACATCTGTGCCCATCTTCCTCCACTTTATATGTGGGACACCTACCACAGCATGGCTTTTGCCAAGCGGTGCCATATTTGCACCCATGATCCAAACTGGCAAACCCTGGGCCGCCAAAGCAGAACGTGCACAGTTAACTGCTGCACCACCGGGCCAGCCCCCAAACCTCTTTAAAAATAGTTCTAAATTTTGTTGTCAAGGCATTATATGCTCGTTGTAGGAAATTGAGAGGAATTAATAAATTCTAATGAATCTGAAAAAAAATTACCCATATCCACTTTAATATTTTGATTTTTTGGGGGGGTATTACACAACTGAATGTGCTATGCATAATATTTTAAAATCTGCTTTTGGTTAAAATCATGTGAGAAGTGTTTTTCTTTGTCATTAGATATTCTTGGTAGATATTTTTATGGCAGTATAATACTTCGTATGCATGCATATGTTGGTTTATATGACCATTTTTTAATGCTTGTTACGTTGGTTGTTCAGTTTTTTACTTTTATATATGACCCTGTGGTGGACATCTTTTTGTATACATCATTGCAACCTTTTCATATTATTTTCTTAGGACAGGCCCCTAGAAGTAGACATACTGGGTTTCAAAGTGAATGATGAGGTTTTAAAGTTGTTCTTAGATACAACTGAATTGCTTTTCAGAAAGTCTGACCCATTTGACACTTGTGAGTGCTGTCCAGCTTACTGCACCTTCTAACCATTAGCATTAGATTTTTGGTATTTTCTCATTTAATGGATGGAAACTCTCATAATCTGCTTTTGGCAGTTTTTGATGAACTATTTTGGCCAAACTTCTTTATCTAATTTTTAAAAATTTACATCTCTCTGTTTTAAAATGATCCATTCATGTTCTATGCCTATTAAATGTATGTTTCAGTCTATTGTTTAAATAACTGCTTTTAAAACTATTTTAATGGTAGATGAGACAGAACCTAATTTTGTACCTGTAATACTATTAACTATGAAAACAGTTTTTTAGTATATCATTTCTTTTTGACTATCTCTTTGAATATCTTCATGTTTGCGTCTCCCCTTCCTTAGATTGACTCCTTCGGCTTTCCGTTTTCCTCTTGGGGAGGGGTGGGACTTCCGGTTTCATCTCCGGAAGACGACGAGCCGGAGGAGTCCGTCAGAGGGGCCAGCAGGAGCGATTCCGTCGGCAAACGGGGAAGTTATTTTCTGGCCGGGCCTGGGGGGAGGTTTGGAGGCGGGGACCGTCCAGCGTCTGCGCGGGGCCTGGGGGCGGTGGCTTGAGGGCTCGGGCCGGGCAGCTGGGCGCCGGGAGTCCCGCCAGGGCCCTAGGCTCTTCCTCCTCCCTCCTCGCCCCGCCTCCGCCCCTCCCCCGCTCGCCGGTCCCTCCCGGCGCCGCCCCGACTCGCCCAACACCCGCCCGCCGCCCGCGCGGCGTCGCAGCCGCCCTGCCCCCGCCGTCACCTGCTCGCTCCGCGAGCCGGGCTCCCGGGGACCCGGCGGGCCTCCGTTTCCCCGCGGGCCCGGGCTGTCGGCTCGGGAGCGGCTCCCCGGGCGCCCCACGCACCCCTGCACGCAGTCGGGGCGCTTCTGACCGCCTGGCTTCTCCGACTGGAACGCGGGCGCCCAGGCGGGGAGCTGCCCGGTGTGGGTTTCTAGTCCGGGCGGTGGTGTCCGTGGCTGCCCGCCCACGCCCTGTTTTCCCCAGCGCACCGATGCGCTGCTGCCACCCGCGCCTCCTTCGGTTGAGGATGCTGGTGCCCGAGAGCACCACGCCTGGAAGGGGACGGTCCTGGCCACTCAGGGTCCAGCTGCTCTCAGCAACTAGCGGGAGACCCCAGGCTGCCGCACGTCGCTGTTGGCAGCAGCGGGATCGTCCCTGGAGATACCCACCTCTTCCTAGTGGGCGAGCACGGCCTGAGTGTGCGTGCCCGCTTTCTGGAGCTTAGTCGGGGGGAGGTGGGTGCCAGGAGCTGCTGACCCCTGCGCTTGCGTTGAGTTTTGAATAGCCTGTTTATTGGGTTGGGGGGTTCTGGACTAGGACATCTTGGCAGGGTTGGCATCTGTGGACACATATGTAGGATTATTTTCTAGGTAATCATAGCCCGAATGGTGATTGTGTCGGGACTTTACAGTCCGTGCCGGTGGAACTAGTTACAGTATGCACCTGGTTTGCGGTGAAGCGTTAGTCCAGATGCAACACTGCCTGGGGAAGGTCACTAACACGTATTGATTAGAACATCGTTAGGAGAGCTCATTTGATGTATACTCTGTAGACTTCATGTAGCACGGCAGCCGTGTAGGGTCGGAATTACTAGTCCCTTTTCACAAACTGAGACTAAAGTTAAACAGTTTGACCAAAGTTAAGGTCAGGATTAGCGTCTCAAGTGTTTGTTACTCATTGTTTTTCAAGTTTGCTACATGTAAGGTTACTGACTTCTGCTGGCACGTCTGAAAAACACTGAGGCAAGGCTCTCTAGTAGCTGTTGTCTTCTTGCGTGACATGTAAGGCAGGTGTGATTATTACTGATAATACACTGGCTCCTGGTGCCTTTTTTAAAAAACCTGTTTATTTTGGAATAATCTCAGATTTGCAGAAAAGCTGTGAGATAGCACAGAGAGTTCCTCTTGTATTCAGCCAAGCAGAGTGGCTCCACTTGAGCAAACTGCTTCATGCCAGTCACCATTCTAGGTGCTGGAGAGAGTAACACGCTGCCCTAGATGATTTCAAGGTCTGGTGGAAGAGACAGATCCATAAGCAAGTATAGTGCCTTTTGCTCAGTGCTGAAATGGAGAAAGGGGAGCACAGAGTAATTTATGACTGACTGCCTGGGAAGGAGTGGCGCGAGCTTGCAGGATACAGCATTTGAGTTAGGTCTCAAGGATTAGTGGGTATTCACTTGATTGGTGGGACATTTCTGCCCACATTCATGCTACCTAGGTTTGTGTTCGAAGAGAACTCTCTAACCTTTATAAAACGGACTCTTCTTATTTGATTCTCCTCTCTCCCTCTTTCTCACATCTCCCCTGAGAGGTTTTTGTCATAGTTTCCACAGGCTGTGAGAAGAATCGCGGTTTATAAATCCATGACTAGGAGATGAAATTAAGCTGTGTTTCTTAGTAATGGAAGTATCTAGATCTGTACGTTTTAAAATTCTTTCTCTTTCATAGTTGCTGAGTACTTCAGTGGTCTGATCACACACATTCTTTATGCGAGGTTGGAGCACAGTTCTTCTGAACTATGCCCACAGCAGAGGGGTATTTTGAGTGAGTGTGTTGGTCGTTGTGGGCTGCTCTAGGAAAACACCATAACCCCAGGTGGCTGAAACAACAGTCATTTACTTCTCCCAGTTCTGGAGGTTAAGTCCAAGATCAAGGTGCTGATTCCTGGTGAGGGCTCTTCCTTGCTTACAGACAGCCACCTTCTTGCTGTGTCTTCACATGGCAGAGATGGAGAGAGAACTCTGGTCTCTCTTCGTCTTCTTCTAAAGACGCTGATCCCGTCTTGGAGACCCTACCGTTCTGACCTCATCTAAACCTAAGTACCTCTCAAAGACCTCATTTCCAAATACCATCACATTGGTGATTAGGGCTTCGGCATCAAAATTGTGTGTGTGTGTGTGTGTGTGTGTGTGTAGGGGGGGGGTGCACAATTCAGTCTGTAGTAGGTGGGTTTCTTGGAATTTTTGTTATTATGAGGAATTGCTCCAAAATAGGCTTGATAGAGAACTAAATAGGAAACTGTAAAATTAGCGTTTATATGGCTTTTGCTACAGCAAAGTAGTAAACACAATTTTATTTAAAATCAGAAGAAATTATTGTAGCTATGTTAAGTCTGATTCAGAGGCTGGTGGATGCCAAGAAGAAATTTTAATTGTTTCATTTGGATGAAAGAGAGAAATACGTGGTGAAATACTGCAGTGGTGTTTTCACTTTTAGGCCTTATACAAATGAATGCTTTCATGGTTATCAAATTAGGGTGTAAGGACTGTGGTAGTGAGCTATTGCAGTTCCCTCACTGATCAGGAGGCTGAGCCCCACAGAAGCTGAGCGGCTAATGCATTGTAGAGGTGTTAGTGGCAGAGCAAGGATTGGAATCAGGCCTCCGGATTCACGGGGCCAGTCTTTCTGCTGTTCCATCAGTGGTTCTCAAACTGATGGTGCATCAGAGTCAGCTGGGGGGGCTTGTGAAAACGCAGATGCTGGGCTGGGTCTCTGAATCAGCGGGTCTGGACTGGGACTGAGAATTTGCATTTCTGACAAGTTCCTGGGTGATGTTAAAGCTGCTGACTCTGAGGGCACACTTTGAGAACCCCGGCCTTCTGTGATGTTGCCTTTGACCTCTTCTAAGAGGATAGTAAGTAAACGTCTGTGGGTTTATACCAGCTTGACCCTTCCTTGACGTTCAGAGAATCAAGTTCTTTAATTTTGTGTTGTGTACTGTAATGCACCAACAACATAATGATTAGATGGAAAAAAAGTACTAGAAATGGAGTATGTTTTAGAGTCATTTTGGCATCTTCAGGGATAATTTTTGGAGATAATTGTAGAGGTCAGAACCGCTTATGCTGAAGGGGATGCACTTGAGCTCCTAGCAGCAATCACACTAAAAAGGGTGCCGGTATTGATTGCTAGATTGTATGGGAGTGAAAAGTTCCTTCCAGTTTTGTTACTCTCTGTTTTTCTTTCTCATTTTGTGTACTGAAATGTTCTTAATGTATCAAAATCTGATCAGGCCCCAGCACAGTTCCATGCCCATAGTAGATGTTAAATAAATATAAGTTGAATTGAATTAAAAAAGATTAATAGGGAAAATGAGGTAGATTATTTATCTGGAGAGACTTCAGTGCCCTAGGAAAGTTAGTCGGCTCTCTAGATTATCCCAATCACAGGTTTTTAGTGAATACTTACAGATTATTCTGGTTTACGCCTTATTTGCAATTACTGGGTTTTTTTTAGCACAATTATTGGAGGAGGTAGCATAGTTTTTTTTTTCCTTTTTCTCCCCAAAGCCCCCCAGGACATAGTTGTAGATTCTTCGTTGTAGGTCCTTCTAGTTGTGGCATGTGGGACACCACCTCAGCGTGGTTTGGTGAGCAGTGCCATGTCCACGCCCAGGATTCGAAGCAACGAAACACTGGGCCACCTGCAGTGGAGCGCACGAACTTAACCGCTCAGCCACAGGGCCAGCCCCGAGGAGGTAGCATATTTTTATGTAAGAGTTATTGAGTGATCCCCCATATCTCTTTATCATTCATGTGAAGTTACTTTTGCAAACTTTTTACTTTGAAATAATTTTAGAAGTAGAAAAAAATGGCAAAAATAGCCCGGAGAATTCGTATATACCTTACACCCAGCGTCCCTTTGTTAGCCTCTTATGTAACCATAGTGCGGTTATTGAAACCAGGCAGTTGATAGAGTTAATCTAAAGTCTTCTATTCGGGTTTCACCCGTGATGTCTTTTTTCTGGTCGAGGATCCAGTCCAGTAGCCCACACTGCATTTAGTTATGGTGTCTCCTTGGTGTCTTCCAATTTGTGACAGTTTTTTATCTTTCGTGACCTTGGTACTTTTCCAGAGTACCGGTCAGTTATTTTGCAGAATGTCCCTCAGTTTGGATTTATCTGGTGTTCTTTCATGATTAAATTGAGGGTTAAGCATTTGTGACAAGAATACCACAGTGGTGAGGTTGTTCCCTTCTCAGTGCATCATATTGGCACATGTGTGATGTAGATAGGTCTTATCGCTGGTGAATGTTAACTTTTGATCTCTTGGTTGAGGTGTCTGACATGTTTCTGTGCTCCAAAGAAAAAAATTTTCCCTTTGTAATTAATGACTCTCGTAAGTTTACTGATTGTAGTGCAGATGTTTAAATGAAATGGATATAGAATGTCAGAATCCTTTGAGCCTGACCCTAATTATGAGATCTTTCTTATCTTGGAGGCTTCATTATTATTTGTTAGATCCCAACATAGTAGGGAAGGGTAAAGCTGTAGACTTGTAGAAGAACAGTTATTTGTTCAAGAACTTGTACCTGATCTTGGTCAGTCTTAGTCTTGAATTGTCAACAGCGGAAGCTCTTTGTTCCAATTCTTTTTCTGTGGTTCTGCGATCTGTCTCGCATCTGTCTTCCAGTGGATGACTTTCCATAACTACATTGCGTTTCTTAAGATTCTCCCTAGAGCATTTTTGTAGAAGATTTGTGTGCTTCAGTTCATCACAAGGCAGTTGCTCCAAGTATCCTCTTGTTGACCCACTTCCTAGTCCATACAGCTGAGCGTGTGTGTTCTCTTTGTAGACTATGCTGATGAGGTGCTGCAGATATTACATAGATACACAGACACATAGAAATGGTCTGTATTTTCAAAACGTATATCCCTTTAATATGCCAACAGGAGTCAGTTGGAAGATATGTATGTGGCCTGTCTCCCTCCCCCTCATTCCCCTCCAAAGCTTGTAAGCTCCTTAGAAGCAGGGAACAGATCTCTTTTTGTTTACCAGTCACTTGCTTGGTGCTTGGCATACACAAGGCTCTCCATAAATATTTGAGAATAAAAGAATATCATATGTGCATCTTGTTAACTGGTTTTAGAAATTACCAGACTATTAGAAACATCTTTCCACATTAACACAGCTATATAATCATCATAGTATTCCACTATAGTCATGCCTTGCTTAACAATGGGGATACGTTCTGAGAAATGTGTAAGTGATTTTATCATTGTGCAAACATCATAAAGTGTACTTTCACAAACCTAGATGGTCGAGCTGTTGACACGAATAATCAATAGTCATTCTACAGCGGGGAGTTTTATTCGAGCCAAGCTGAGGACTGCAGCCTGGGAGTGCAGCCTTCGTAAGTGCTGTGAAGAAGAGTGATTTTTCAGCACCATTATATACCATTTCCAAACAGACATACATCAAGTGTGACAGGGGTACATTCTCTCAAGGGTTCAAGGAGATACTTTGTTATAGATTAGTACATACACAGTGGGTCAGCATGACCCCAGTGTCATGGGAAAGGACACTTATCTTCAAAAAGTACTGGTGTCATAAGAAGAGAGGCATTGGTTCTTACCTTCAAAGAGTACATTCTGGGGCCGGCTCTGTGGCTGAGTGGCTAAGTTCGCGCACTCTGCTGCGGCGGCCCAGGGTTCGCATCCTGGGTGCGGACATGGCACCGCTCATCAGGCCACGTTGAGGTGGCTTCCCACATCCCACAACTAGAAGCGCCTGCAACTAAGATATACAACTGTGTGCGGGGGGGGCGGGGTTGGGGAGATAAAGCAGAAAAAGAAATATTGAAAAAAAAAGAGTACATTCTTTATTTTGGGACAATATACAACGAACATTTGACAGGCTGTAAGTCAGGCTTCTTTGGTTTAAATAAAATTTAGTCCAAATCGCATTTAAACCAGAACGGCTTCCCCATACACCTCAATATATAAAATTTTCTTCTATCATAGCCTCCTACACATGTAGGCTCTGTGGTACTAATCTCATGGGATGGCCATCATCTACGTGATCTACTGTTGACTGAAACGTCCTTAGGTGGCGCATGACCATATATGGATGTGCTGCAGCAGCTACGTCTGTAACCCATCCTGCGTTGTTGGAGATTAGGCTGTTTCCAATTTTTTCTATTAGAAAGAGTTCCATGGTGAATATTCCTAAATATGTATTTTGTTCAGTTGTTTCCTTAAGATAAGTTCTGTAAAGAGTCATTGATAGCTCAAAGAAGATATGTATTTTAAGGCTTTTGATATATTGCAAATAACCCTCTAGAAAGTTTGTATAGATTTATATTCCAGCCAGTACTGTTGAGAATGCTCATTTTGCCACACTTTCCCCAATGCTCAACTTTCAGTTTTTTAGAATAAGACTAAATTTAGAGTTAAAAAAATTTGTTTTTTGTTTTTACGATTTGCACCTTTGTTTTTCTTCTTCTTCTCCCCAAAGCTCCCCAGTGCATAGCTGTGTATTGTACTTGTAGGCCTTCCTGGTTGTGCTCTGTGGGACGCTGCCTCAGCATGGCCTGATGAGTGGTGCCATGGCCCTGCCTGCAGCCAGGATCCGAACTGGCAAAAGCTGGGGCTGCTGAAGCCGAGTGTGTAAACTTAACCACTTGGCCACAGGGCTGGCCTCTTTTTTTGTGTGTGTGGTATTTTTAAGGATTCTTCCTGGAGTATGGTGGGGTGGGGATCATAGTCTCACTAATTTGCTAATAACCCTCCAAGTTTTCCGTATGAAAATTATCCAGTGTTTGGTTTGCCTTGATGAGAGAGCAGAATAAACCTCAATAAGGTAGGGGTTAACAGGAATCATTATCCTCTCTGAAGTTATAGTTGGTCATATCTGTGGGCCTTAGCCAATAGGAAACTTCTTGAGAGTGGGATACATTTCTAATTCATATCATTCAGAAAAATCAACTACAGGTGAATTAAAGGCTTAAATACAGAAGGCAAAACTATGAAATTTTTGGAAGACAATGTAGGACAGTAATTGTGTGAGTCTAATACAAGGAAGAGCTTCTTAAACAGATCAGAGAAGGTGTAGACCATAAAGGAAAAGATTGACCGCTTTGACAGCATTAATTTGACAGCTTGTGGTTATGAAAAGAAACCATCAAGAAAGTGAACAGACAAGTCACAAGTGAGAATAGATATTTTCAGTACGTATTATTGAGAAAGGATTGTATCTAGAAAGGTAAACAGTGACAAATCAGTAAGAACAATAGAAAAATGGGCCTATGACCCAAGTAGGCATCTCACAGAAGAGGAAACCTGCATGCAGAGATTCTCGACTTCGTTAGCAATTAGGGAAAGGCAGTTTAGGACCAACGTGGTGTATAGTTTCATAACATTGGGTTGGCAACAGTGTAAAAATCTGACAATGTCTGCTGTTTAGGAAGGGCGGAAATAACTGGAATGCTTACACACAACTGGTGGGATTGTAAATTGGTACCATAACTTTGGGATTACCTAGTAAAGTTAAAGATGGATGTACACTTTGACCCAGTGATTCTACTCCTGGGTCTTTATCCTGGAGCAGTGCTTCTAAATTGTGTTTTCAGCATCTCACAGGAACTTCTTATAAATGCAAAATTTGGGGCTCCACCCTAGACCTATTGAATCAGAGGCTTTGGGGATGAGCCAGCTTTCAGTCTTAACAAGCCGTTCAGGTGGTTTAATGCATGCTAAAATTGGCAAACTGGTGCCCCAGAGAAACGCATGTATGTGAGTGCCTGAGGACATGACAAAATGCTCACAGTTGCACTGTTTGTAAAAGGCAAAAACTGGAAGCAGTGTCCATCCGAGGAGAATGGATAAATTGTATTCCTATAGGAGTGCAACTGAATGGATTTTAGCCACCTGCACCACTGAGGATTATTGTCAGGAATATCATATTGAGGAAAAAAAGCTACTTCCAGAAGAATGCACATAGTATTTTTCCTTTTTTAAAGTTTTGAAACATGTGAAGCAAAAGTCCATACTGTTAGGAATACAGATATGGCAAAGTAATAAAGCAGATTAATTACAAACACATTCAAATTAGTGGGTAGCTCTATTAGAAGAGAGAAGGTGATAGGGATCCCGAAACGGAACTGAAAGATAGGAATTTAATTTTTTTCTTTTTTTTTTTTGGTGGGGAAGACTCGTCTTGAGCTAACATCTGTTGCCTGTCTCCCTCTGTTTTGTGTGTGGGATGCCTCCACAGCATGGCTGATGAGTGGAGTAGGTTTGTATCTGGGATGCGAAGCTGTGAACCCAGGCTCCTGAAGCTGAGTGTGCAGAATTTTAACTGCTTGGTCATGGGGCTGGCCCCCTGAATTTAATTTTCTTAAACTGTGATCTGTACTCAGGGTTTTCTTATGTTATGCTTAGTGCCTCGCACATATTCAAATTATTTTTTGTACCTGCCAAATTTTTAAAAAACATACACTTATGTCTTTTCTTTTTGCGAAGTCTGTCTACACAGGGACTATTCAGTTTGTATGAAAAAGATCTGGTGGGGGTGATGGTGGAGAAGATATGTTCTGGCAGCATTATGGTCTGAAAGTACTTTCAGCAGTAGGGATATCAAACAGAAGATTGTTTTTGATGATGATGATGGTTAATACTTGCTGAGCACTTGCCAGGTGCCAAACACTGGTCTAAGGACATTACGTACTGAGTTTATCCTCAGTTAACTGAGGATTGAGCCTCACAGTGAGCATATGGGGGTTGGTACCACGACTCCTCCTGTTTCCTAGGGGAGGAAAGGTGTGTGTGGATACAGAGGTGAAAACGGTAGAGGCTGGCTGACTCCTAACACTCTGTCAGACCTGGTCAGAGGGAGAGGACAGCCAGACAAGACTGTTATGCCTGAGAGCGTTGGAGTTTCGAGACAAAAAGGAAAAGTCAAAATAGGAATGGGAGTGTGGAAGACTGTGGAGAGGGAAGGCTGTATATACCCGCATTTTTGAAGTTGCTTTCTTTATGTTAGTAGGTTTGTTTCTAAACCAGCGTATATGAGTGTCATTCTAGCAGATGCTGAGTCCCTAAAGCAGAAAAGTAATTGGATTTTGTTTTTAGTTTTAAGGATTGCATCTTCCAGTTCATTAGAAATTGGTAAGATCACACCATAGGATTTGGGAAATCTTACTTCTTTGCTTAGGCAGTTTGGTTGCTAAAAAGGGCACTTTTGGGGACTCTCCCTTTGCCTATTGTTTTCTAGCCTTTGATAATTGTTTTTGTATCATAATTATCTCATATTATGAGGACTATTTCTTAGATACACATTGGTTATATTGTAAACTTTATTTTAAGCCACCGTAGTATGACAGTCACTCCTTAAAATGAACAAATACAGAAAAAATTAAAAGATGTTCCAGAAGCCATAAGTCAAATGATATGAAACCAAATAGCACTACTGTTTTTGTTTGGTATTCAATTCAGAGTGCTCAAATTGTCTAAACCACATGAACTGTCAAGCATTTGTAATTGTGTAATGTCATGCTTTCCAGCAGAGTCAGCCCCTTACTAAGCTGACAGCCAGGAGAGTCCTTCCATAGCAGGGATGTCTGCATTTGAGACACATGTAGTGCTTGTTGGAGATCCGAACATAGGCTTCTTAAAACAAATTTTAAGTACTTCAGCTCTTCTAGTTTCAGATGCATTTTGCTGAAGCTGGATAATCTCAGTCTTAATTGCCAGTGCTTTTCAATGTGTTTCATGTTCCTATTTCTCTTTTATTTTCTCTTATATGCTTTTTTCCTCCCTTTAAACAAAAACACGAAAAGTTTTAAATAAAAACAAGTAAGGTAATAGGAAGCCTAATAGGAAAAAGATATTTATTGTTTGATGCATTTGGAATAATAGCAGTGTAATCATCAAATGTAGCCAAAGCCCAGCATGCTTGTCAGTTACTAAGGATAATGGAAACTTTGTGTTTTAAACCTAGAGCAAGCAACAAACCACTTCTTTCAAAGTGTGTAATTCACTTGTGATTTCTGCTGATCGTGGATTCCGGACCAGAATTTGATGCGTATTATTGGATCAATTATTCTAGAATGAGAAATCACAGTTATAGAAGTTCATATAACTATAAAACCATTAGAATTTAAACTAAGGTGGTAATCTGCTTTTACAAATAGCTTAGACAATTTAGATCATTCGAGGAGAGGTAGTAGGAATTATAGTCTTTCAAAAAATGAGACCAAATGGTTTTCATTAAGAATCTTCAGGGTCTGTAATCTGGTTTTCCATATGGGTGGTGTTTAACACCCTAGGATTTCAGGGTGGGAGGTGGAGGCAGTGTTTGCTAAAAGTGACATTCCTCAGAGTCATTTTGCATGAGAGATTGTTTTGGAATCCCTGTGTGACATCCCTATTGAGTGCGTTTGTTTACTCTCCTTCCTCATTCACCTTTCTTCTCCTTTTTTCCCCTCTTCTCCACACTTCAGCTCTCTGTCTAGTAAATATATGTTAGGTTTATATTATTTTTTTTTTGAAGTTAGAAGGGACTTTACTCCAGGGGGTCCCAAATCTGGCTCATCAGAATCACTCAGGGAGCTCTCTGAAACTACAGATCCTTGTCCTTACCCCAGACTCTCTTAATCAGGATCTCTCCATGGGTGGGACCAAGGGATTCATGTTTGGCTGATTAGCTAAACTGATAAATGATTGGTATTGTCTGTGGCTCCCTTGTGTTACAGACGTGGAGGTAGTAAGTCCAGGCATGCTCTTCCAGGGACAGTTGCGTTTCTCAGAAAAGGTTGTCGAAGGTCTTGCAAAGCCTTCATTAATGGTAGAGTGACAAGCGATATGATAATTTTTGGGCATTGGTATGTGGCAGAGATGGCTAGCTGTCCATCTAAATCGGTTCTGTCCTTCCATAAGATGCAGTTCTACAGCTCCAGGTTTCACTTTTCAGATTCCCTTGCGGCGAAGCAGGTATGAGTGGAAGTGGTAGATGCCCCTGTCCGGGAGGGGGAAATTTCCCCCTTATTCCTCTTGAGTTCTTGTGGCTGGCCTCATAGTAAAATGAACACAAGACAGATTAAAGAGAAAACTCGAATGTAATGCGTACACGTGGGAGATCCTAAAATTAACGCTCAGAAGTGACCAAAGCAGGCAGCTTTTATACTTTTTACACACAGAAACACTAAATTTGTGAGGATTTGACAGGACAAAGATACTTAGGTTTGGGTGCTTCATTAGTAAGCAATCTAAGCAGAGTTTGGACTTGTGGTGGTAAATTAGTAAAAAAGTAACAAGGTGTGTTTATACAGGCCTCTCCGCCCTGAATTCCACCCCCTCCCAGCCCCACCCTTTTTGCTTGAGGAAGATTGTTCCTGAGCTATCATCTGTGCCAACCTTCCTCTGTTTTATGTGGGATGACGCTGCAGTGTGGCTTGATGAGCGGTGCTAGGTCCGCCCCGGGATCCGGACCTGCAAACCCTGGGCCGCCGAAGCAGAGCACGCCAACTTAACCCTTATGCCGTTGGGTCAGCCTCGTGAGGAAGCTGTTTTTCACATGGGAGATTCGTTTGCTGCTTTCAGGGGGAAATGGAAAGGGTCAAAGTGCAATTTTTGCATCAGCTGCTTCTCAAATAACTAAGTCAAAATAATCAGCGTGCCATTGTAGCATATTTTGGGGGCAGTCTGCCCTGGGTCCCAACACTGCTTTTGAGTCAAGATTGCAAGACTACTGTTAGTTATGTCTGACCAGATACTGAAAGTCAAAGGTCAGCAGATGGAAGCAGAGCTGGTTGGGACATGGAGAATTGTCTCAGAGCACGTCTCGATGATACTTCATCAAGAGTCTGCTGCTTCCAGGCTTGCTTTCTTCAGTCAGCTGAATGCAGGGAACGAGGAAGCTCCAGGGCAGAGCTGCAAGATGGAAGGAGCCAGGATCCCTGAGTCGGCCTGCAACAGACCGCCTGCTGACCAGGAACACCTGCCGTGGAAGTTTACCAGAGCGAGAGAGAGACTTCTGTTGTGCTTTGGCCAGTTGTAAGTGCACGTTTTATACCAGTATGGTATTAGGGCATTATCTTCTTGTTAGATGGATTCTAGCCACTGTATCCAAATCTCAAAGGAAAGGCAGGTTCTGAGTATGTAGAAAATTAGTATTCTGCAGTTTTCCTTCTCCACGTGTATAATTCTGTTATCTGTTCCTCAGAATGTAGACGTGTGATGTGACAGAGTTGGGACGTTTTATTAGGCTGCAGTACTTTCTTAGAGGTGTAATCTGAAGGAGGCTACTACTCAGGTGAAAACTGGTGAATGAGGATTTGTGATGCCAACTGTGAAGGTTGCCAGCAGTGGAGGAGAGACTGATCTTCAGAGCACTCTCGTTTAATAATGATCTTAGGGCTAAGAATTGTTAGTTTTTATTGATTTCCTAGAATTTACATAATTGAAAAATTAGCAAATGTATGAGGTATGTATGATGTGGCATTTTCCAAACTTAAGTCATTTCCCTACTCCTTCATTGTTTTTGCTGTGTTTTATACCACAGCATTTTATCTCACTCTTGTTTTTTGTTTGTTGTTCTGTTTGTTTGGTAACGTCTGTTGCCAAGCTTCCTTTTTTTGCTTGAGGAAGATTCTCCCTGAGCTAACATCTGTGCCAGTCTTCCTCTATTTTGCATGTGGGATGCTGCCACAGCATGGCCGATGAGTGGTGTAGGTCTGCACCTGGGACCCGAACCCACCAACCTGGGCCACTGAAGTGGAGTGTGCCGAACTTAACCACTACACCACAGGGCCGGCCCCTTTCTCACTTTTTTCTTTTTAAACTTAGCATTGTCATAAGAAGTAATACATGTGGAGTCATAGGTTGGTGTGTTATTTTTTCCTAATATCTATTTGAATAATACATACTTATTTAAAAATCCCAACATGTGGTAGATAACTTTATTTTAAACGCCACTAGTGATATTTCTATCATACCTGGGAAATGCTGTTCACATAATGAATATTATTTTTTAGGATCTTCAGTGCTTAATCCATAAAATTCTAATAGAAATAGATGCAGTCACAGGAACTAGCGGACGTACTGTGTCTAACAGGGCTTTGGTTACAGCTTTTTCCTATCACAGATTAGTATTCTGTTTGATTAATATCTACATTTGTTTGTGACTGAGGGACAACGAAAACAGTGTATTTAAATAATTTTTGAACAGTGTTAAGCAGGATGTGCTTCTAAAGTTAGTGAGGAATGGGCCTAAGGAAGTGCTAATGACCGTGACATTAAGATACAAAAATCTTGGAAAATACTGATACTTGTGGTAGAGAAAGAATTGGATAATCCCGTGATCCGAGGGTGAAGAAGATAATGAGGCTTGAACGGCCCGGGGAAGCGTTGTTCCCTGCTCAGGTGAGTGTCAGGGCATCGCTGCTGGTGAACAGATGGGAAGGTCTCGAGCCCCTCCTTCCTGACCCTGACCAGCTCATTCCCTAGAGACCATCACAGACAATAAGAGGCTCGTGTGGTTTCTGAGGCAGCGGCTTGGTCAGAATCTAAAATGTTTTGACTACAAATTACTTCTGGGTACCTGCATTAATTTCCTAGGGTCACTGTAACAAGTTGCCACAAACTGGGTGCCTAAAAAAACCATAAATGTCCTCTCCTCCAGCTCTGGAGGCAAGATTCTCAGATCCAGTTGTCGGCAGGGCCGCGTTCCCTGCAGAGACTGCGGGGAGCATCCACTTCACGCCCCTGTGGCTTCTGGTGGCTGAAGCTTCCTCAGCTGGTGGCCACATCCCTCCAATGTGTCTCTGTCCTCACGTCGCCCCCTCTTCTATGTCTGTCTTCTCTTGTGTGTGTCTTATAAGAACAGCTGTCACTGGATTGAGGGCCCACCTGGATCCTACAGGATGATCTCATCTCAAATCTGTAATTTAACTACAACTGCAAAGGCCCTTTTTCCAAATAAGGTAACAGTCACCAATTTCAGGGGTTAGGATGTGGACATATCTTTTGGGGACCACCGTGCAGCCCACTACAGTATTTGAATAATGTCTATGAAGTTTAGGGCTCATTTTATTACATTTCCCATATTTCCCTAATTCTTAGCTGTTTTTCCTCTTATTTCTTTCATTAATAAAAACAAAAACAAAGAATGCATCCCTCTATGTCAGGCATCTGTTGTCACAATAACGAGCATAATAAACCCACTTCAAAACGTAACTTGGGTAGAACAAAAAACCTGTTACTGACCATTTCTGCACAGTCTCGGGGGTAGCTGGCTGCTTGCGCTGGTCTCGGACGGGCTCTGCCGAGCTCTGTTGGGCTCACTCAGGTGTCCGCATTCAGCTGGCTTGTCAGCTGGGTGCTGGCTGGTCTGGAATGTCCTCTAGGGGGAGTGAGGCATCTCTCCTCCACATGGTTCCTGATCCCCCAACAGGCTACACAGACGTGTTCTCATGATCACGACAGAGGGGAAATCAACTCCACAGGCACACACAGCTTCTGAAGGCCTAGGGTCAGAACTGGCACACTGGCACATTTGCCCACTCTGTTGACCAAAGCAGCTCACAAGTCTAGGCCTGTTTCGAAGGGCTGAGTTGGCAGACGCTGCAAGTCACATGGCGAAGGGCACAGAAACCGAGGGATGTGAAATATTGGAGCCTCCGTGCCACCCAGCCACAGCAACTTCCTACACCCAACCAGGAATCTGCCACTTCTAACAGGGTTCATTGAAACTCTTCCAAATGTCATTTCAGTTAAGATAGAGGATTCAAACTTTATTAGCTTTTTAAATACATATTTTGCATCTCATTTGTGAATGGGTTTCTCCTCTAATTCAGCAAAAATATGTTTTAGTTTTCAAAACCTTGCTGTACTCACCTTACAAGGCTTGAACAGCTGTATAATGAGCATCTTATTACATTTAAATGATAAAGACAAACTCAAGTTGCTCTGTAGTCAACATATTCCACATAATAGCCAAATTCCCAAAGAAAATGTAAACTATTGTAAAATATTGAAATAGTCAACAGCATGAGGAACTGTGGTAGAAGCCTTTACTCCAATGAAAAAAAGGACATGCGCTGCACCTGACGTATTTTGTGACACTGTTGTGTCACAACGGTGCAGGATGAATCAGCACAGTGGAGAGTGGTCATCTTGCTACATCTGTTCTAAATAACTTAATACAGATGTGACTGCAAACCACAAAAATCAGTGCCATTCAGCCAAATTTAGTCATACCCTAAGTCAGCTTTGTCGTTCTCAAGCCTTCTGATACGAGAGAATATGGGATGTAGGGAAAGTTGAGAGTTGGAGACAGGAGTCAATTGCATTTAAAACTATTTCAACGTTACAAAAAAATCTCTGACCAGGTGAACAAACTGCTGGATTTTATCCCAAGGCCCTTAAGGAGTGCAAGCAAGTGTAGGAACCCTGATGGCTGAGCTTCATTAGCTTGATGGAAAATGCTTAAGATCATAGCTTTTATGGATTAATCTAGGATCAGAGTGGCAGCCGCTAAAGGGAATAGTTCCAAATTTGCTTGAAGCAGAGGACCGTCTCTGGACCTCACTGTCACATAGCTGCAACTGGCTGAAGGATCAATAATACAGATGATGATCCCTGGGAGTAAAGACCACACCCTCCCCCAGGCTTTCATATGATTCCTGAAACAGGGTTTTATCTTCTCTCTCTCTTACTTTCGTGATATTTTAACAATTTTAATAACTGTCATTCATTTAAGAATGTCTAAAGTTAGTTATGATTAGTCTCCTCCCAAGATATACAAGATGACGCATATAATTTATAGGTATTCACTTTGGTTCTTTTCCAAATCTGCCTGGTCCTTACTGAAAGAGTTTTTCTTTTTCTTATTTTCAATTCCTTCTTTTATCTGTTTAATCACTTACACATATTTTATAGTTTATTGATTTGTTTAGTGCTAGCTGTTGCTGCAAAAACGCAATCAGTCTCTGTGCCATGTATTCCTTGCAAACAGAAATCAGATCAACAGGTATTTGGGGCTGAGTGGTCTTCCTTGTGCCTATTTGAGTATACATCTTGGATCCTCCTCCTCCAAACCCATACTGTTCTCTCCATTCTGCAAGGTTGAGAATGGAGGATTGTATTTTGGAAGTTTCTATCAAGTAGGCCTGAAAGTGACACATTCCATAGGCCAGAACTTGGTCATATGGCCATAGCCAACCATAAGGGAAACTTGGAGATGTAATGACTCCATCTCTGAATCCGAGAGGAAGATGAAATACATTGAGAGAACAGCTAGCCAGTCTACACCACATAGTCTCCGTCCAATAATTCTATTCTGCTTTTCTTGACAGATTAGTGATGCGATTTGTTTCTGTCTGCTGCTGACATCATGATAGCTTGCTTCCTCTTGTATTTTGTTATTTTAGATTCAAAGTTTCCATTTGGTGCGACTTTATCTCAGAAATCCTGTGTCGTCTGAGTTCCCAGACCTCATAAGTAAAGCAATACAAATATGAGCACAAAAATCCATGTGAATGGAAGCATGTGGTCATAAAATGTTAGGGGGAAAATTTTTTTTCTACCCTTTCCACAGCCAGAACTGAAGCAGACAGTATTTCTTTTCATTTCCTATTGAAGGTGGGCATTTTCTTTTGGTCCACATTTACACGGAGAGCAGAGATCCTTTGCAAGTCCAGGCTTCATGCTCAAATCTGTTGCTCAAATTCCCACATCCTATGTGACCATTAGCACTCAAGCCCTTTGATCACCACTATCAACAATTGCCACAAGCACGGCTGAAGCATCGGTGCTCCCTTTCAGCCCTAGTGTAGAACTTACACGTTGTCTTGTGGACGACTATCAGCCATGCCTTCGGTCACCACTATACAGACGTGCCTCCTGGCACAGCAGCTGTGTCAGCTCTCACTTTCCACTCCAGCTGTCCATTCACTCTTTGTTTTTGGAGCCGAGGTGTTACACTTTCAATCATGAGCATTTCAGTATACCTTTACAATGGTGTTTGCAATATTCTAAGTGCTTTTGTCATGAGAGAATTTTCAAAGTCCCTTCTCTTCTATATTCCTGAAACAGAGTTTTATCTTCTCTCTCTGACTTTTGTGATATTTTAACAATTTTAATAACCGTAATTCATTTAAGAATGTCTAAAGTGAGTTATGATTAGTCTCCTCCCAAGATATACAAGATGCTTATTATCTGTTACTTCCAGTTACTCCACTGCCTCCTGTCTTACACAATTTTCTTTTCCATAATTTTTTATATCTCCAGAACTTGGGTAAACCTTAATTGGACTTACCCATGTATCTAACAGATTCTTCGATCCCCATTGGATCTAGTATCCTATTCCTTCCTAGTGTGGAGACTTCCCTCCTCCTAAATGACACCCTTTGTAAGTTCTTTTATGAATGTCTATAAGTGGTAGACACCTCCTGCCTCGTGGTTTCTCTAGAAAATGTCTATTTCATGCCTACGCTTAATGGTAGTTTACCTGGGCTTGGAATTCTAGAATGATAGTTAATTTTTCTGAGCACCATGAATATATAATATTATCTTTCGACATTTTATTGATGTTAACTTTAACGTCAAGCTTACTGTTTTTTGTAGTTATCCTGTCTTTTTTCCCCAGGCTGCTTGTAAGATCTGACTCTGAAATTTCCTTTAGAATATTTCTAGGTATAGATTTATTGTTACTTATCCTTTTGGGGGGTAATTATACTTCTGGGATCTAACGATTTAAGATAAGTCTGGAATATTTTCAATCATTTTCACATCATATATTGCCTCTTTCCTTTCCTCAAAGACATTCCATTAGATATGTTAGACCATACAGTTTTATCCCACAAGCTCATTAAACCTTACATATTTGTTTTTCACTCTAATCTGCATTCCCTTTAGTCCTTTCTTCTGGTTAACTAATTCTGTCTTCAGTTGTATCTAAACTGTTATTTTACCCGTGTAAGGTGTTTTAAATTTTAATAAAACTTTTGTTTATAAAATTCTACTTTTTTATACCTACCCCTTCGTGGTATCTTATTTTTCAGATTTTAAGATTGTGTCTTAATCATTTAAAATATGCTTTTTATAATTTATCATACCACTTTTATAAATTCTTAGCATTCTAAACCTACTTTCAGTTGATATTAATTACATTCAATCATGTTAGGTTTTTTCATAATGGGCCTTATAACTTGGCATCTTTAGCTCATAATTTGTCATGCTTTATCTATGGAAATACCGTGCAGCTTGTCAGAGTACAGAACCAAGAAACCAGAAGTCAAAGCCAAGCACCATGGGGAAAGCAAAACAAAAGCAAGAAAAAAACCCTCCAGAGAGTAGGGCTGAGCCTACATCAGAGAACTGCCAGCATGCACCTGGGTGTACCTCAGAATTGCTGTGGATACACAGCATATGTATCCGACACTGTATCACTGTTACATAACAAATTTTTTTTTTTGCCATCTTTTTAAGTGGGTATATCAGTAGCAGTTATCCAATGCCTGTATCCCCACAGATGTGTATGTTTGGAAGAGGGGTGTGGCTAGAGGGGGCAGAAAACTTACCTCTTTGCTTCACAGGTCTTCATATCAAGGGTGACTGTATCTGAAGAACTTAATCTGGCCTGGATCTGATTTAGATTATGAGATCCTGGGCCTTGAACCGGACCCAAATGCTGTAATGAAATCAAATTTTTGAGGGGTCTTGGGAGAAGGTAAGTATGTTTTGCAAGTGAGAGGAATTTAAATAATTTGTAGCCCAAATGCAGACTGTGGTGTTTTTAAAATATGTCCATAAATCCTTTAACACTCTTCTCATTGAGGGCAGTTTCCGTGTCCCCTTCCTTCAAATCTCAGCTGATATAAGTAACTCACTTTTAACAAATAGAATATAGCAGATGTGATGCTGCAGGACTCCTGAAGCTATGTCATGAAAGGCAATGTTGATTCTGACTTGTTTGCAAAGACGCTTGCTTTTGGAACCTTGGGGCCACCATGCAGTGGAAATCCCAAGTCACACGGAGAGGCCAAATGCTGGTGCTCCTGTGAACCCTCACTGAGGACCCAGACTACAGCCAAAATCAACTCACAGACATGTGAAGACTCCTCTGATTGATTCCAGCCACCAGCCACGGAGTCACCCTGACCTGTCAAGTCTTCACGAGCCTGTGCCCCAGACACCATGCAACATGTAGAAGCTTCCTCCTATGCTTTTCCTGAATTCTAAACCCACAGAACCCATAAGTATATGGAAAGGTGGTTTTCAGCCAGTAGTTTTGTAAGAATTTGTTATCTAACAATAGAAACCCCAATATAGGATTTGTAAATTTATATTTATACTAGAAGCTAAAACTTCATAATGCTTTATCTTGAAACTGTTGTGTAGCCTGGGTGTAGAGTTTCTCTTGCTACGGAAATGCAATTAATTTAGAATATACTTTTATATTTATTTTTCGGCTAGACTTTTCCTAGGTACAGTTGTGGTGGACACTGAAGCCACACCAACTGGATGGCACACATTTAGTGACAAATTCTTAGAGGAATCCCAGCTGGAGTCCAAGAAAAAAACAAAGACTTGTCTGTCAACTCCCTGTGTTTGTGGGTTTCTATTTCAGCCAAGTTTTTCATTGAGGGTTAGTTTTACTGTAGGGGTTTCATTGTGAAACACGGATCCTTCAGGGTCCCAGTACAGAGTTCCTCTTCCAGTAGGGATAGTAAAACCCAATCCTCTAGGTTCTAGAGAAGCTCCCCACCCATCCTCCCATACCCATCAACTTAGGGAAGCGGTACACCAGCCTCAGCACTGGATGCTCATTGAGCTTGTTCTGAACTCCTCCTCCTTTGTGGAAAACGAGGCATTGTGCTTTCCTTTATATGACCTCAATTTTGCAGGTACAAGAATGCTTGATATAATTTGTCTTGCATATCCAGGCGTTTACAGTGGAAGGTTTTTCAGATTAGCTACTCATGCACAGTGCCATGCCTTATTTTATTTTTTGTTATGAACAAAAAATGGTGCCTTTAGAAAACATAAATAAGCATTTTCAATGTTTTTTACTATGTATTTGTTCAAATAATGATAAATGTTTTTATTTTACCAAAATGAAGTAATATCAGACACAGTGTCTTCTAACTCTTTTTACTTAAAGATACTTCATGGCTATATTATCCATGTTATTAAACACAACATTTATTAAATACTCATAACTTTTATTGCCTCTATTTTGTACTATTGGATTACTTCAAATATTTTCTGTTAGTCTTCTAATATTGGCTGGTTATGTTTCAAATATTTCAAAATTAAAAGCAGATTTGTGATGATTATCTAAATATTTTCTGATGTGTGGTCTATGTTTTGGCTTATGGTACCTGCTTGATTTCTCTCCAAGGGGAGGTGGTTTTGTATTTTAATTAGGCATGCATCTTCATTATGCACATCAATTCATATAGAACTATTTTAACCCACCACCGAACTTGATTGTCACGGTAGCTGTGCTGCTTTAGTCAACTGGAAACAGAGCAGCTAAATCCCAGATACTCTGGAGTTGGACTGTCCAACACAGTAGCCATTAGCCACATGTGGCTATTGAACACTTGAAATGCAGATAGTCTGAATTGAGATATGCTGTAAAAGCCAGATTTTGAAAACTTAGTACAAAAAAAGAAGATCAAATATCTCATTACTAAGTGTACACTACGTACATATTGAAATGACAATACTTGGAAATACTGGCTTAAGTAAAACAAATCATTAAAATTAATTTCACCCGTTTAGTCTTACTTCTATTTTTAGTGCTTAGGGGACTGCTGAAGGGCCAGATGGTGAATGGGAAGTTCCTTTTGATAGCGAAAGTACACAACTTTATTCCAAGTGGAGACAAAGGTTGGGGTTACAAGCTGAACAGGTGAAATCCAGTCACATTCGTCTCTCCATCTGACGTTGGGAATGGATCCAGAGAATGGAGATGATGGTTTCACCCAAGTATTTTCGCAATTAGGAGCTCCTTTATGAAATAAATGCATATCTAGCCAGGAAAATAGTCCATTTTTATTCTGGTCTCACGGATATGTACAGGAGAAGAAATTAATAGTAAAATGGTGTGTTCATACATTGTTGTAGACTTTCAAAATACATTTTTAAAAGAACAATTTAATGAAACACATTTATAGCACTTTTTCCATTCTTGAAACTTCCAAAAGTGACTTTTTTCAGATTGAAAACAAAAATGAATTTGCCTCAACTTTTGTTATACTGTTACTAATGAGCTCAGAGTGAAAATTATGTCTTAAAAACATAATAATAATATCTTAAACATAATAATGATAATCTTGAACATAATAAAGATACTATTAAACAGTTGTCTTAAATTTACCAAATAAATAGATGTGCTATTATAAGATAATACTATTCCTGTTGTTTCTCTATCTCTTTCAGGATCATATATGTAACTTCAAAATTAAATCGCCCCTTTTAATTTTCTCTTTTCCACGGCCCAATATTTTCTCACAGAACACAATGTGTTATTATCATCTACCCTAAGTCTATCCTATTGCGTTAGTAAGAAAAACCAACTTAATAGCAGCAGCAACGGATCAACGAGTATATAAAAGCTACGGTGCCTGGCAGCACATTGTTAAACCCTCTGTCATGTGCATTATGGGTACATCAGCCCTTTATGTTCTCACAGAAACATCTTTATATCTACAAGTTTTTGCTACAACTATTTACTTCTGTTTTCTAGCGTAGTACCATTCAAACTGCAATACCTGTTTTCATTACATTTTCCAGAATGCCTAGGTACGGTTTTTGAAAGCACATTTTAAAAAATGTACATTGAAAACTTCTATTATGATCTTTTTTTGAAGTAGTGCACCTTTTCTAAAGTATTTTTAATTATTTTATATTTATAAAAATATATTTTGTAAATATCAAGTACCCTATAAAATATATGTATATTATGTTATTTAAATAGAACCTAGAATACTTGACATTCAACAAATATATACTGAATGAATAACTTTTTTGATGACGTTGGCAGTCCTTAGTGGTTGGCTAATCAATTTCCATCCCCAAGGATGTTCTGCCTCTCCCATCTACCAACTGTAGAGGCAGGCATAGTTAAGTCTCAGTGCGTCAGCCTCATTGCCCTTAGAGGGAATCAAATGACACAGCTATGGATAATAAGATGTATATGAAAGTCTGCAAGGGGTGGTCATGAGAAAACTTTTGCTTCCTTATGAACAGGGCAGCTATAGCTTGAACCATTCTCCCCGCTTCTTCCTGCCCTTTAAGGTTATTCTTACTGGAGCCATGGTGATCATCTTAGGGTCTTGGGGAGAGGCCATGAGAATTGCAGATACAGAAACTGCAAGATTATTGAACTGCTATGGCTATTACCGTCACTACCAATTCTTCTTAGGTGATAAAAAATAAGAAAAAAACTAATTTGTTTAAGCCATTGCTAGGCAGACTTTCCTTGACAATGACTATGATAAGAAATAATACAATGACCAAGATGAAAGTATTATTGAGAGCCAGGTCGTAGACATCACTCAAACACAGTGACCGCACCAATTCTTTGTTTTATCGCATGGCCTCCTTTTCCAGTCCTCTTTTCCAACTCTGCTTTCTTGGAAGGGAATTCATGAGCTGTAATACTTGAGGACATTCTCCTCTGTAGGTTTCAGGATTTTCTTATCTGCCATATTCACCACCCGTCCAGGAGCAAGACCAAAGAAAATCTGCCTTGGGTCCTTTCGAGTAGTAACTTTGAAGAGTTCATCTTTAGTAACGTCAGGTAAAATATAACCATACTTCTGGGCGAGTTCAAGTCTTGCTTCAGGAAATTTGGCCGGATCCGCCAGGTCACCACGATTCTTTGCATCAGTATAATACGGCACCAGTGCTTCAGGTGCAAGCATTCGTTTTGGAATGGGTTGTCCACGCAGAAAGAATGGAACAGGTTTGCATAGAATTTCTAAAACAATTTTTAAATTAAAAAAAGAGAAAGGCAAATGTTGACTATTTTATTTACATGATGGTTTTCTTTTAATAATGGTATTTTATAATCATTAATTTTTAAATATGACCAAGATGAGAACTTAATTCCAAGAACTCTTTTAATTAAATAAGCTTGTTTTAAGTAAACAAATGGAAATGCTTAATTTTCAAAAGTTTGTATCTTGAAAGTCAGAGTTACTCCTGGGTTACCAACCATTAGTGAGTTTCTAGACATAGGTAACATTGTATTTAAGCCCTGTGTTCAAAAACAAAAACAAAACCTTTTTATGACCTACTGGCTGAGGTCTATCAGAGGACAGAGCCCCACCAGCCACAGCACTAATAAGAAATCCTGAAACAGAAAACAGAGGTGTCCAAACGGCAAGTCAAACAGCCATGAGGACTTTTACAATCCTCACATGCAGCCAGCATGAGACAAAGAGGGAGAGAAGAAAATGACTGCGGAGCAAGCTTACCCAGACTTCTGGGATCACAGAAGGCTGTAGTAACGACACCACCACTCTCTTCGATTGCAGCAATGGCTAGTTCCGAAGCCAACTGTACTTCAATATTAACTTTCGCCTTAAAGGTATCAGCACCCTGTAACACGTCAAAATAGTCTGTGAGTAGCTAGCTTGGCTAAAAGTAAATTAACTATGGCAAGCTTCCTTTTTACACTGTGTTTCCTCCTCCAAAATGCCCACAATGTAACAGCAATTCCTACTTCAAAGACTTCTGCTTCCAGGTCCTATCAAATAACATCAAATTCTTTTACATTTTCTAGGCCCCCTTCTTTTACCAATTTTCCTTCCCTGTGAGCAGAGATGACTATATTTTCACTTGATGTATTTCGTAGACACCAATATAAGCACCCATTCCCAGTACTTCGGTAATAGTTGGCTGTTTAACCCTCATAACAACCCTATGACAGGATTATTGCTAAACCAACTTCACAGATGGGGAAACTGAAGCACAGATAGGTTAAATACCTTGCCCAAAATCACAAAGCTAGGATTCTAACCCAGACAGTCCAGCCACAGTATGTGTTCTTAACCACAACATTATGCTGTAGGATACAGATCATGACTTATCTTCCTATCCCTTAACAAGCAAGAGGCCAAGAGAAGGTTAAAGAGGGGGACGAGTGGGCTAGAATCAGCGAAAGAATAAAATATCTGAGCTTTGGAGGGGTCACCCCCTCTAAGAAAAAAGGGAGCAAAGGACAACAGAAATTCACTTTGCATTCATTATTGACTTTACTACAGCCTCTAAACTGACAGAAAATAAGTTTACCTTTCCCTACCATGGTCAACACTGAAAAATGTAGTCCTGAACTTTTTTAAGTTCTACTTTTGATCACTTTAGTTAGGATGTGCTATATTTTAATTTCAAAACAGATTCTGACAAAAATAAAAAGATGGCATCATTACCATTCTTTTTGTAGTGATAAGAATTTTTTCCTATTTTGGTGTGGTTGAAACAAGCTGGCTCCCAATCAAGTTCCTTTTATTAATTATGAACCTTTAATATATTTAAAAAATATTCCATCAATTCTAAGATACACTTTTTCCATCTATGATACCGACCTGCATTTTAATAATTATGGTACGTTTGACTCAATAAAGTAAGGTCTTGCCATATTATTTGTGATTTTTTTTTTTTTTTCTGCTGAGGAAGATTCACCCTGAGCTAACATCTGTTGCCCGTCTTTCTCTATTTTGTCTGCGGGTTGCTGCCAGAGCATGGCCGTCGACGAGTGGTGTGGGTCTGTACCCAGGAACTGAACCCAGGCCACAGAAGGGGAGGGCGCCAAACTTAACCACTAGGCCACAGGGCCAGCCCCTATAATTTGTGATTTTTAATTACTATTCCATAGATTGCTTGACCACTCCCCATCCTTGGACATTGGGGTTAGTTGCAGTATTTTAAGTATTATAAAAGCATTTTTAGGAATGTCTTTCTATCAGTTAGGTTTATTTTGTTTTTCCTTGAAAACATGTCTTTCCAAATTGGTAATTTTATGCTGAAGGATCAGAAAGTCTTATTATCCACTATTTACTACAAATCTGAAATCAATTTACAGCGCTGTAAACGATGTGGAACTGTACTTACACAACCACTGCCCTGGTGTCGTTTTCAGGATTATTTTTGTTAGTTTAATAGACACATACCTGTGAGTTGCTGGGATGCGCAGTTTAACAGCTGAAGAGGTCACGGATTTTTCCATGTCAATTTACATGTGCATTCCCTTATACACCCAGAGTAGGATACTGAGACTTAATCGCATATTTGGTAATCTATCTTCAAATCATCTTATTTGAAAATCCTTTATCCGTAAGGTTTACTTTTTCAAAGGAATCTAAAAGGTTTTTCCATAAACATATGCCTCCCTCTAGTGGACACTAAGTTACTCACACAGTTACATTACTGACAACAAGGAGGAGGAGCAGTTAATTAACAACACGTTTATTTGCTTATGAAATGCCTGGCCAATGTCTATAAATAGAAAAGTCCTTTACTGCGATTAGAATTGGATTTGATCCCTTTCTTCCATAAATACTGAGTTATTATCATGAGCCAATATTTCCAATATTGCAAACATAGGAATGAATCACAGTACCTGCTCTCAAAGAACTTACATCACACTGAGGAAGACAGTGAAAAATAAATGCATTACTTAGTAATAAATGTCAGGTGTTCATATATTCAAAGAAAAAATACTTCGGGCAGAGTAATGCAGACAGAGTACGACTGTGGGGGAAGCGGGTGGGGGCTGAGTGTTCCTTTATAAAAGAAAATCAAAAAAGACCTTTCTGATATTATCAGATCTGAACAGAGAACCAAAGGGAGGGAGGGAACAAGCTGAACGGACACACGGGAGAAGAGCATTCCCGGACCATGGGAACAGAGGCCCCTCGACGTGATCATGCTGGCTTTCTAAAACCACAACTGAGTATAAACACAATCACCACTATGTAATGGTTATAACAATTCAAAAGGGATAAAAACAAAGGAGGCAGAGTATAGATTATATGAAAATCAGAAATAGCCTCCTATCTAACTCCAAAAATACTAATCCAGACTTACCTCCTCTACCAGCTGGACACCATAATCCCTTTTATATGGCTGGATGGTCACACCTCTCCCATTGACAAGCTGGGTTAAGTCAATAGGCTGAGTAGGATCAACTCGACCCAAATCAATAAGACACTGCAGCCTGTTGAGACTCAAAGGCTGATACCGGCGTCTGAAGCTACAAAACAAGAAAGTAACAGTTGGAAAACTCAACTCTCTTCCTCTTAAGTTCTCCACATCAACTTAAAAGTTTTGTTCTCTATTTTCCTCCAACAATTTAGATGGTAACAAAATAAGACCCTCCTGACTACAACAGAAACGTTATACTGCTTGATTTTTGGTAACGACACAAAACCAGTATTTCCTTTATTTTGCTAAAAATACTTTGCCTCTTAAGCATTTTACTTCACTCATTTACACAAATCAACAAACAAATTTGGGGAAAATTTAACCCACTATCTGAATTATGCATGAATGGAACTCAAAGTAACCATCGTAGTTGTCATTTATTGGGTAATCACAATGAGCCAGGTTTTTATATATATTATTGCTAAGCCTCTAAACAACCAGGAGAGCAGGCATCATTATCTCCATTTTGCAGGCTCAATGTCTGGGCTTTTTTCCCTGCTATTCCAAACTAATTGCACGACTAAAGATGCTTCAGAGGAACAGGGGCAAAAGTTTGCTTCAAAGTGACTATCAATTTCTACCAAGCTATTTTTTAGGTGATTCTCAGCGAAAAACAGGGCTTTCTACTTTAAAAAGCAGAACAACCTACCTATGTCCTTCATTAAACCCGTATTTTGGGATTTGTATGTAAAATGGAGTCTGGCCTCCCTCAAAGCCCAGTCGGGGCCGGGTTCCTCTCTGTCGTTCTCCTTTATCTGTCGCCTCTGCCACATCTTCTACCTCTTCTCCGCCCCCTCGGTCGTCTTTCCTAAAGGAAAGAACAAAGTTTTATGATCTACAGATGCCTTTTTATAAACTGTATCTCATCTTTTCGTTGTATATTTTTTGTTACACCATTTATTCATCCAACCAACCAGTACTAGCTAACACTACCTTGTGCCAAGCACTGTCCTAGCTGCTCTAGCGTCCAAACACTCTAAATCAGCATCTTTGCCTCTGAAGATGTACCTAATTCTTGCAACCAAAGTGCAAGCTGTGTTTCAAAGGCAAACTTCCAAGGATGGGATGGGGATAAGGGTTCTACAACAGGCTCGAACGGAAAAAAACCTAGAGTTAAACATCCACAACAAACAAAGCTTACATGATAGTTAAGAAATTCTATTTTGGAATTGTAAATATGTCATTGCTACCCATACATTATTTTATTTAAAGATTAATTTATAAAGAAAACATTTTTCTTAATTTACTTCCTGTCACTTCACGAAGGCAACGAACTGATTTTCAAAATTACAGTACGTCACCTAACAGCTTTTCTGGCTGTATTTAGTGATTTGAAGAGACATCTAACGGAATAAATCAATTCAACTCTTTCCCATGAAGCTATACTGGAAAAGTCCTTCATTTTAATTCCAATTTTGAACGGGACAATCATTTTGCAGTGCGACTTCGCTCCTACGCCCTAGCATAATTATGCTTTTAAGCATAAACCGTATTACGAGTTGACACCACGCGAGAAGATTTTCCTCTGCAGTTAAGGAGAACAGGGACTCAGAAACCCTACCTCCATCCCAATACCCTCTGGAGTAAGCAGTCCCCGGAAAGCGCGGGCAGTGCAGGGCCGCTTCCATCGCCCCGTGCGCCAGCGCTTGCCCGCAACGCCACCAGCCACTTACCAGTTTCCTGGAGCCCGGATTCGGCTTTAAGTTGGCCAGGCTAACCCGGGGCAGGGTCCGGAGCAGGTCCAGAGCCCTGGACCCACTGCCCTGCACCGAACCTGCCATGACCCCCCAGCAAGAGCCTCCAAGGGCACCGGGCCGCGTCGGAGCCCACGTGGTCTGGGGCGCTGCTTTACGGCTGCGGCCCCGCCCCTGTCGCAGTGCCGCGAGCGCGCCAGCGCCCTGGAATCCGGCAGCGGCTTCGGAAGCTTTAGAAGACTGACATGTCGGTGTTGCTCTGCCTTTTTTTTTTTTTGTAAATTCGCTGCGGATGTCTTCATGGTTTGAGAGATCGTGGCTTGAGCCCGGGCTTGAACGTCCGGTGTTCTCTTCCGCCACAGCAAACGCGCACTGCAAACGCTGCGGTCTGCGGTCCTCAAGAGGCAGCGTCTTCTCTGACCGCGCCGTGGAGAATGAGATAACCTGAGCGCAGAATTACTAATTTTGAATTTGGCTAATCAAACACAGTGAGATTAAACAATACTCAGAGTCCAGCTAGTAAAATGCCTGGCTAATACTAACCTGTGTAATGAAATTCAACCTACGCATTCCCATCAGTGTGCTTCTACGTCTACTGCATTGACCCACCGAGTTGCTGAGATACGAACTTCACTGAGCTGCTCGTGATGACAGGTGCCATAGGAGCGCTTGGCACGTGTCATCGCTGTGTTGTCAGCCTTATTCGATCAATAGCTTGTGGAGGTAGATGTTACTACCTTTTACGGACCGGGACGGTAAGGGTTGGCAAGGTCGGGTAGCTTGACCAAGGTCTCACAACAAGCGGCAGAGCCAGGACTCACACTTACACTGCCTCCTAGTAGAACAGTAGTGTTTCCTAGGATATAAAATTGAATATCTGCAGCATAGAACACATAACATTATTTTCAAGCTAAAAAATAGCTTCCCTATTTTTGTCTTAAGTGAATGTGGTATAGAAAACAAGGTTCCTTTCTTTTTCTTTCTCTTATTCTTTTTATATTTCACTTGTCTCGCTGGGGAGTTTTCTTTCTGGTTCCTCTTAGTGATCACAAATAGTGAAGGAGAGAAATTTTTGGAGGGGAGCTACTTCTATGTTTAATTAAACCCTTTTCAACTTATTTTAAAACAAGTATAAAATACTACAGAAAGAAAAATTTGCATTCATGCTTTATTTAAGCAATATTTATGAGCAAGACACTGAAACCTGTTACTGAAAAATATACGTGGATGAAGTCAAACAAGATCTCGCTCCCACGTTGTTTGAAATCGAGTAGGACAGACTTTCCCAAATTGAGTATTTTATAAAAGTTAAAAAAAAAAAGTACGTCTCTTGTGGACCTAATAATGCAAATTCAAGAAAAATACAGATATATGAGTTCTATAAAACAATGTGAAGATAAAGTCCAGACTCTATTTAGAAGTACAAAAGAAAATACTGAAAAAAAATAAGCTAGTTCCTGCCTTTAAGAGGTTTCACTTCAATATATTTCATAATCTTTTCTTTAGAATTTTCATACTTCTGAGAGGAAAATTACAAAATATGTTGCAAAATGTGCCCTCATCTACAGAAATATATACAATTTTTTTCTCTACCTAGAAAATCGTTTGCATTAAGTAATGAACTTTTGGATGAGTGTTAACACCAATAATGTTTCTCATGGAAAAAATGTGTATTGAATAAATGAGATACAGGAAATAGAAAACAATGTGCTGCATTTCTTGCAAGTAGATGCTCTTTGTTGTGTAGGTTATATAATGCTATTGGTGAACATCCGTTAATAATAGTGGAAATAACTGTTTGTAGTTAATTGTAGGCCGTTTGTTTATCCCATATCCAACATGTTGATGAAGCATATAAAACTGTCAAAATAATTTAATGAGTTTCATCTGTGTTTTAAGAATGTAGTTTAAGGTGTGTGGTGAATAAGTCATCAACCCTTACCTGAAGCCTATAGTTTTACATCATCATTATCATTGCATGATAATACTTACTAAGCACCCACCTGCTTGGGGTGTTGTGCTATACTCTGTTTAAATGATGTTAATGAGACCTTGCCATAAGAAAACATCTCAACAAGAGATTTAAAGTCCATCCTAATTCCAGTCCCAGTTGATAGTGACTACTGAATCATTACGTAAAAAGAATAAAACAAGCCCTGTAAAGATGGTGTAATTTGAAGTTCCTTGGGAAGGCCTCTTTCTCACACACTCCCAAATAATTTTCCCCTACCTATCCCAGTGCCTTAACAGTCTGCCAACAGAGATGAATTCTTTTGAGCTCATTATTTAGAGTTAAAATTCTCAAGGTGGGTAGAGAATGAGAGAGGGGGATGAAAATAAAAGGGGATAAATTTATCACATGAGGTACTTGGTATGAACCATAATACTAATACACCGTGCAGTGAAGCATCTGATCAATTTAACCCTCTGTTTCTGAGATTAAAAAACAAAAACATGCATATAAAACTCTCCCATCTAATCTCCCTAAATGAGATCACACATTAAATAATATTTGGCAGGGATGGGAACAGGAGGAGGAAGGGAATTTCAGTTATTAGATTATTACTGATTTTTACCATGAGCCAAAACCAAATCATTTTTATTTTTTATTTATTTTTTAAATTTAAGTGCAAAAGCACTGAAGAGCTTTACTACAAATTACAACCTAGAAACACGTTAACTGAACAATTAAAATTCATACAATCAGATTTAGATATATAACAACACAAAGTAGGAACAGAATTACAGTACAACACAAGACAGATACATGAATTCATTAGAAAATATTGTAATAAATAATTCATGAATCATAGAGCAATTGATTTATGCATAAATATAACTAATTGCCTAACAATCAGTTTATATTAACAAAATCTGTCAAAATCAAGGCAGCCAGAGTTTTACTAAATTACTGTGACAATGGAAATACTGCAATTAAAAAACAAATACAAGTATTTGTACTGTAAACAACTAAAAAAATCAGTCTCACTAAAGTTAGTATACAATTTAATATAAAATTATCATTAGCTACCAGAAATGGTTTAAACAACTTTACTGAGCAGTAGTTTTCTAAAAACAGAGGCACCGTTTTTTCTTTTCCTTCTTTTTTTTTTAAAATATAAAATACTTGAGGAACATTCAAATAAGTAGAAAGCACATAATGGTTGCTTTCACCTTCATTAAAAGTCTGCTGAAACTGGATTTTTCAGAAAATTGTCAATTAATAAGTAATAACTGGTAACTAAATTTATAAAGTACTTTGAAAGTTTAACATAGAGAATATCTTAATGGAATCACTGGGGGGAAGGGGAAGCCATAAATTTCCCTGCCTTTCCAAGTTTGTATGATCAAAAGTGAACTCAGTAACTAGAAACATTTTGTTTCTTTTAAAAGTTAGGAGTTGGGGGCTGGCCCCGTGGCCGAGTGGTTAAGTTCGCGCGCTCCGCTGCAGGCGACCCAGTGTTTCGTTAGTTCGAATCCTGGGCGCGGACATGGCACTGCTCATCAGACCACGCTGAGGCAGCGTCCCACATGCCACAACTAGAAGAACACACAACGAAGAATATACAACTATGTACCGGGGGGCTTTGGGGAGAAAAAGGAAAAAATAAAAAAATCTTAAAAGTTAGGAGTTGATCATTACCTACAAACTATCAAAAAATATTTAATTTACTATTTCTGACCAAAAATAAATAATACAAGTACTAAAACGCGGCAAATTAACTATAATATTACCTATAAAACTACTGAGCACTGTGAAGTCAATAGCAAAATGATCCCTGATTTTATGAATCCTGTCAAGTTTTTGGTCAGGTCATCTTTTAAATGATATAAAAGTGTTCTGTAAGTATCCCTTTACTATAAACTTCTCAATCAATTTATTAATGTAAATATAGTGTGAGGAATAAAAAAGCTCAATACAATATAAATATTATGTAATGCCTTCAAGCCCCCAAATTTTTGCAAGTAAAATTCTGTATAAAGAGGTCAATAAAATTGTGTTGAAACATTAACTTTGCTTTTCACTGGGGGCGCGGGGGGCGGGGAGGGGAAATACATTAAATCATCCAAGTTCTGGCCCTCACAAAATATGGCTTAATTCTTTAAAAAGAAAGATGACCCTGACATCTGCTGTTTTGCAATCTATTATGTATACTTTCTTGGGGGAATAAAAAAGAGCGAGAGGATTCATACCCTAGCATGCAGGTAACATTAATTGCTGAAGAGGGTTCAGTATAGATCGAAGAGACCAAATATCTACTTGGTTGTGTATTTCCCTCTCTTCAGTTTCCTTATACATATGTAAGCAGTTTTTCAATGTAATAGCTGAAAATCTCTTTAGTATTACATGTATATGTGATTATTAGATACACACAAACACAAGTGTAAAAACACAAGTATTTGACAAGGTGCACTTATTTTTTAAATTCAGCTTTAAGTATTCCTTTTGGACTTAGGAAAACTGGCTTAGAAAAATGATCAGAACCTGACTTTTAACAGAGCAAAGGGGCACTCGGAGAACTGTGAACATATGAAGCAAATCCCCAATCTTTATATGGAGGCACATGCTTTATAACATTTTACCACTAAAACGGCATACTCCATAAATCCAACATGGATACTCTGAACCACATTTTAAAACTGCTATATAAAAATTACTGGTCTCTTTTATGAGGCTAGTAAAAGTTAAAATGCACTGCCCAGCTTCTAACTGCCCAATTAGTAGAGTTTACATTACTGAAAGTTCAAAACAGCTTCAGTGTGAAATATCTGTAAATCCATTTAAGACCCTGAACAAACTGCAAATTTGGTTATTAGCAAAATGATAATGTATCGCCCACCAAAATGAAATCTGTAATTCATTTTTGATAAACTGAAAATGTTTTGAAATGTCACAGCAGCAAATATATTAAAGTTACACTGAGGTTTTTCAATAGTAGGAGTCTATCACAATCCTTAAAATTTAAAGTAGTCATAACATCAACCAACCAGCACATTTAAACCAAAATGATCATTCTCAAGCTTTTTCTGTGCCCATTATAAACATGCTCTAAGTTGCATTCCAACTTTCTTTTCTAATCTTACACATTAGCTTATTTTTCAAATGAAAAACAAAATTAAATTATTTTAATAATTAAATTTAAATTACTTTTTGTTCTTAGTATTCCATCTTATATTAAAGGATTTTATAGCTCCTGGGGTTAACAATGTGTCAGTTTTTTTCAAAAAGTGTATACCTTATAAACTCCAACTTCCTGCTACAACAACTGTTAAATGATAAATATTAAATTTCATTATACATATCATTTAAGGTTTTCTTGTCTATTCCTGGTGGATGCACTTGAGTGCATTTCATATTTCATAGAATGCACTGTAGTGTCCTAATACTGTATATATTAATTTTTCTTAGTATGGAGATAGCTGCGTATTTAAACTCTGATTGGTTGGTTGACGTACTTACAGTAACTCTAAGTATGTTAGGTAAAAATGTTTAAAAACTATTAATATCATATTTCCATTATAAGATGGTTTAACTGAATGGCTGGGGTGGTCTTTCACCTATAAAAATGTTTCACTTGACAATTACTTGTTTTCCCACAACGCTTTATGCTATTGACTACTAAAGAAAACCTCAATCTTTTTCACCTATTTATACAAGGATTAAATACAAACTATCAGAATTAAGTAAGCAACTATATAATTCTGTCCACAGTGAAAACCCTGAATAAAACTTTTTTTCAAAAGGCATGTAAGTGGTTTTTCAACTGCAAAATTTCATGTCTCCTGTCAGAGTGAGCATCTGTAATTCCCACGTGTGTGTATATAGACACACAAACACACACCTGTGCACATACACACACACACACAAACACACGTACAAACATTTTCCTAACAAGTAATCTACACAGGCTTGCTGCTGTTTTTGCAGCTGCCAGTCCCTGAATCTGTCATATTATATAACCCAGTGTCTGGTACTCGGAGTTTCTTCGGAGGAGGAGTCTTCAGTGTTCCAGATCTTTCTTTTACCTTGTATTCTAAAGTGCCGTGAGGTACCCCATAAATTCCTTGTGCTTTGGAAGCACTCATTTTGCCACTCATTACCATTGCAATAGCCTCTTCCATTATTTCATGATCATACTGCCGATAACGGCCACGTTTTTTCCTGGGCTGCTTATTATCTTTTCGATCCAATCCATCTTCAGTATTTTCAGAGGTTCCATCAACTGTTCCATTTTTAGAATTAAGACACAAAGGAGAGAGGTCCCCGGGTAGAAAGTAAGAGTCAACACTTGAGTGAGTTACGGGCCCAGAACATTCTATTTTCTTCTGTTTAGGGAGTATATTTTTCAGTTTTTGGAGAGCTGATCCTTCTAGGACTGGAGAGGTTTTGGAAACTTGATACATAACATCCAGCAGACCAGGACCATCAGGTTGTGGTTTTGAAACAGAACTTACTCGTAGTTGAGGAATTTTTAACTGTACAGTAGGACGTGAAGTTTCATATTGTAGGCTTTCATTTTTTTCTTTAAATTAGATTGAGTTTACTTTTTTCTGTGCGCTCTGCTTGAGCTCTTGCCCACAGGGCTACTTTATGCAGCACTGCACAAGTTTCTTTACTGTCTTTATATGAGTAACTATCACTGAAATCTCGAGCTTTGTTTTTAAAAGATGCAGGCTTCCCTGCTGGTAAGGCTTCTAAGTGGAGAAGTAAAGTTTTTTGAGGTATGCCTGCTTTATTTCTGTCCAGTGCTCCAGACTGAATGTCTTTCAAAGCTTCTGAGAGCAAACCATCTGCAAACTCAGCACTTCTCTCCACATAGTCCTCTCTGTTTCTCTGTAGTCTCCCAGCCATTGAATTTTCAGAAGAAGGATCGCATACGGACGACTCTTCAGATTTTATGCTGGTTTTCTTTGTAGAGAGATCTAACACTCCATCCCCTTGCTGAGTATTTTGTTCTTGCATTCGATTCACAGTGAGGTCTAAGGGGCCTTCCTGTTCTTCCTGAAGGGAGTTTTCTGCTTGATTCATTTGAATACTTTTACATATTAGACTTGGTCCAATTGAACCATTTCTATTCTCTTGAATTTTACCACTTTTTGAAATATACTCAATTGCAAACTGACGTATCATCTTTTTCATTAATTCCTGAGCAACTAGGGGAATGTTAGGATCACAGTTCTGAGGAAGGTCTTTCTTTCGAAAGAGTGCATTTAGCTAATTTTCTGCTTGGCATTCAGTCTTTCAGTGTTGGACTGGCCCTGAGATGACAGTTCCTCTGTTGGTGTTGACTGTGAAGAATCAAGAGATGGTAGACAATCCTTCAAATAAACTCAGGGCTCTTCGTAGCCGTGGTCCATAAAGCCCTTCTAAAATACTCTCAAAACCTACACAGTGCATGAGACGGTGGCGCCAAGAGTCGAGTTCCCGCCGGCATCCTCTCCTCTCCGCCGCGCACCGAGGGCTCCGGCACCGGGCGGCGAGGGCAGCGGCCACTCTCTCTCTTCCCTTGTCCATCCGCGTCCCGCGTCACGCGCCCTCATTTACATACGAGCGGCGCAGGCACGAGGCAGGGGCGCGAGCCCCGGAGCGCCAAAAACAAATCATTTTAAGAATGAGACCAAGAATAGACTCATTTTGTAGTGATCAAAGTTGAGGAGCAGAAAACAACCAGAGATGTGCTTTTCCTCAGTGAAGGCGGCAGGAAGCCAGGGGCAGGAGGGCAGTGAATCCCTTTGATACTGGGAGAAAACCAATTCCGAGAGAGCCAATCAGAGGGCACGGGAAGGGGCTGGAAATAAATGTCACCTCGACAAAACCTACCCAGTTGTATCAAAGCTTGGCCCTGACTTCAAGGCCTTCATTCGCAGCTAAATAGTTTCTGTTTTAATTTTATTAAAGTATACTAACGCATACATTTGTTATGAAAAAAATCAAGTCATACAAAATAATAATGAGGGACAAAAGTTCTCCACAGGCAATTACTTTTCACTTTGTTTTTTATTTCTTCCGGTGACTGCCTCCATATTTATAAATTAAAGGATCTCAATCACTAATTGTTTTATCAATTTTTGACATTGTGGATTCACTTATGACAGGTGAGGATTTAGATAATTTAAACTATTTCCTCTTAGTATTTTAGTTATTTTATGATAAACCGTATAATTTAAATAAGGTAAGTACTTCAAACATCTGTTTTTTTGGATTTTCAACTTTCAAAATTATACATTAGCTCCTCACTCTGTGCGAGATGAAGATACTTACACACCTAACCTCTCACACTTCTTTGCTCCTTCTACTTGCCAACTTCTGTTAGCTATATATTTTCTTTAACATTGTTATAGATTATAATGTACTTATACACTTTAAGTGATCATTTAGGGTAAATAAGAAGCTACAACAATCACTGTATTTGCTCTCTCTAGAACACTTTTCATTATTGCCCTCTTTCCTGGCCACAAAGAACTGGCTTTCAGGTTGACAAGCTTTCTTTAAATTCCTGATCACAAACCTTAAGCTGGTCATCCTTTTCCAGGGTTTTAGAAAACTTACTTTTTCACTCTCCGCGATGACTATTTTGTATGTTCTCTCTTGGCCAATGATTTTCCTTTACACTTCAGAAAAAAGTCACGAGATAGGGAACTTCTCCCACATCCCACCACTAAATGTACAATCCTTCCTACAACTGCATTTATCTTCTGCATCATATTAAAGAGAAGGAAGTGGCTTTTCTTCTGTTAATCTTCAGTCTTTCCAGCTGTGATCTGGACTCCTATGTCTGCTACCCACTTAGGGGTTTAGTTGTTTTCCTTATCCCCTCTCTTTACTGCATCATCAATCTCTCCTCAGGCTGGATGGTCTCTTCATCATAAAAAATGTTGTAATATCGCTCATCTTAAAAAAACAAAGACAAAACACCACTTTTCTTTACCCCGTAATCCCTCTAGCTGAGCCTATTTCTCTGCTTGCTTTCATAGCAAAACTTCTTGAAAGAGTTCTACGTGGACTCTCTTTTCCTCCTCTTTGATTCATACGTTTTCCTATGAATAACCTCCATATTGCCAAATCTGATAAGAAATGCAAATCAAAATCACAATTGAGATATCACCTCACAAATGTTAGGATGACTATTACCAAAAAACAAAAAATGGCAAGTGTTGGCAAGGATGTGGAGAAATTGGAACCCTTGCACACTGTCGATGGGAATGTAAAATCGTGCAGCCACTATGGAAAACAGTATGGAGGTTCCTCAAAAAATTAAAAGTAGGGGCTGGCCCAGTGGTGTAGTGGTTAAGTTCAGCTCTCTCCGCTTCTGCAGCCCAGGTTTGCAGGTTCAGATCCCGGGTGCAGACATACACCGCTTGTCAAGCCATGCTGTGGTAGCAACCCACATATAAAATAGAGGGAGATTGGCACAGACGTTAGTTCAAGGCCACTCTTCCTCAAGCACAAAGGGGAAGATTGGCAGCAGATGTTAGCTTAGGGCCAGTCTTCCTCAAAAAAAAGAAAAATTAAAAATAGAGGCTGGCCTGGTGGTATAGTGGCGAAGTTCATTCGCTCCACTTTGGCGGCTGGGGTTTCATGGGTTCAGATCCCAGGTGTGGGCCGACACACCATTCATCAAGCCACTCTGTGGTGGCATCCCACGTACAAAAAATAGAGGAAGACTGGGGCCAACCCGATGGCATAGTGGTTAAGTTCGTGTGCTCCACTTTGGCGACCTGGGGTTCGGAGGTTCAGATCCTGGGCATGGACCTAGCACCATTCGTCAAGCCACACTGTGAAAGCATCCCACATACAGTAGAGGAAGATTAGCACAGATGTTAGCTCAGCGACAATCTTCCTCAAGCAAAAAGAGGAAGATTGGCAACAGGTGTGTTAGCTCAGGGTCAATCTTCCTCACCAAAAAAAACCACATTAAAATAGACTACCACATGATCCTGCAATTCTACTCCTCGGTATATATGCAAAGACTTGAAATTAGGATTGTGAAGAGATATCTACACTCCCACATTTATTGCAGCATTATTCACAATAGTCAAGATATAGAAACAACTCAAATGTCCATCAATAGTCAAGTGGATAAAGAAAATGAGGAAAATGCGAGATAGACACACAATTAAACATTATTCAAACTTAAAAATTAAGGAAATACTACCATTTGTAAAAGCATAGATGGACCCGGAAGATATCATGCTAACTGAATACCATTCACAATCGCAACAAAAAGAATAAAATACCTCGGGGTAAATTTAACCAAGGAAGTGAAGGACCTATATAATGAAAATTGCAAGGCCTTTCTGAGAGAATTGGATGACGACATAAGGAGATGGAAAGACATTCCATGTACATGGATTGGAAGAATAAACATAGTTAAAATGTCCGTTCTACCTCAAGCAATCTACAGATTCAACGCTATCTCATCAGAATCCCAATGACATTCTTTACAGAATTAGAACAAAGAATCCTAAAATTTATATGGGGCCACAAAAGACCCCGAATTGCTAAAGCAATCCTGAGAAAAAAGAACAAAACGGGAGGCATCACAATCCCTGACTTCAAAACTTACTACAAAGCTACAGTAATCAAAACAGCATGGTACTGGTACAAAAACAGGTGAACAGATCAATGGAATAGAATTGAAAGCCCAGAAATAAAACCACACATCTATGGACAGCTTACCTTCGACAAAGGAGCTGAGTGCATACAATGGAGAAAAGAAAGTCTTTTCCAAAAATGGTGCTGGGAAAACTGGAAAGCCACATGTAAAAGAATGAAAACTGACCATTCTTTTTCACCATTCACTAAAATAAACTCAAAATGGATCAAAGACCTAAAGGTGAGACCTGAAACCATAAGGCTTCTAGAAGAAAACGTAGGCAAGTACACTCTCTGACATCAGTATTAAAAGGATCTTTTCGGACACCATGTCTTCTCAGAGAAGGGAAACAACAGAAAGAGTAAACAAATGGGACTTCATCAGACTAAAGAGCTTCTTCAAGGCACATGAAAACAGGATTGAAACAAAAAAAACAACCCACTAACTGGGAAAAAATATTTGCAAGTCATATATCTGACAAAGGCTTGATATCCATAATATATAAGGAACTCTCACAACTCAACAACAAAAAAATCAAACCACCCGATCAAAAAATGGGCTGGAGACATGAACAGACATTTCTCCAAAGAAGATATACAGATGGCTAATAGGCACATGAAAAGACGCTCATCATCGCTGATCATCAGGAAAATGCAAATGAAAACTACACTGAGATATCACCTTACACCCATTAGAATGACAAAAATATCTAAAGCTAATAGTAACAAATGTTGGAGAGGTTGTGGAGAGAATGGAACCCTCATACACTGCTGGTGGGAATGCAAACTACTGCAGCCGCTATGGAAAACAGTATGGAGATTCCTCAAAAAACTAAAAATAGAACTACCATACGATCCAGCCATTCCACTACTGGGTATCTATCCAAAGAGCTTGAAGTCAGCAATCCCAAAAGTCCTATGCACCCCAATGTTCACTGCAGCATTATTTACAATAGCCAAGACATGGAAGCAACCTAAGTGCCCATCAACAGATGAATGGATAAAGAAGTTGTGGTATATATATACAATGGAATACTACTCAGCTGCAAAACAGAACAAAATCATCCCATTTGCAACAACATGGATGGACCTTGAGGGAATTACGTTAAGTGAAATAAGCCAGTTAGAGAAGGATAATCTCTGTATGACTCCACTCATAGGAGGAATTTAAAAATGTGGACAAAGAGAACAGATTAGTGGCTACCAGGGGAAAGGGGGGGGTGGGGGGCGGGCACAAAGGGTGAAATGGTGCACCTACAACACGAATGACAAACATTAATGTACAACTGAAATCACACAAGATTGTAACCTATCATTAACTCAATAAAAAAAAAGATATTATGCTAACTGAAACAAGTCAGTCACAGAATGACAAATATAGCATGATTTCTCCTATAGGAGGTATCTAAAATAGTCAAACTTAGACAAGCAGAAAATAGATTGGTGGTTGCCAGGGGACGGGAGTGGGGAAAATGGAGAGTTGTTGTTCAGCATCAAGTTTTAGTTATGCAGGATACATAAGTTCTAGAGATCTACAACATTATAAACTTAAGAGGATAAGTCTTAGGTTAAATGTTCTTCCCACACACACACACAAAAGCAAAGGGACGTAAGAAATCTTTTGGAGGTGATGGATATATTTATTACCAGGATTGTGGTGATGGTATCATGGGTGTAAGCATATTGTCCAACTTCATCACAATGTATACATTAACTATGTACAATTTTTTAATGTTAATTATACCTCAACAAAGCTGAAAAAAATATAAACTCTCTGTTCTCTTAAATGAGTTCTTAGCAGCATTCAAAGCAGTTGAGCACTTGCTCCTTGAAATACTTTTCTTGTTGGGTTTCTGGATAGCCCATGCTTCTCTCACTTTTAGTGGCTCCTCTTATACTATCTAACCCCTAAATGTTGAAATCTATTTTTCCTATGCAGGTGATGGGGTTCAGGGCATGCCCACACCCCCGCCCCGCCCACCGCAAGATGCACCACTCTGGTATGTGGATTATTTCAAGCTGAAGAAAATAAAGGCTCAGAAGACTCAGGAAGAACATTCCACCTTCTCCCCAACTGACTAAAAGAAATTTAAAATAAAGGCCAGTCCCCAGGACAAGCCATCACCTTAGATAACTCTGGGTATCTGGTAGACTGGGAGGATCCTTGCTAAGCCCATTCTTATCAAAGTTCTATTTACCAAACATTTGCTTTTCCATTTCCAGGAGTTGCCTTCCTCCCCTTTGAAGCTCCAAATCACTACCCCCAACATCCTCCTTTCCTGTAGCTGAAGAAATTTAAACAGGCAGCCTCAGCCAGATGACTGAGTTACTGTTTCTCCTGAGTTTCTCCCATGTATACATGCTATTAAACTTTGTTTGATTTTTCTCCTGCTAACCTGCCTTTTAAATTATTTGACCAGCCATAAGAACCTTAAGAAAAAGGGGTGGGGGAGGAATTCTCCCACTTCCCCAACACAGGTGATCTTAAATGGTTTATAAATTCTCAGGTTTATATCTGCATCCCAAATCTGAGTTCAACTTGTTTGTATTGACAAATAAAAATGGCAAGCAATAGGATATATTGGAGAATATGAGGAAGCCATTTGGTGTAAACCTAATTCGGCCTCACCTTGTCTTTCCAAAAGGGCCTGACCGTGGCTGTTGAGCATGCATTGTATATCTGCTTTAGATATTCCCTATGGCAAGAACAAAGGCCCTTGAGATAAAGGTGCAACTTCCCTCCCTCTCCCAAAGTTGGCATCTCCTTAAGGCTTAAGCGTCTTTCCTTAGGCTAGAAACTGATTGCTGTGCTCACCTGTGACTGCCCAGCTCGAGACAACAGACTTGCCTCCTGCTACGCCCTCTGAGATAGCAGACCCACTACCTGCGGTGTCCATCAAGAGCTGTGCCAACAGGGCAATCTTGTGACTATTGTGGGAGGGACATTTCAATCATATGTGAAACGTCCTGCTTGGCGGTATATAACCACTCTGTACACCTCACTTCTTTGGTGCCCTTTCTTCCTGTGGGAAGAAAGGCCCCGGGCCATGGTCCTCAGATTTCAGCTCAGAACAAATTCACCCAAATTTTCGTTTATAGATTGGTTATAGATTATTTTCATGGACAGTATCTAGCTGTTTAATTGATATCTTGACTAGGATGTCTTCATAACATAGTCAGAAGGAAATTCTAGATATCCAACTCTCTGCCACAGTCCCCCCAAAGTGCTCTTCCCTTATATTCCCCATCTCATTAAATGGCACCTCCATTTATCTAGTTATTAAAGCCAGCAACCTAAGAGTCTTCTTGATGCTTCTCTTCCCTAATTCCCACATAAACAAGACCTATCTTTTTGATCTGCAAACACCATACTTGTTCAACCCCCCTTTATCTTGCCTAGAACAATGCTAGAGTTTACTGACTGATCTACTTTCACTTCCACTGTTGCCCACTTCCAGTCCATTCTCCAAAAGTAGTCAGAGTCTCATTACCCTTCAGTGACTTCACATTGCACTTACCATGGCCTGTAAAAATCAGGCTAATCTGATTCTTTCATGTCTCTCTATACTCAAAGTGCTGGGAATACTGCAGTGAATGAAACAGGCAAGTCTTCTATTCTCATGGAGTATTCTGGGGGCTTTTTTTGGCAGGGGGTGGGGAATAGAATAAAGAAGTGCGGATAAATAAAACCATTTCTGAAAGTAAAGAGTACTATGAAGACAATTAAACAGGGGATTGTGTTAGACAGCAACTGATATTTGCGGTGGGTTTTAGACTGCGTGGTCAAGGATTGCCTCTCTGAAGGGACATTTGAACTGAATGATACAAAGGAATTTTTAGCACTTTCTCAGCAAAGGTTTATTTCTTGATTGTATCATAATCTCATCAAGGATCATCTGGGAACTCTAGTTTTTATCTAATTCCAGGACCCAGGCTGAGAGAGCAGCCACCAAACTGAAACTTGCAGGTTGCTGTGACAAAAGGAAGTAAGATTCTGAAGGGCCTCACACCAGCAATGAAAAGCTCTAGTCTGTAAGTGACACAGATTTCTTCCACCTATACTTTATTAACCAGAACTATTCACATGACCCCACCCAAACCAAGAATCTGGGAATCGCAGTCCTACCACGTCCTGGAAGGCAGAGAATCAGAAATATTCGGAAAACATAATTAACTACTACTATAGTCCTTCATGTTCACAGGGGAAAATATAAAGGAGGGAAAGTCATAGATACATGCATGGTAGTGGCAGGAGTTCTCCTACAACTGTGCAAGGCCATTAGAATTGCTAGTTCTGGTTCCTCTGGGAGGCATATGGTAGAAACAGAAGACAGTTTGGTGAAGCTTTCCGAGTCTTGCTGCTATCTGATCCCTCTAATACTGAGGAAATGGTTTCTTACTGTTTTGCAGACCTGGAAGAATGAATCCACAGAATGTGACCTCATTGTCCCTACTCAGGATTCTAGTTTGCTCACTTCAGTCAAGGTGCCTTAAACTTTTCTAAAAGTCAAGAACAGTCTGGAAATACATATATTCTCCATATCAACTTCTCAGAGCAAAAATCAAAGAAATGGGCACAAGACCGGCTCAATGTTTTTTATGAATGATTGATAATATTAATTTGAAGACTATTTCTTACATATTATACATCCATTTGTAGAGGGAGTAAAAGGTTATAGACACCACTAAGACATACCTGCTTTTTCTTCTAGCATTTTCAGTTTGTCTTTTTAAAAAACTTAATCCTTTGTTCTGTTTGAAATCTTTCAATTGTGAAATATTTCAGGACTGATATTAAATGTGACTAACACTAAGCCAAATACCTATGTGCCCAATACCCAGCTTATGAAATAAAATATTATAAAAATAGTCATAGGTCTTGTTTTTGCACGCTTTTTGGTGAGGAAGATTGGCCCTGAGCTAACATCTGTTGCCAAGCTTCCTCTTTTTTGTCTCCCAAAAGCCCCAGTACATAGTTCTATATCCTAGTTATAAGTCATTCTAGTTCTTCTATGTGGGAGGCTGCCACAGCATGGCTTGATGAGCGGTGTGTAGGTCTATGCCGAGGATCCGAACCAGCGAACCCCAGGCCGTGGAAGTGGAGAGCATGAACTTAACCACTCGGCCATGGGGATGGCCCCCTATAGGTCTCTTTTTATACCTAATCACATTCCTCTTTCTCCCAGCTTCCCCAGAAGTAACCACTATTCTGAATTTAGAATTTATCCTTCTTGTGCTTTTCTTTGTACTTTTACTACATCTGTATGTATCTGTTATCAATATGTAGTATTTTTGAGATTTGGGGTTCTAGCAATGATGGGGTAAACACAACTGGATTAAAAAGAAAACAACAAGACTTATCCTCCCACCACACACAACTAAGAAACCGGACAAAACATACAGTGGTTTCCAGATATTAGACAACAGTCAGTGAAAGATAATGATCTCTGAGAGAAATGAAACAAAAGATGTGAGCCATATTATTGCCCCAGCTTACAGCCTGGAGAGAATTTTTAGGCTATGTGCAGGCAGGAAGTACCCAAACGGAGCCTGCTGGTTCCAGGAGCTAAAGATACAGAGCTCATACAAGGAAATCTTATGAGCATTTATGGGATGAAGTATGAGAGAAGACAGATCTGCGCAGGAAGAGCTCCAAATGAGTACTGATCAATGCAGGTGTGTGAGGAAACTACTCAAGGCCAGTGAAAGACCATGAGAAAGATTCAAGTATAGCCATCCCAGAACTCACACAGGGCTGGTAATACTCTATATTCCCACTAGCCAAATAAAAAAAACCTCCTAATACAAGGACATTCTCAAGAGGGTATCACATCAGTGTTGGGACCAAATTAGTCCTATACTAAAAGTTGTACTGGATCCACCTAACAAAGCAAGAAAGCAAGCCTCAAAATGGCAGAGTTGATTACAAATGGCTTAACTGAATCTCAAAACAAAGCCTGAAAATATTTTAGAAAAAAAATACAGAAACTCCAACAACTAAGAAAATAAAATTCACACTATGTGGCACTTGACAAAAAAAAATTACCAGATATGCAAGAGACAGGAAAATAAGACCTAAAATGAAAAGAAAAATCAATCGATATGAACAGACCCAGAGATGACAGAAATAGTTGGCAAGAATGTTTAAACACTTAGTATAAATATAGTTCATATGTTCAAGAAGGATGAAAGATGAGCATTTTAAGGAGATATGGAAGATGTAAAAGAAATCTATTCCTCAGCAATATGAATTTACTTAACACTACTGAATTGTGCTACACTCATAAATGGTTAAGATGGTATATTTTATATTTTTAGCATGGTAAAAGAACCTTTGTTAATCTAAAAGGAAACAAACAAAACAAACCACAAATAAACATCTAGAAGTGAAAATACAATGTCTGAGAAGAAAAACAGTATGGTTAAAATTATCAACAGGTTAGACACTGTAGAAGAAGATTAATGAACTTAAAGACAACAGAAATCATCTAAAATGAGAGAGAGGAAAGATTGGAAAAAACTAAACATCAGCGAGCTATAGAAAAACATCATGTGCCCTAATACAGATATAACTGCACTCCCAAAAAGGAGGAGACGGATAGGACTGAAAATTTTGAAGGACTGACGGATGAAATTTTTCCAAACTTAATGAAAACCATAAACTCATATTTCCAAGAAGCTCAATGAACCCCAAGCAGAAGAAACAAAGAAAACTACACCAATGCACATCATAATCGTATTGCTTAAAATCAGTGATAAGGAAAAAACGTAAAAGCAGCCCAAAAAAAGACACGTGTACAGAAGAAAAATGAGAATTACAGCAGACTTCTCACTGGATTGAATGAAAGCCAGAAGACAACGGAGCAACACCTTTAAAGAGCTGAAAGAAAAATAATGGTTGCCCAGAATTCTATATCCAGTAAACATACATTTCAGAAATGAAAATGAAATAAATACTATTTCAGACATATCAAAGCTAAAATTCATCACCAGCAGCCCAGTATTATAATACATATTAAAGAAAATCCTCCAGACAGAAGGAAAATGACACCAACTATAATTCTGGATATACACAAGGAAATAAAGAGCACTGGAAACGCAAAGTTTGTGAGTAAATACAAAATACACTTTTCCCTAATTTTTAAACATCTTTAAAACATTACTGACCGGTTAAAACAAAAATGTAACAATGCATGTGGGGTTACTAATATATGTAGAAATAAAATGTATATCCACAATAACCTAAAATCTAGGAAAGGTGAAATGAAAGTAAACTATTGTAATGAGCTTATACTATACATGAAGGATAATAATATGATCAGAAGGTAGAGCGCAATAAGTGGAAGATGTCTAATATAAACCCTAAAACAACTTATAAAATAAAGAAAACAAAGAGTACAGATAACATGAAAAGAATATTGACTTATTCCTAACAAGTCAATAAAGGAGATTAAATGGAATTAGAAAATGTAAAATTTTCTGCCTTCTAAAAGAAGGCAGAAAAAAAATACAAAGAGATCACAAATAAGAGAGAGAATGAATAAATAGCACAATGGTACATTTAACCACTTTAATCACAACAACCAGTAATCATTTTAACTGTGAATGCTGTAAAAAAAAATCAAAAGGCAGAGATTTTTGAAACAGGAAAAGATAGAGACTGTCATGAAAAGGTAGAGACTGTCAAATTGTACGGAAAAGAACAACAACACTAAATACATATTCACCTAATGACAGAACTTCAAGATACATAAAACAGAAAATGATAAAATTAAAAGAACTGCACCAATCCACAATTATAGCCACTATTATAGATGTCAATACCCTTCTCTCAATAAATGACAAATGAAGTAGACAGAAAAATCAGTAAAGGAAGACCCGAATAACTCTATCAACCAACATTCTACCTAACATTTTTCCCAAATACAACTGGATCACTGACCAAGATAGACTGTAAGATTGGCCGTAAAGAAAGTCTCAATAAATGTAAAAGAATTCAAATAATAAAAACTATGCTTTCTGGCCACAATGGTATTACATTAGAAACTAACAACAAGCCAAAGCAATCTCGAGAAAAACCAACAAAGCTGGAGGTATCACAATCTCTGAATTCAAAACATACTACAAAACTACAGTAATCACAACAGCATGGTACTGGTACAAAACACACACACAGCTCAATGGAACAGAACTGAGAGTCCAGAAATAAAACCACACATTTACGGACAGCTAATTTTCGACAAAGGAGCTAAGTACAGACAATAGAGAAAGGAAAGTCTCTTCAATAAATGGTGTTGGCAAAACTGGACAGCCACAGGCAAAAGAATGAAAGTAGACTATTATCTTACACCATACACAAAAATCAACTCAAAATGGATTAAAGAGATGAATGTAAGACATGAAACCATAATACTCCTAGCTGAAAACATAGCCAGTATGCTCTTCAACATTAGTCTTCGCAGTATCTTTTTGAATACCATGTCTCCTCAGGCACTGGAAACAAAGAAAAAAATTAACAAACGGGACTACATCAAACTAAAAGTCTTCCCCATCAACAAAATGAAAAGACAATCCACCAACTAGGAGAAAGTATTTGCAAGTCATATATCCAATAAGGGGTTAATTTCCAAAATATATAAAGAACTCACACAACTCAACAACAACAAAACAAACAATCCAATCAAAAAATGGGCAGAGGATATGAACAGACATTTTTCCAAAGAAGATTTACAGATGGCCAACAGGCACATGAAAAGATGTTCAGGGGACGGCCCATTGGCACAGCGGTTAAGTTCACACCTTCCACTTTGGCAACCTGGGGTCTCCAGTTCAGATCCCGGGGGCAGACCTACACAATGCTTCTCAAGCCATGCTCTGGCAGGCATCCCACATAAAATAGAGGAAGATGGGCACGGATGTTAGCTCAGGGCCAGTCTTCCTCGGCAAAAAAAGGAGGATTGGCAGCAGAAGTTAGCTCAGGGCTAATCTTCTCCAAAAAGGAAAGAAAAGAAAAGATGCTCAACATCACTGATAATTAGAGAAATGCAAACCAAAGCTACAATGAGATATCACCTCACATCCATTGGAATGGCTATTACTAAAATGACATGAAATAACAAGAGTTGCAGAGGATGTGGAGAAAAGGGGAGCCTCATATACTGCTCGTGGGAATGCAAACTGCTACAGCCGCTACGGAAAACAGTATGGGGATTTCTCAAAATATTAAGAATAGAACTACCATACAATCCAGCTATTCCACTTCGGGGTAGATATCCAAAGAAGACGAAAACACTAATTTGAAAAGATACATGTACCCCTATGTTCATTGCAGCATTATTCACAATAGCCACAACCGGGAAGCAACCTAAGTGCCCATCAACAGATGATGGATAAAGATGTGGTATATGCACACAATGGAATACGACCCAGCCATAAAAAAGACGAAATTGTGCCATTTGAGACAACACGGATGGACCTTGAGGGTATTATGCTAAGTGAAATGTTAGACAGAGAAGGACAAATACTGTATGATTTCACTCATGTGGAATATAAACAAACAAACACACAAACACACAGAAACAGAGAACAGATTGGTGGTTACCAAAGGGGAAGAGGGTGGGGGAAGGCCAAAAGGGGTAAAGGGGCACATATATATGGTGACAGACGGAAACTAGACTTTTGGTGGTGGACATGATGTAACTTATACAGAAGCTGAAATATAATGATGTACACCTGAAATTTACACAATATTAAAAACCAACGTGACCTCAATTACAAAAATTTTCAAACTCAGAGAAAACAGTATTTGAAAGAGAACTGAGGGGCTGGCCCCGTGGCCGAGTGGTTAAGATCACACGCTCCGCTGCAGGCGGCCCAGTGTTTCGTTGGTTTGAATCCTGGGCGCGGACTGGGCACTGCTCATCAAACCACGCTGAGGCAGCGTCCCACACGCCACAACTAGAAGGACCCACAACGAAGAATATACAACTATGTACCAGGGGGCTTTGGGGAGAAAAAGGAAAAAAATAAAATCTTAAAAAAGATAACTGAAAAATCCGCATATATATGGAATCTAAACGTATTTCTAAATAACTCATGCATCAAAGAAGAAATCCCAGAAGAAATTTTAAAATATTTTGAATAGAATGGAAATGAAAGCATGACATATCAAAATTTGTGGGGTATACCCAGGCAGTTCTTAGAGGAAAATTTATAGCATTAAAAACTCAGAAGAGAAGAGAAGAAAATTCTCAAAACTATGGTTAAAGCTTAAGAAGCCAGAAAAAGAAGAGCAAAGTAAACCCAAATAAGTAGGAAAAAAGTAAATGAAAGGAAGAAATCAATAAAAATAAAAAACAACCAAAAATGACAAAAAGAGAGAAAACCAATTAAACCAAAAACGATTTGTCTGAGATCAATAAAACTGACAAATCTCAAGCAAGTCCAATAAGGATAAAAAAGAGAAAAGACACAAATAAATAATATCAGGAAAGAGAGAGAAGACATCACTACAGAACCTTCAAACATTAAAAGTGATATGGGAATAGAGTAGACAATTTTACGCCAACAAACTAATGACTTAGATTGAATAGACAAATTCCTTGAAAGACACAAACTAGCCAAGTTGACTCAAGAAGTAATAGAGACAGGACTTCCAGAATGGTGGTATAAGGAGCTCGGCAGAACATTTCCCCATGAAACGATCATTTAAATGATCAAAATTGGAGCCAGCCTGTGGCACAGTGGTTAAGTTCGCACATTGCACTTTGGCGGCCCGGGGTTCGCCGCTTCGGATCCTGGGTGTGGACATGGCACCACTTGGCAAGCCATGCTGTGGTAGGCATCCCACACATAAAGTAGAGCAAGATGGGCACAGACGTTAGCTCAGGGCCAGTCTTCCTCAGCAAAAAAAGAGGAGGATTGGCAGCAGATGTTAGCTCAGGGCTAATCTTCCTCAAAAAAAAAATGGTAAAAATTATTATTATTTTTAAATTTAAATTTTCTGGAAATTGTCCTAATGGCATACAGCAAATTAAAAAACATTTACTCAGGAAAATCTAGTAAATCTGGGTAAGAACAGCAAGTCTGTGCCATTTGAGCCATGTCCCACTCCTACCTCCACCCCTCCTACAAGTCGGAGTGATCCAGCTTTACAAGAAAATGAGACCCTCTCTCTCCTCTTAGCTCGCAGTCTAGGGTGAGAGTTTCTCCCTGGGAGAGCAGGCTGCTGCAGTCTCTAACGTTCTCAGCTTCATGTTGCAGAAGTTCTATTCCAGGCAAATGTAGCCAAGAGGACTGGGGCTCTGTTACCCCAAGTAGCCCCTACTTGGAAGGTGGACCTCTACCACAGGTAGGAGCAGGTTGAAAACACTGGGCCCTGAGCACCCACACCCCAGCTTGCTGACAGGATGCAGGTTCCATACCAGGAAGTATGTCACGGGCTGAAGTGTGTTCCTGAAAAATTCGTATGTTGAAGTCCTAACTCCCAGTACCTCATAATGTGATTGTATTTGGAGAAAAGGTCTTTAATGAGGTCATTAGGATGGGCTCTAATCCAATATGACTGGCGTCCAAACAAGAAGAAGAAATTTGGACAAAGACTCGTCTAAAGGGAAGACCTCGTGAAGACACAGGGAGAAGACGGTAACCTACAAACCACGGAGAGAGGCCTCAGAAGAAACAGCTCTGCCCACAACTTGATCTTGGACTCCTCACCTCCAGAACTGTGAAAAAATTAATTTCCGTAGTTTAAGCCCCCCAGTCTGTGGTAATTTGTTAAGGCAGCCCTAGCAAACTAATACAGATTTTGGTACCAGGATGTAGGGTGCTGCTGTAACAGATACTTAAAATTGTGGAAGTGGCTTTAGAACTGGGGAATGGGTAGAGGCTGGAAGAGTTCTGAGGTGCAAGTTAGAAAAAGAAACCAAAATTGAAGATTTGAAAGTTCTCAACCTATCTACATTACAAAAAAATGAGAAAATCTGTTCTGGAGAGAACATCAAGGGTGTGGCTGGACAATCACTCACTAAAGGAGCCCAACAATAAATCTGAACCGAAAGATGGACAAACCCGAAAACTTAAACACAGACTGATGGAGATTATGCAATCTGAGGAGCAGAGAGAAAAAAGAATGAGGAAAAATGAACAGAGCCTTAGAGAATTGTGGAACACCATTAGGCACACCAACCTATGTGTAATGGAAGTAACAGAAGGAGAGGAGAGAGAGAAAAGAGCAGAAAAATATTGACTATGTAGTGATCGAAAACTTCCCAAATATGATAAAAACAATATATATCCCTGAAGCTCAACAAACTCTAAGTCGGAGAAATGAAAGGAGGGCTACACCAAGACGCATCATGGTCAGATGTTGAAAGCTGAAAGTATATATCCAAAGGAATTCAAAGCAGGGACTCAAACAGATATTTTTATGCCAATGTTCATTGAAGCATTATTCACTAAAACCAAAAGGTGAAAACAATCCAAGTGTCCATCCACAGATGAAAGGATAAGCAAAACGTAGAGTATATGTACAAAGGTATATTATTCAATGATAAAAAGGAATAAAGATCTGATACATGACACAACATGGATGAACACTGAAAACATTATGCTAAATGAAATAAGCCATGCAAATGGACAAATACTGTATGAATCCACTGATATGAAGTATCTAGAATAGGCAAATTCATAGAAATAGAAAGTAGATTAGACATAACCAGGGGTTAGAGAGAGGGTAGGGTGGAGACTTATTGCTTAACAATTACAGACTTTCTGTTGGGGGTGATGAAAAAGTTTTGAAAACAGTGGTGAAGGTTGCACAACATTTTGAATGGAATTAGTGCTACTGAATTGTACACTTAAAAATGGTTAAAATGACAAATTTTATGTTGAATATATTTTACCACAATTTTAAAAAATCAATAATGTAATATATCGAAACCCACTGAATTGTACACTTGTAATGGGTGAGTGGTATGGTATGTAAATTATATCTCAATAAAGCTGTTTTTTACCCTTAATAAAAAGATATAAAGAACATAACTAGCTTTATGCCTACTAAGGAAATTGATTTCCACTTCAGGCCTAGATGACTTTATGGCTGAATTCTACTAAACATTTTTTTTCGAACTTTACAGAAGTATAATTGACAATAAAAATTGCATGTACTTAAGGTGTACAATGCAAACCGTTGATATACACATACATTGTGAAATGATTATTACAGTCAAGTTAACTAACACATCCATCACAGTTACTTTTTTGTTGTGTGTGGTGAGAACACTTCAGATCTACTGTCTTGGGGCTGGCCCAGTGGCATAGCAGTTAAGTTTGCGTGCTCTGCTTTAGCGGCCCAGGGTTCACCGGTTCGGATCCTGGGCACGGACATGGGAACCACTTATCAAGCCATGCTGTGGCAGGCGTCCCACATGTAAAGTAGAGGAAGATGGGCACATATGTCAGCTAAGGGCCAATCTTCCTCAGCAAAAAGAGGAAGATTGGTGGCAGATGCTAGCTCAGAGCTAATCTTCCTCAAACAAAACTACTCTCTTAAAAAATTTCAAGTATACAATACAGTATCATTAACTATAATCACTATGCTGTACAATAGGACCCAAAGGTTATTTGTCTTATAACTACAAGTTTGTACCCTTTGACAAGCATTTCCCTATTCCCCCCCCACCTTCTTCCAAACATCCCAGGAGGGAGTATACCAGTTCTACGCAAAATCTTCCAGACTTTTAAAGAGGAAGGAATACTGTCCAACTCACTTTATGTAGCCAACATTATCCTGATACCAAAACCAGATAAAGACATTACAAGAAAAAAGAACTATAAACCAATATCCCTCATGAAAATAGATGGAAAAATTCTTCACAATTTTTGAACAAACAACTTATCATGAATTGAGTGAAAAAACAAAATATATCATGACCAAGTGGGGTTTAACCCAGGAATGCAAAGTTGACTTAATGTTAAAATCAATTAATATAGTTTACCATATCAACAAACTAAAGAAAAAATAATCATTTTAATATATATATAAAAACATTCGATGCACAAAGATTCATTCAGTACAATAACTCTCAACAAACAAGGAATAAAAGGGAATTCTTTCCACCTGATAAAGAGTATCTACAAAAACCCTACAGTTGACATTATATTTCAGGATGCAAGACTGAATGCTTTTACCCTAAGATCTGGAATGAAGCAACAATGTTTACCTACCACTTCTATTGGAGGTCCTAGACAGTACCGTAAGGCAAAAGAAAAAATCAAACATGCAGATTGGAAAAGAAGTAAAACTGTCTTTATTTTCAAGTGCATAATTGTCTAAGAAAACCCTGAGGAATCTACAAATAAAAGCTACTAGAACTTTTAAGTGAGTCTAGCAACATTGCAGATACGAGGTCAATATGCAAAAATTAGTTACATTTCTATGTCTAGCAAGAAATGGTCAAACTGAAATTTAAAGTACCATTTTCAATAACGTAAACATGGATTTTCTAGGAATAAATTTGAGAAAAGATATTCAGGACTATACACTGAGAAGTGTAAAACATTGCTGACAGAAATCCAAGATTACCTTAATAAATGGAGAGAGATACTGGTTCATGGATCGGAAGACTCAGTTGTCATTTTTCCTCAAATTGACCTGTAGATTTGAGAGAATCTCAATGAAAATCTCAATAGGTTCTTTTGAAGAAATACATTAGTCAACCCTAAAATGAATATGGAACTACAAAGGATATAGAATAGCCAAAACAACTTGGAAATAGAAGAGCAAAGTAGAAGGACTAAAACTACTTGATTCCAAGCTTATCATAAAGAGACAGTAATCCAGACAACGTGGTATTGGAATAGTCACAGGCCAGCGGAACACCATAGAGAGTTCAGAAGTAGACTCACAAATTTATGGACAATAGATTTTTAAAGTAACAGTTTTATTAAGATATAATTCACATACAATACAATTCACGCATTTTAAATGTACGATTAAACGGTTTTTCGTATATTCAGAGAGTTGCGCAACCATCATTACTATTTAATTTTAGAAAATTTAGGTCACCCACAAAAGAAACCCTGTATCAATTAGCAGTCACTCCCCATTTCCTCCTGAATCCTCCTACCCTGGCCCTAGGCAGCCACCAATCTACTTTCTGTTTCAATGGACTCGCCTATTCTAGACATTTCACATAAATGGTATCATACAATATGTGGTCTTTTGTGACTGGATTCTTCACTTAGTTTAATGCTTTCAATGTTGTAGCATGTATCATTTCTTTTCCTTGCTTAGTAATATTTCATTGTATGGATATACCACCTTTTGGTTATTTATTCATGAGTTGATGGACATTTGCTTCCCCTTTGGGGCTTTTACAAATCATTCTGCTATGAGCATTTGTTTACAAGTTTTTGCGAGGACATACGTTTTCAGTTATCTTGGTTATATACTTGGGAGTGAAATTGCTGGGTAACTTTATGCTTAACCTTTTGAAGAACTGCCAGACTTTGGAAAATATCCCAAGCAGTTGCACTATTTTACATTCCCAACAGCATGAATGTTCCAATTTTTCTACACCCTAGCCAACACTTACCTGTCTTTGGTGATTATGGCCATCCAAGCAGATGTGAAGTGGTATCTCATTTGGTTTTAATTTGCATTTCCCTATTAGTTAATTATGTTGAGTATTTTTTCATGTGTTTATTGGCCATTTGTATATCTTCTTTGGAGAAATGTCTATTCAAATCTGAGAAACCATTGCCTAATCCAAGGTCACAAAGATTTAAATCTACGTAGTCTTGTAAGAGTTTATAGGTTTAGCTCTTGCATTTAGCTCTTTGATCCATTTGAGTAAATTTTTGTATATGGTATGAGATAGCTGTACAACTTCATTCTTTTTATGTGGCTATCCTGTGGACAAATGATTTTTGACAAAGAAGCCAAGAGAATTCAAAGAGGAAATGATCATCTTTTCAATAAATGGTGATAGGAAACTGGAGAGCCATACGCAAAAAAAGGTCTTAATCGTTGTTTCACACCATATGGAAGTATTAGTTCAAAATGGATCATAATAAGTGTCTAAATATAAGAGCCAAAATTATAAATTTTCTAGAAGAAAATATAGGAGAAAATCTTAGTGATGTTGGGTTAAGCAAAAATTTCTTAAATAAAGCATAAACTAAAATAAAAGGCATAAACTATAAAAGAAAAGTCAATAAATTTGACTTCATGAAAATTAAAAATTTTTGTTCCTTAAAAGACACATAAGAAAATAGACGATCCAGCCACAGATTGAGAGAAAGTGTTTTCAAAACACGTATCTGACAAAGTAACTGTATCTAGAATAGACATAAAATTCTTACAACTCAATAATAATAAGAGAATCCAGTTTATCACATGGGCAAAAGATTTGATCAGATGTTTAAACTAACTATTTTGGAAAACATTTTGGCAGGTTCTTAAACAGTCAAGACTTCACCTTCCAGTTGATTCAGTACTCCCACTCCTAGAGAAATGTGAACATACATGCACATGAAAACTTGTACAAGATTCTTTATAGCAGCTTTATTTGTAATAGCCCCAAACCGCAAGCAACTCAAAAGCCCATCAGCGGGGGAACAGATAAACAAATTGCGTTATATCTATATAATGGGTGCTACTTAGCAATAAAAGAAATGACAGCTGATACAACAACATGGATGAATCTCTAAACAGTGATGCTGAGAGAAAGAAGTGTTAGAAAATGCAAACAAATCTATTGTGACAAAATAATCAGAGGTCTCCTGGGGATGGGGCACAGAGGGAAGAGACAGGGATAGACTACAAAGGAGCAAGAGAAGTTTTGTGTGTGATGGATATGTTCCTTATTTTGATCGTGGTTATAGTTTGAGTAGTATATAACAAGACAAAACTTATCAAATTGTACACTTTAGGTATGTGCAGTTCATTGTACATCACATATCTTAAAACATCGGAAAGAAACAATATATGGTACTTTAATGTGTTTTCACATATAAATGAATTTATCCGTTTTCTTGTTGATGAGTGTCTAGGTTGTTCTCAGTTTTCAATTTAGAAAGAGCGCTGCAGTTAATATTCTTATATGTCTCTCTGTGTACGTACATGTGAGGGTTTCCAAAGTAGGCCCCCAGAGTAGAGTTGCTGGGTCATAGCTATGCACATCTGCCACTTTACTGGATCTTCCCAAATTGTTCTTCAGGGTCATTCCCTTTTATACCACACACCATTAGCAGTGTACGCAATTTAAGCTTGTTCCACTCTTTCCAATATCATGGATCTAAAGTAATAAATTGTTTTAATTTGTACTTCTTTAATTATTAGAAAAGTTGGGCACTTCCTTGTAAATGCTAGTCATTTGAATTTCTGGATACTGACTAAAATTTGGTGGGAGGAATAATGGAGGAACCACCTGAATTTTCTCCCAAATGTAGCCAATTACTTTAATATCATTTGCTGAAAAATTATCATTTTCCACTGATTTGAAATGCCACCTCTAATATGTACTTATTTCTCCCGTGTGCTTTTTTTTTTTTCCTGGAGTTTTAATTCTGTTCTAGAAATAAATCTGAGTAACTAAGGGCATTCAGTAAATGACCTGATCTGCTTATCCTTTCCTACATTGGTAATTTACTCTTGCAATTTTTGTAATTCTAGATGATGTTGATGAGGAGGAAAAAAATTTTTTCCTTTACTTTCTCAGGTTCAATAACTGGGGTCTTGCAAATTGAACTGACAAAAGACAGATTAACAGGAGAAAAAGGTTTATTTCATATGCATATGGTGGAGGGGCCTCAGAAATGACATGAAAATCCTAAAGAGGCAGACTGTTACCATTTTCACAAAGGGAAATAAATTTGTGAAGAAATGACAAGACAAAGGAAAAGAGGTTTGAGCTTCTAAGGGTGGTAAATTGTGAGGAGGTAAATATAGGGGGAAACTAAGGAAAGATAAAGGTTATTTATTAAAATTTGTTTGTGCAGGCTCATGTTGGTGCCGATTTTCTGTCTTCTTCATAGCCATAAAACTCCCTTAGGAGAAGAGACTTATGGCAGCCCTCAGCTTTTAGAAGTTTCTGCTCTTAGTCAGATAAAGAATCTCCAAGAAGGCTTCTTTCTGTATCTGTTGATTCTCAATGGCCTTACCTCAAAATAATCCATATGGCATATTTTGGGTGGTGCATTCTAATCCCCTTCAATAAACTGCCAATTACTCTATTTCTTTTTTAACATTCCTGGATACTCCTACATGTTTATGAATTTTAGAATTAGTTTTTAAGATTAAAAGAATTTCCAGAACTAAAAGAAACAACTGGGTTCAAGCAGAACAAGAATTAATAACCTGGGACTGAATAAGCTGAGAAGGATAGTTACAATTTTTACGACTTCTTGTTTGAAACATTTCTGGTTCTTTGGTGTTTTGTTTTTCCAGATTTAAGGAAACTTTTTCTCTTAAGCTACCTATGATTTACAATTGGTAAAGTATACCTTTGTAAACAAAGAGGAAACATTTACTTTTTCTCCCTGTATGATCCCTCCAGAATTTAGAAACTCAAGTGTTCTTTTCATGGCAATACAGTAAGTTACTTGCATAATTTCAATAAGAATCTGTTCTCCTTCTAACAGGGTACAATTGAAAACATTGGCTATGTTACCAAGGCTTTGACTGGAATGTCATAGTTGAGAGAGAGATGCATAGATTCAGACATGACCAGACAGCTGTAAGGAACTGCCTGAAACTTGGCTCGGCTTCCTGGCCTCAGAGGCTTTGAAAGAGTCAAATCTGAGATTCCTTATAAAAAGTTCCAGCAAAGCAGTCTTAAAAGAGCTTATGTGGTCAATCACCATTCTTGCTACACTCATGTAAATAATCAGGCCAAGTTTAATACAAACAAATTAGTTTTACTGTGATTATCTTTGGTAAAAAATGGGGTAATTGTAGAGAGAAAAATTATGTTTGCACCTTTGTAGATATTTAGATTCTAACCCTGTTAATTGTCTTTGAGGTTTTGTTATATACCTGTAAACTGAACTGGATCCTAAATTCTTCTAATTTTCTCAAATATCTGGCTACCACTCTCCAACCGAATGTTTCCTATTTCCTCCCATCCTTCTGATTTGGAATCACTGAGACCAAAGACTGTCCTTGAATCTCCTTGGAAAGGAATATACTAGGTCTTCCTCCCGACCCAGATGGCAGCCAAACCTCCAGGACTTAAACCTTGGCTACACATCTCACAGTGGAAGAAAGCTCCTCCTGACCTCTGGTCCTTTACAAACACTGAAGACCTCTGAATCAAACTGATGAGCAGGAGAAGCAGCTGACATTGACGTAGACTGCTTCCACCCAAGACACCAGATCAAGATTTCCCATTTTAACTAAACATGAAACACTGTCTTCCTCTCTTTCTTTCCTTTACTCTGGCATTGGCCTGGCAAGATAATGCCACCATCATATCTCCCAAGCCATTACTAAGGGAGAGCAACCTTTCAGACAGCTGGATTCATCATCAAAAACTCCAATCTGTTCATGATGCTGGAACCCATGAACAATGCCACCTGAGCAGTAATGGTTTACGCCCCAACAGGATTTAATTTCATCGGTGGTGGTGATCATTCTCCTTGGACCTATAAATGCTTAGATGGCTAACACATAACTGGGCAATGCCCCTTAGGTTATCTAACTGTGCCACTCAACTGTTCTCAAATAGGCTAAGACACTTCATTGGTCAACTCCCCTAATCATCCAATTCGAAAAGACCTGCCAGGAGGCCTTCATGATTCAGGATGTGCTTCTTTCGGCAGGTCCCTACTTCCTTTGTTAGGAGTGAGTACAAATGAGGCTGTGATCAGAAATCCCTCCTTAACTCTTGAAAGTATTGCAGAATTCGCTGCTAAAGCAATAGCTGCCCAATGAAAATCTCTAGACTCTCAGCTCAAAGTAGTTCTTGATAATATGACAGCCCTTGATCATTTGTTAGCTGAGCAAGGATGTGTCTGTGCTGTGGCCACCACCCGCTGCACCTGGATTAACACTTCTGGGGAAGCTGAAATTTAGTTACATAAAATCACTGAGTGCGCCACTTGGCTTAAAAAGGTGACTCCTTCAACAGAGTATTTCTTTCACTTATTGGATTTTGATTGGTTTGGGTCTTGGGGACCATGGCTCTGAAGTGCACTCCAGACATGGGAATTATCCTACCAGTAACAGTCATAGTAATCTCCCTGATGCACCGTATTCTCTCAAAAGCTTTAAATGCGTGTTTGCAGCTGCTAACCATCAAGCAAATGAATGTGAAGTCGTGACCTGTGAATACCACAGGATTCGGCAGAAAACCTCATGACCTGTGACTATAACACGGAGAAACAGTAAAAGCTGCGAGACCAACAGAGCGGTAGCTGAGAGTGGCACTAATGCCTTAAATTTTGATCACATCTTTCAAGTTATGCTAAGAGTCTCACGCAAAGGGGGAGAACTGTTAAAAAAGAAAAAACAGGAACAAAATGGTGTCACTTGTGCTAAGTCCCACATCAATAAATCAAGACTTAATTGCACTTTCAGTCTCTCACAGGAATGTGACCTTTAACTAGTCAATCTGGAATTACCTGGTCGGCATGAGTGAGTAATCTGCCTCATAGATCCCCACACTACTCTTCCCCAAAGGAAGGTGATCTTGCCCGAATCTGCTCTTTGCTAGAAACTTCCTTTATTCCGTCCCTTCTGCCCCTAACAGCCTTCCACTTTGCATAGCTCCTTGGACCTCCCTTCTATTTGCTAGCTGGGATGCTGCTCAATTCATGAATTGTTGAATAGAGCCAATTCGATCTTCAAATTTACTCAGTTGGCTTTTGCTTTAAACACCTTAGCATCATCATCCTCTGAAAATAATGCTAATTTTGTCTTTTTTCTATTACTATATTTCTTTCTTTCTCTTATCTGGGGGACAAAGAGATTAATTAGAACACTAAGGTTCCTTAGAGGATGTAAGACTTCGGTGAATCTTGCAGGAATAGCAGCATTTGGACTGGCTAAGAGGGGAGGATGACAGAAATATAGCCACGCATTGCTCAATGATGGGGATACATTCTGAGAAATGTGTTAGGCAGTTTCATCATTGAGCGTACTTACACAATTCATCATAGAGTGTACTCACACAAACCTAGATGGTATAGACTACTACACACCTAGGCTATATGGTACTAATCTTACGGGACCACCCTCCTATATGCCCTCCGTCCTTGACCCAAACGCTGTTATGCTGTGCATGTCTCTAGATAAAATTGAGCTGTCCTACTCCCAACTAACGGAAGTCAGTTGATAGAACCGCTGGTGGCACCTGGAACTCTACATATTACATCACAGAAAAACTCAGACTAGTAGTGTCTTGGAACATGTTTTGTTCATAGTAAGTGTGAAAATAAAGGAAAACCTCTTTTAAAATGGAGTCATGAAACCCTGAAGGGGGACCTCTCACGTACATACCACTCACTGCTGCCTGCCTAACTGGCAGGAAGATGGACGATAAGAATTATTTTAACCAGGCCTATTTGTATAAAATTCTCTCAGTCCCAACTTCTTATCCGTGATGATAAGAATGTAACTTTTCTGCTGGTGCAACGGAGGACATCTTCACCTAGGAATTTCATCTCCTGCTTTTAAGAAAAGGAAGGAAGATCCGTCCCTGCCGCAGCGACAACGCATTGTCACAACCTTACACTCTTGTTCTTCTCCAATGAACTTTTATTCTAAATAACCCTCCTTAATTTCCTCCTAACACCTAATAAAAACTAACTTTCCCCTTGTCTCTTCCAACTTGCCTATGGTTCACCATAGTTTGCACGTCCAGAATTGCAATTCCTCGGCTATTCCCAAATAAACTCATTTTTTGAGCTTGCCCCCCAGACAGCTTCATTTAGGTTGACATAACAGCTAAAGATAGTTTTAGTCTCTATTAACATCACAACCAAATACTTAAATCACAACCAAGTACTTAAAAGCCTGACATAATTGTAGACTCATAAGTGAAATGTCACATTATCATTTTCAATAAATCAGCATCAATTTAACATTTCGGAGAGCCCCCCAAATTCTCAGCACTCAAATCCAAGACAAGAAAGATAAAAAACAGTACGACTGCATTCTGGTTATCCTATGAATTAAAGTGGAGTGAGTGTGAGTGAGTGTGTGTGTGTGTGTGTGTGTGTGTGTGTGTGTGTTTTAAAGCCTTTTGTTCACCAGCTTCTTTCCCTATCTTACACTGTACTCCCTAAGGACTGTGTATATCATTTAACTTTCTCCATTGAACGATAAACTTCAGAAGGTCTGGCCATTTTGGTTCTACGGGGTTTCTATCTCTTGCGCTTTCCCAGATCATACCATGTATTTAATATGCATTGACCCACCTGTGCAGAAAAGGGACCGTCTAGTCTCATGCTTAAATCAGTACTATGTCACTATCCATCGATCAATAAGTTGTGCATTCTCGGTGACAACTGAATGTTTTCTCTTTCAGCTGAAGTTTAAAGGAGGAGGGGAGTCGACTCCAAAACTGCACACTGGTGTAGCCCCAAACGGAAATACAGCGAAAGCTCGAGCGACCTCTCCCAGCGCAAACGAGTCCACCCCAGCTTCAGGAAACGAAGGAGTATGTGGGGTTGCGGATGACTGGCTTTGGGGCTCATTCTTTTCACTACAGCGCCCCAGGAGCGGAAGGCAAGCCCAGGCTCCAGGGACCACGCAGTCCCGCTGGGGCTGAGAGCGTCTCCCCCAGGGTGTCCCGGACGCCCGGCAGGAAAGAGCGCCGCCGGGCCGCCGACACCTGAGCGCGCGCCCGGTGGGGCGGGCCGGGAGCCCTCTCTCCCTTCCGCCTGCGACGCGCGTTGTCGGTCGAGCCGGTGTATGTGCGGTAATAACATGTCTGCCCCGCTTCCCGCCATCATCCCCGCCGCCCGGAAGGCCACTGCTGCGGTGAGTGGCGGCAGCCGGGGCTCGGAGGGGACCCTCGGCCCGCTGCTCACCACTGCCCTTCGCGCAGGGTTGGCGTCGCTGACCGCCTGGCGGCCGGTGGGTGGGTTCCCTCCGCCGGGTCCGGGGTGGGCTGGGTGGGGTGGGGTGGGGTGGGGTGGGGTGGGGTGGGGTGGTCGGTGTCGGGAGGGCTCCGGGGCTGCGGCCGGGCCGGAGGATCAGCGCGCCCGCCCCCGTCAGCCCCGAGCCCTCTGCATTGCGGAGCGAGTCCCCAGCTTGTAGGGACCGGCGTTAGCGGCCAGGCACCCTAACTCGAGGTGGCTCCGTTGCTCGTTTCTCTCTTGTTTGTGGGTGAGGGAAGTCTGAAGTCCTCAAGAAAATGACTTTATTTTCTTACCTTGCACTCGTGTCCTGAATTAAAGAAGTTTGAAGATTGGCAACTTATGACATCACAGGGTGCTGTTTTTTAGAAAACCGTGTACGAGGAGCTCAAATGTCTTTTTAACCCCGGAAGCTCCTTTTTGTGATGGAAAAAGTCTACAGTTTACATGAGACTTGCATGGTTTGACTTGAAACAAACTATTTTTCCTAGAATGTTATTTGCACTTAAGAATGTCTAACTGGGACCTCTTTAAGTGCTAAGGCCGCACATTAATTATCTTCGGAACTACAGTGAGAGAAATTAAGTATTTTTCCCACTGAAGAGAGCTCTATGGAGTTTGATTTGCTGAAGGTAGTGTTCTGAAATTCTGGCATCCAGAATTGACCAACGCTAGTGTGTATCAATTCTGTGTGGGTTTATTTGGGCATTGTTTATTAATTTTTTCTCTTGTAGGTGATTTTCCTTCATGGATTGGGAGATACAGGGTAGGTACCATTATTTTTAATAACAGTAATGAAATGGGGTCATGCAACTCTACTTACATGATCAAAGGTTTAATGTTAATGAACTCTAGGATTGTATGAAAAAAGATTGCTAGTGATATTTCTTACAGTCCAGTAATATGATAGAATCTTTTCTTTTTTAAAAACCTCCAGAATTTCCTCTCATCATCGTGAATTCGTCATTTTTCAACTCCTGTTTCTGGAACGTATTAAAATTGCAAACGCCTCCTTGAGTTGCTGTGGGCATTGGATACCAGAGATGGGTGGAATGTTTGTAGAGAGTGTGCAACTGAGAGCTTTCCGGAGGAGTTAAAATTTCAGGGCAAGTTGAGGAGAACAACTGGTTGATTTTGATAAGAGCAATAATCGCAATGTGAGGTATACGGCATTCTGAATGAAAGCTTAATTATGCCCTTAAGAGAAAAAATCAGTTCAAGGGTCGGGGAGGCAACTCAAAGATTTATTTGGCAGTTTATCAAACACATTTTGTTGTGCTAACTTGAGATGTACAATTTATCTTTCAGTCAGGCTTTTCCTATATTGTGAAGTGTTTGTTTTTAATTTAAATTGTGATTATCTGTTTGAAACTTAGGTAAAACTGTAACAAAATTGCAGAATTAGAGGAAAACTGAAGATAAACAAATTTTGAGTAGGTGGTCAAATAAACTATTAAATAAACTATTAAATCTTCTTTATAAGGGTGTGTTGGGCTAGATTAATTCTTCAAAGTGATTCCTGATATTCTTTTATGCCCTTTAAGTAGAGGTACATGACAACACGGAAAAGATTGTAGGACTCTTTCTGGCAATGAGGTAGTCCTATGAAAATGATAGACTTATATTTTACTATTTATTTTCCTGAACAGGTTTAGAGAAGCTCTCTTTTATAATCAAACCCTTCTTGATACTGAGAGCCGGGGAGGAACTTGCTACCCTGTCACTTGCCCAATAAAGAGAGCTTCTAGGCCTGAAGAATCAGTCCAAGAAAAAAAACTTCAGTGTAGAAAGCTTCTCTGTGGGCCCCCATTTTGACATATTCTGTAGACTGAAGTTAAGAGTGAAAATGAACAATGTGAGATTAAAAATACCAAGAGCATCCAGGACATCTTGACCGAGAATTAAGTTTACATACAAAATTAGCTGGCCAGCCCCATGGCCGATTGGTTAAGTTCACGTGCTCCGCTCCGGTGACTCAGGGTTCACCGGTTCCGATCCTGGGCGCAGACCTGCACGCTGCTCATCAAGCCATTCTGTGGCAGCATCCCACGTGGAAGAACTAGAATGACTTACAACAATTCAGGCGTGAGGAGGGGAGAAGTCCTAAGGCTCTGACATTCATACCGTGTCCCTGGTTCCATTCTAAGCTAGGAAATGCTAACTCTTATGAGGTTCATGTAGAAGAGTGAGCTTCGGGTCTTTTCTCTCAAAATTCTATGACGAGACTAACCAAAGGTGGGAATTCTAATGAGGGAACTTGGCTGAACTTTAGGCTTTGAACACTGAATCTAGGATATCGCTGAGAGTGTAAGTACATGAAGTGGATTAAGTGACGGAGTGATGGCCATAGTGAAGATTAACTGGGCTCCGAAATAGGAGAGAAATCACTGAACATGAGGCTCAACTTATGTCCTACCTACGGAAAGCCCATTAAGGGAAGATCAATTTTAGAAAATGTTAAAGAACAACCAGGTTTAAATTTAGTACCAATACTGAATACTCATTGATTTTAAAGAAAAATATATATGCATATGCTATAATGCTAGTACCCCATTTTAAATAGAAAAATTACCATACCTGACTCACCTTCTCTTCACTGAAAGAGAAATTACTAATCTTAAAAATGAAACTGTCTAATTGCCATTATATTTACATTTCTCTACATTTTATCGGTGCCAAAACATTTAAAATATATCCTTCTAGAAAATAAATATACTACAGAAGATAAAACTAGTTGAAAACACAACCATGTAACGTTTTAAGGCACTGCATTCCATTAGACAGAACCCAAAGTGAACTGAGTACAAAGACACAATGTGAAGTTTATACGTGAGACTCTTCCCTTCTCTCCGATTTTGGACTCCAGTGTTAATCTACATGAAGTCAGCTCCCTAGCTACACAAAACATAACTTCTCAGGATTTATTTGAATTGTTATAAGCAGGTAATTAAGTAAACTAAAAGAAGTCTAACTGAAAATTCAATGTGCAAGTAAGCCGAGATACACTTGATAAGGATTCCATATGCTAATGGCCTTGGTGCCACGCCAGCTCTTTCCTCTGAAGTTCTCAGATTTCATCAATCTTTGTGGACTGGCAGCTCAGCAGCTCCCTCACCTTCACTGAGCCACAAACACGTCTGGGCCATCTGTGTCCTGAAGACAGGGGAGGACATATCAGCATTTCCCCTTCCCCAGGAATTCAGTTGACATTCTTTAGTAAAATACACAAAAGAACAGATTGCGCTTCATCTATAGGGCAATTTCACATTTCGCAAAGCTGTATGGTGCACAAATCTCATCCATACACATCTGAGGTCGTCAATTCATCATCTCATTATAGCAAGAAAGAACAAACATTCAACAAATATATATTGAGTGCCTAGCATACGAAAGGAAGGACACTGATATGAACCCATTCTTTGCCCTCATATTCTATTAGAAGCCATGTGACATATACGCAAAGGAACTCACACAAGGCCAAATAGGATCACGTGTGTGATACACACCAAGATCTATAGCAGTATAATGAGCAAGAGATCCTACTCCCAAGTAGAATAGCTGGCTAAAATAGTAGAAATGTTATTTCAGCTAAACCTTGAAGAAACTAAAACCGTTTTTGTCTTCTGTTGAAGAAGCAGATAGGAAGAGTTAAACATCTCAAGTAGAAGGAAGGGATTAGGCAAAGCCAAAAACACACACAGTGAGTGTGCAAGGCCGTGAGCAGTCCAGACAGCGACAGCACTGGCTGTCTACTGCACAGCAACTTAAAACAAAGGCAAATGACCAGCCCGGACCAGACCACAGAAGGCTCTGACTTCAAAGCTGGGATTTATCCAGTAGCGTCAGTGGGGAGTCACCAAAACACAGCACCGCTTAAGGAAGGTTAATTTTTCAGTACACAGGACATAGTATAGGTCGAGAAAGCCTCGAGACAGAAAAAGTACATTCTAATAGTTTAACTGATAAAGCCCAGAACTAGAATGATGTCAGTAAGCGGGAGTGCAAGGTGATTTAATAAGTATCTTAAAGTGATCTAGAAAAGTATCTTATAGTGATCTACAGAAGATGAAACAGAAATGAGGAAATTTATGCAAATATAAATTAAAAGGAAAAATCTTCATCAGAAAGCTTATTCGAACAAGTACCTTGTAACCAACGGAGACAGGGGATGGGGTCTTTCTTAAAGAAGAATTCAAAAATCACCCAATTGGGACGGACAGTTTAAGGGCTCATTCTTCTGGAGACAGATTTCGTTTACTCATTCAACAAACACTTATTGCAAGCCTACTGTGTACCAGAAAGCATCGTTAATTCCCTCAAGAACAAAGCAAACAACAGAACAAGCAGGGGATTCACTGTTGGCCCTTAAGAAAGGCATCATCTCTGTCCTCTCTGAAAGAACTGGGACTTGTTCCACTGGAGAAAGAAAATGAGCCTCGAATTTCTTCCCATAGTCAGGTTTCAAGACTCACAAGACATAGCAGGTGTTCAGACTACAATAATGAGATATGTTATTCCCAAATCTTAAAGCACATGCTGCCTATGCAAATTCAACAACATCCAACTCCACAAAGATTTTCAAATATGCAATTCCACTTAGACTATCAACTCTTATCCAAATTCTCAACTAGCTGTTCCTTGACTAAAAAGTTACCTGTAACTTGATCTTCAGTGTTACCCATAAAAAATTATTAGCCCAGCAAGAAACTCCCAAAAGAAAGTCCCCGCTCTGACTGAAACAGTCTCTGCTGTGGTTTAAAAAGAAGAAAAAAAAAACACACTTGCAAGAAAGAAATCGAAACACTCCAATACTCTTTAAGAACAAGAACAAAACAAATCAATAGCAGCCCTCTGATGACACCTGGTGGCCGCTTCTCACAGGAAGTTTCTTTCAGCATTTTAAAGAAATTATTCCAGGAAACGTTAACAGTTCTCAACCACTTCACATGCTATCTTGACTATGGGCAGCACACATGAAGTCTCTCCCCTCATTTCCCTCCTTTTTGTTCCAGTTTTCACTTATTTTGTTCCAGTCTTCACTTCTCTTTTCATCTCTTCTCTCTTTTCTAACCAGTAGACATTAAGGCAGCTTGAGCTTGCTTTCTGTCTCTTTCTCACACCCTCTCTCACTCACTCACACACACACACACACACACACACTCACACTCACAGACATCCTCTCTCACTGGTACAAGGCCACCCACACAGGAAACCACCTTCTCCCTGCCTCCGTCCCACGCCATCTCACCCTTCACCCCTCCTAGACTTACCCAAATTAGTGGTGCAAGCAGTGTGCAGTTAGCACGTGTTGGCACCAGGCCCATGGTAAAGTCACAACAGGGGATAGTGTGCAGCATGGCTGGCGTGCACACACGTGCATTTATAAAAGCTCCCAATGCTCTTTTGCCCTTTCCCTTTGAGGAGGTCAAAAAAGGACGAACTCCAGAAGTTGTGGAGATCCTACAGCACAGTCTCCTCCTGGAAGGGCAAGGTAGGACACGTAAGACTTCCTACAAGCCTATTGCGAGCTGAGCAAGACAGGAATAAACGGAAATTAGCGGACTGCTCAGATCTCTTTCTTAATCTACCATTTTCAATTGGACCTTTTATCGAAAGTATATGTCTTATACGATTACCTGATTTAATAAAGTACCACCAAGTCCATATATAGTCTGTTCAGGAGAAAACTGTAGTATTCGTTGTCGTTACAAAACACCATGTGCATAACCTAAGGGGAACCAAAGGGAGCTGTGCTTTATGTAATCCTCCTCTCACCACACTCTCCCATCAGAAACATCACTTTGTAACAGAGACCACAAAATAAAGTATCTGATCCTACAAAGAAAAAAATCACTCTTCTATGAAAATGCTAACAGTCACAAGTTGAATAACTTCTTCCATGACAAAAGAGTAAAATTTAACACCCTAAAAACCATTTATTGGTAACATCAGAAGCAATTTTACCACAAATGGATGTGTAACATAGTTGTTTATTCACAATGGGATCAGCTCCTGAACACTCGGGTCCAGCCAAACCCACCTCCTCAACGTGCCAGGGACAGGCTGCATTGCATTCCTAAGGGTAAGTCTGTTAACTCTACCTTCCCCCACTAGGAAAATGCCTGTGGCGATTCAGAATGAGTCCACAAATTCTCTGACACTCCCTTCAAAAGGTGGAGCCTAATTCCCTCCCCTTGGTGTGGGCTGGCCTTGGTGACCAAGTGCTTGCAAGGGACAGAAAACAGTGGCAGTGAGGGTTTTCGGCTCTGGAGACACAGTCACAGAGGTGCCGGTATCCTGCTTGCCCCCTCTCTTGATCACTCCGCCCAAGGAAGTGGGGGACCTGTCGCAAGAACACTTCTGCAGCCTGTGCACATGGAGGCCCAGGGGGCAAGGAACCGAAGCCTCCTACCAAGAGCCAAAGAGGAACTGGGGCCTCCTGCCAACAGCCATGGGAGTGAGCTGCCTGGAGAGCAGCTCCTCCAGCCCCAGGCAAGCCTTCAGATGATTGCAGCCCCTACAAAATCCTGACTGCAGCCACGACCAACTGGGTAATGAGCCTACTCCACACCCTGACCCACAGAAACTGGGGGATAATAAATGCTTATTTGCTTTAAGCCACTAAGTTCTGACATAATTTGTTACACATCGGTAGATAACTAATATAATGCCCTCTCTCTCCTTTGCACCTTGGCAAGAGTAGATAGGGCTCAAGTTCACCCCTCGTTTGTATATATTTTACATAGATTTCCTTTCCTATACCCTCCAACCTTTAACAAGAATGTTCTATACTATCACAATAGTATTAAGGTACACGGGAGGAGGTCCACGAAGTATACTGGTTGAAGAGAAGAATTCCCATCAAACTTCTGAAAGATTTCAAAACTTAATAAACTGACATTTACATTTATGCCTCTCCCACTACCAAAACCAGACTTGACACGGCTTACAATGAAAAACTGGGATACTAAAATCAAGAATTATTAAAGAGCTAACTAACAAAGACATGAGGTAGAGAGTTTCAAATTTAGATTTGTATGGAATAAAAGAAATGTCTTCATGTTTCCTGAAAAACCTCATTTTGGATGAAGGCATTCATTCTTATTGGCCCCTAGAATCATTTATAGCAAACAACTTGCCTCAAAGATAACAGTAGCCATGAGTTCCTGTCCAGCTAAGCTCAGAAATGTTAGCAACCTCTATTTCTACTCTTCCCCAAACCTGATGGGGCAGCCCATGCAGTAAACACCTATACAGCCACATGCCACTGGGGCTGAATGAGTCACAATCCTTTTGGCCACACAGAATACAAAACTTCCTCACCCTCACCTAGCAGGAGGCATTCAAACTTCGGAGATGTAGGGGCCTCTGGTCACAGGACTCACATCTGATTAAGTTCCACCTCCAAAGCATCTCACATGCCATGTCTAGCCTACTTCTAAAAATAACCTTCCCCAGCCAGAGTCCAAGGACAAACCCAAGACAAGCTAGAACTATGTGCTCTTAAGCCCAAATGGTCAGAGTAAATAAAACTATCGACAGAGAGAAAAAAATTCGCACTCAAGTCAGAAGAGAATACTGTTCCTATTCCAGGGGATACCCATGTTCTGTTTCAAATACCTAATTTGATTCTGCCTGCAAGTTAAAAATTAGAATATTTGCTTAGTGCTTAAGTTAGAGCTAAAACAATCATTAAAAAGCCATACTAATAGGGATCAAGCCATGGTGACTGTAACAGAATAAACAGACCTCACCCCTTTCATTATCAAAGAGTCTCCCCTTCCCAACACTACTCATGAGGATGTAGTAACAGCAACATAACGTGACAAGTCATGGGACAAAAATAAACTGTAACATTAGCCCAGTTTTCTTACTTGGCTGTTTCTTTTATTAAAATGTTCCTACACTTCAAGTACTATTTTCCAAATACATTAAATTGATCCAGTAATAAAGTCAATTTTATGGCGATCTTAACCACCTCTGACAAAGCTATCTTGTGTAGTAGGAAAGATTTTACACAAAAAGTTAAAATCCAATATATCTCCTTTCAAAATGTATTTTTAAAATTAATGCTTTGTTAATATTTCCATCTAATTGTTTTGATTTTTCTCAAAAGGAAGAAAATTCTTATTGGAACAGGAAAACAGCATAAAAAAAGGAAAATTCTATGAGTAAAACAGAAAATGAAAAATTTCAATGCCATTAAAAGCAGACACACACGATCATTCGTGTCGTATGCCATTTGAAAAGGTTGTTTTATCATCAATGTAACTAATCACAATGAAACCATCTCTTACAACTAAAGACATTATAACGAATTTTCTTCACAGCTACAGAGAGACGGGATTTGCTGTTTCACATCAAATAGAACAGGCTACATAAATTCTTCTTCCTATTTATTGTAAAATATAATTTCATCTATAAAATCAGTCATGAAATATTAAAACAAACAACAGACTTTATATCCTTTTCTTAATTTAGTTTGAACGGTCTATTCGCTCAAAAAGGGGGGAGGTTTGCAATCACACACATCTCTAGACTCTTTCACCATCTCAGCAGGTTCTCTCTATAAACGTTATGCCATTCATTCGAGAATGCTATCATTTTTCTGTAACTTTCCTGATCCCCTTTTCCTTAGTTTTCACCTAGCAAAACTGCATTTCCATTTTCAAGTTTTCCCTCTAAATTCTCCTTCTGAATTCCATTTTGCTGCTTTTCACTAAAGCTCTGTCAGTGTCTCTCACATCTCACTGTCAATTAATTGTTCTAAGTGAGAAAAGGGCAAAAAATCTCCAAAGTTTAAACGATTGTTCTTTGACTATTTTAACATACTCCTGTTTTAACTGATCTAACACAAATTACAAAATTAACTCATCTGAAGTTCTATCACTTTTCCTTTATTTACCTTGCCTGCTTTTACTATCCTGCCTGCTGGTATAGGGTGTTAATGATTCAAATCATAAAAAATGGGTAAAGGAAGTCAGGAGCGAAAACAGGACTATATATGAAGTTAGACTCTTCAAAAGGAAAACCAAAAAGACTAAGTTTCAATGTGCTCACTGTCTATAGTGTATAAGACTCATCTACAAAGTTCTGGAACACCTGAAATAAGCAACTTGCTTTTCAACTTTAAACACAGATGTTTTAGAACAAATTTAAAGTATTAATTTATACACCAAGGGACAAACTTACCAAAATGACGGAAGAAGTTAACATTTAAATTATATATAAATCCAATGGTTTAGGCAAATTCTAGAACTTTAAAACCATTTGAGAGGGGAGAGAAGCAGCACGTGGGTACTTCCTCAGCTACCAAGGATCGCCAGGGCACCCCTCCAACAAAGTACTCTTTCCTGCTGACACTGATAGGAAATGTCCCCAGGACAACATCTTACATACTCTCAAGTGAACAAAAAGATATGGGCAAATAAAAGGAGAAGAAGAGGAAAATGCGAAAAACTTCCCTACTGGAATTCTTTCCTCAATACCTGAAATTTAAGTCACTAATCTAACAACGCTTCCCCGGGGCCGGTCAAGCCTCATTATCTTCTTCACCCTCGGATCACGGGATTATCAAATTCTTTCTCTACCACAAGTATCAGTATTTTCCAAGATTTTTGTATCTTAATGTCACGGTCATTAGCACTTCCTTAGGCCCATTCCTCACTAACTTTAGAAGCACATCCTGCTTAACACTGTTCAAAAATTATTTAAATACACTGTTTTCGTTGTCCCTCAGTCACAAACAAATGTAGATATTAATCAAATAGAATACTAATCTGTGATAGGAAAAAGCTGTAACCAAAGCCCTGTTAGACACAGTACGTCCGCTAGTTCCTGTGACTGCATCTATTTCTATTAGAATTTTATGGATTAAGCACTGAAGATCCTAAAAAATAATATTCATTATGTGAACAGCATTTCCCAGGTATGATAGAAATATCACTAGTGGCGTTTAAAATAAAGTTATCTACCACATGTTGGGATTTTTAAATAAGTATGTATTATTCAAATAGATATTAGGAAAAAATAACACACCAACCTATGACTCCACATGTATTACTTCTTATGACAATGCTAAGTTTAAAAAGAAAAAAGTGAGAAAGGGGCCGGCCCTGTGGTGTAGTGGTTAAGTTCGGCACACTCCACTTCAGTGGCCCAGGTTGGTGGGTTCGGGTCCCAGGTGCAGACCTACACCACTCATCGGCCATGCTGTGGCAGCATCCCACATGCAAAATAGAGGAAGACTGGCACAGATGTTAGCTCAGGGAGAATCTTCCTCAAGCAAAAAAAGGAAGCTTGGCAACAGACGTTACCAAACAAACAGAACAACAAACAAAAAACAAGAGTGAGATAAAATGCTGTGGTATAAAACACAGCAAAAACAATGAAGGAGTAGGGAAATGACTTAAGTTTGGAAAATGCCACATCATACATACCTTATACATTTGCTAATTTTTCAATTATGTAAATTCTAGGAAATCAATAAAAACTAATAATTCTTAGCCCTAAGATCATTATTAAACGAGAGTGCTCTGAAGATCAGTCTCTCCTCCACTGCTGGCAACCTTCACAGTTGGCATCACAAATCCTCAATCACCAGTTTTCACATGAGTAGTAGCCTCCTTCAGATTACACCTCTAAGAAAGTACTGCAGCCTAATAAAACGTCCCAACTCTGTCACATCACACGTCTACATTCTGAGGAACAGATAACAGAATTATACACGTGGAGAAGGAAAACTGCAGAATACTAATTTTCTACATACTCAGAACCTGCCTTTCCTTTGAGATTTGGATACAGTGGCTAGAATCCATCTAACAAGAAGATAATGCCCTAATACCATACTGGTATAAAACGTGCACTTACAACTGGCCAAAGCACAACAGAAGTCTCTCTCTCGCTCTGGTAAACTTCCACGGCAGGTGTTCCTGGTCAGCAGGCGGTCTGTTGCAGGCCGACTCAGGGATCCTGGCTCCTTCCATCTTGCAGCTCTGCCCTGGAGCTTCCTCGTTCCCTGCATTCAGCTGACTGAAGAAAGCAAGCCTGGAAGCAGCAGACTCTTGATGAAGTATCATCGAGACGTGCTCTGAGACAATTCTCCATGTCCCAACCAGCTCTGCTTCCATCTGCTGACCTTTGACTTTCAGTATCTGGTCAGACATAACTAACAGTAGTCTTGCAATCTTGACTCAAAAGCAGTGTTGGGACCCAGGGCAGACTGCCCCCAAAATATGCTACAATGGCACGCTGATTATTTTGACTTAGTTATTTGAGAAGCAGCTGATGCAAAAATTGCACTTTGACCCTTTCCATTTCCCCCTGAAAGCAGCAAACGAATCTCCCATGTGAAAAACAGCTTCCTCACGAGGCTGACCCAACGGCATAAGGGTTAAGTTGGCGTGCTCTGCTTCGGCGGCCCAGGGTTTGCAGGTCCGGATCCCAGGGCGGACCTAGCACCGCTCATCAAGCCACACTGCAGCGTCATCCCACATAAAACAGAGGAAGGTTGGCACAGATGATAGCTCAGGAACAATCTTCCTCAAGCAAAAAGGGTGGGGCTGGGAGGGGGTGGAATTCAGGGCGGAGAGGCCTGTATAAACACACCTTGTTACTTTTTTACTAATTTACCACCACAAGTCCAAACTCTGCTTAGATTGCTTACTAATGAAGCACCCAAACCTAAGTATCTTTGTCCTGTCAAATCCTCACAAATTTAGTGTTTCTGTGTGTAAAAAGTATAAAAGCTGCCTGCTTTGGTCACTTCTGAGCGTTAATTTTATGATCTCCCACGTGTACGCATTACATTCGAGTTTTCTCTTTAATCTGTCTTGTGTTCATTTTACTATGAGGCCAGCCACAAGAACTCAAGAGGAATAAGGGGGAAATTTCCCCCTCCCGGACAGGGGCATCTACCACTTCCACTCATACCTGCTTCGCCGCAAGGGAATATGAAAAGTGAAACCTGGAGCTGTAGAACTGTATCTTATGGAAGGACAGAACTGATTTAGATGGACAGCTAGCCATCTCTGCCACATACCAATGGCCAAAAATTATCATATCGCTTGTCACTCTACCATTAATGAAGGCTTTTCGAGACCTTCGACAACCTTTTCTGAGAAATGCAACTGTCCCTGGAAGAGCATGCCTGGACTTACTACCTCCACGTCTGTAACACAAGGGAACCACAGACAATACCAATCATTTATCAGTTTAGCTAATCAGCCAAACATGAATCCCTTGGTCCCACCCATGGAGAGATCCTGATTAACAGAGTCTGGGGTAAGGACAAGGATCTGTAGTTTCAGAGAGCTCCCTGAGTGATTCTGATGAGCCAGATTTGGGACCCCATGGAGTAAAGTCCCTTCTAACTTCAAAAGAAATAATATAAACCTAACATATATTTACTAGACAGAGAGCTGAAGTGTGGAGAAGAGGGGAAAAAAGGAGAAGAAAGGTGAATCAGGAAGGAGAGTAAACAAAGTGCACTCAATAGGGATGTCAACAATCTGTCATGCAAAATGACTCTGAGGAATGTCACTTTTAGCAAACACTGCCTCCACCTCCCACCCTGAAATCCTAGGGTGTTAAACACCACCCATATGGAAAACCAGATTACAGACCCTGAAGATTCTTAATGAAAACCATTTGGTCTCATTTTTTGAAAGACTATAATTCCTACTACCTCTCCTCGAATGATCTAAATTGTCTAAGCTATTTGTAAAAGTAGATTACCACCTTAGTTTAAATTCTAATGGTTTTATAGTTATATGAACTTCTATAACTGTGATTTCTCATTCTAGAATAATTGATCCAATAATACGCATCAAATTCTGGTCCGGAATCCACGATCAGCAGAAATCACAAGTGAATTACACACTTTGAAAGAAGTGGTTTGTTGCTTGCTCTAGGTTTAAAACACAAAGTTTCCATTATCCTTAGTAACTGACAAGCATGCTGGGCTTTGGCTACATTTGATGATTACACTGCTATTATTCCAAATGCATCAAACAATAAATATCTTTTTCCTATTAGGCTTCCTATTACCTTACTTGCTTTTATTTAAAACTTTTTGTGTTTTTGTTTAAAGGGGGGAAAAGCATATAAGAGAAAATAAAAGAGAAATAGGAACATGAAACACATTGAAAAGCACTGGCAATTAAGACTGAGATTATCCAGCTTCAGCAAAATGCATCTGAAACTAGAAGAGCTGAAGTACTTAAAATTTGTTTTAAGAAGCCTATGTTCGGATCTCCAACAAGCACTACATGTGTCTCAAATGCAGACATCCCTGCTATGGAAGGACTCTCCTGGCTGTCAGCTTAGTAAGGGGCTGACTCTGCTGGAAAGCATGACATTACACAATTACAAATGCTTGACAGTTCATGTGGTTTAGACAATTTGAGCACTCTGAATTGAATACCAAACAAAAACAGTAGTGCTATTTGGTTTCATATCATTTGACTTATGGCTTCTGGAACATCTTTTAATTTTTTCTGTATTTGTTAATTTTAAGGAGTGACTGTCATACTACGGTGGCTTAAAATAAAGTTTACAATATAACCAATGTGTATCTAAGAAATAGTCCTCATAATATGAGATAATCATGATACAAAAACAATTATCAAAGGCTAGAAAACAATAGGCAAAGGGAGAGTCCCCAAAAGTGCCCTTTTTAGCAACCAAACTGCCTAAGCAAAGAAGTAAGATTTCCCAAATCCTATGGTGTGATCTTACCAATTCCTAATGAACTGGAAGATGCAATCCTTAAAACTAAAAACAAAATGCAATTACTTTTCTGCTTTAGGGACTCAGCATCTGCTAGAATGACACTCATATACGCTGGTTTAGAAACAAACCTACTAAGATAAAGAAAGCAACTTCAAAAATGCGGGTATATACAGCCTTCCCTCTCCACAGTCTTCCACACTCCCATTCCTATTTTGACTTTTCCTTTTTGTCTCGAAACTCCAACACTCTCAGGCATAACAGACTTGTCTGGCTGTCCTCTCCCTCTGACCAGGTCTGACAGAGTGTTAGGAGTCAGCCAGCCTCTACCGTTTTCACCTCTGTATCCACACACACCTTTCCTCCCCTAGGAAACAGGAGTCGTGGGACCAACCCCCAAATGCTCACTGTGAGGCTCAATCCTCAGTTAACTGAGGATAAACTCAGTACGTAATGTCCTTAGACCAGTGTTTGGCACCTGGCAAGTGCTCAGCAAGTATTAACCATCATCATCATCAAAAACAATCTTCTGTTTGATATCCCTACTGCTGAAAGTACTTTCAGACCATAATGCTGCCAGAACATATCTTCTCCACCATCACCCCCACCAGATCTTTTTCATACAAACTGAATAGTCCCTGTGTAGACAGACTTCGCAAAAAGAAAAGACATAAGTGTATGTTTTTTAAAAATTTGGCAGGTACAAAAAATAATTTGAATATGTGCGAGGCACTAAGCATAACATAAGAAAACCCTGAGTACAGATCACAGTTTAAGAAAATTAAATTCAGGGGGCCAGCCCCATGACCAAGCAGTTAAAATTCTGCACACTCAGCTTCAGGAGCCTGGGTTCACAGCTTCGCATCCCAGATACAAACCTACTCCACTCATCAGCCATGCTGTGGAGGCATCCCACACACAAAACAGAGGGAGACAGGCAACAGATGTTAGCTCAAGACGAGTCTTCCCCACCAAAAAAAAAAAAAAAAAATTAAATTCCTATCTTTCAGTTCCGTTTCGGGATCCCTATCACCTTCTCTCTTCTAATAGAGCTACCCACTAATTTGAATGTGTTTGTAATTAATCTGCTTTATTACTTTGCCATATCTGTATTCCTAACAGTATGGACTTTTGCTTCACATGTTTCAAAACTTTAAAAAAGGAAAAATACTATGTGCATTCTTCTGGAAGTAGCTTTTTTTCCTCAATATGATATTCCTGACAATAATCCTCAGTGGTGCAGGTGGCTAAAATCCATTCAGTTGCACTCCTATAGGAATACAATTTATCCATTCTCCTCGGATGGACACTGCTTCCAGTTTTTGCCTTTTACAAACAGTGCAACTGTGAGCATTCTTGTCATGTCCTCAGGCACTCACATACATGCGTTTCTCTGGGGCAGCAGTTTGCCAATTTTAGCATGCATTAAACCACCTGAACGGCTTGTTAAGACTGAAAGCTGGCTCATCCCCAAAGCTTCTGATTCAATAGGTCTAGGGTGGAGCCCCAAATTTTGCATTTATAATAAGTTCCTGTGAGATGCTGAAAACACAATTTAGAAGCACTGCTCCAGGATAAAGACCCAGGAGTAGAATCACTGGGTCAAAGTGTACATCCATCTTTAACTTTACTAGGTAATCCCAAAGTTATGGTACCAATTTACAATCCCACCAGTTGTGTGTAAGCATTCCAGTTATTTCCAACCTTCCTAAACAGCAGACATTGTCAGATTTTTACACTGTTGCCAACCCAATGTTATGAAACTATACACCACGTTGGTCCTAAACTGCCTTTCCCTAATTGCTAATGAAGTCGAGAATCTCTGCATGCAGGTTTCCTCTTCTGTGAGATGCCTACTTGGGTCATAGGCCCATTTTTCTATTGTTCTTACTGATTTGTCACTGTTTACCTTTCTAGATACAATCCTTTCTCAATAATATGTACTGAAAATATCTATTCTCACTTGTGACTTGTCTGCTCACTTTCTTGATGGTTTCTTTTCATAAACACAAGCTGTCAAATTAATGCTGTCAAAGCGGTCAATCTTTTCCTTTATGGTCTACACCTTCTGTGAACTGTTTAAGAAGCTCTTCCTTGTATTAGACTCACACAATTACTGTCCTACATTGTCTTCCAAAAATTTCATAGTTTTGCCTTCTGTATTTAAGCCTTTAATTCACCTGTAGTTGATTTTTCTGAACGATATGAATTAGAAATGTATCCCACTCTCAAGAAGTTTCCTATTGGCTAAGGCCCACAGATATGACCAACTATAACTTCAGAGAGGATAATGATTCCTGTTAACCCCTACCTTATTGAGGTTTATTCTGCTCTCTCATCGAGGCAAACCAAAAACTGGATAATTTCAATACGGAAAACTTGGAGGGTTATTAGCAAATTAGTCAGACGATGATCCCCACCCCACCATACTCCAGGAAGAATCCTTAAAAATACCACACACACAAAAAAAGAGGCCAGCCCTGTGGCCAAGTGGTTAAGTTTACACACTCGGCTTCAGCAGCCCCAGCTTTTGCCAGTTCGGATCCTGGCTGCAGGCAGAGCCATGGCACCGCTCATCAGGCCATGCTGAGGCAGCATCCCACAGAGCACAACCAGGAAGGCCTACAAGTACAATACACAGCTATGCACTGGGGAGCTTTGGGGAGAAGAAGAAGAAAAACAAAGGTGCAAATCGTAAAAACAAAAAACAAATCTTTTTAACTCTAAATTTAGTCTTATTCTAAAAAACTGAAAGTTGAGCATTGGGGAAAGTGTGGCAAAATGAGCATTCTCAACAGTACCGGCTGGAATATAAATCTATACAAACTTTCTAGAGGGTTATTTGCAATATATCAAAAGCCTTAAAATACATATCTTCTTTGAGCTATCAATGACTCTTTACAGAACTTATCTTAAGGAAACAACTGAACAAAACACATATTTAGGAATATTCACCATGGAACTCTTTCTAATAGAAAAAATTGGAAACAGCCTAATCTCCAACAACGAAGGATGGGTTACAGACGTAGCTGCTGCAGCACATCCATATATGGTCATGCGCCATCTAAGGACGTTTCAGTCAACAGTAGATCACGTAGATGATGGCCATCCCATGAGATTAGTACCACAGAGCCTACATGTGTAGGAGGCTATGATAGAAGAAAATTTTATATATTGAGGTGTACGGGGAAGCCGTTCTGGATTAAATGCGATTTGGACTAAATTTTATTTAAACCAAAGAAGCCTGACTTACAGCCTGTCAAATGTTCGTTGTATATTGTCCCAAAATAAAGAATGTACTCTTTTTTTTTCAATATTTCTTTTTCTGCGTTATCTCTCCAACCCCCCCCCCCCCCCCCCCCGCACACAGTTGTATATCTTAGTTGCAGGCGCTTCTAGTTGTGGGATGTGGGAAGCCGCCTCAACGTGGCCTGATGAGCGGTGCCATGTCTGCACCCAGGATCCGAACCCTGGGCCGTGGCAGCAGAGTGCGCGAACTTAGCCACTCAGCCACAGAGCCGGCCCCAGAATGTACTCTTTGAAGGTAAGAACCAATGCCTCTCTTCTTATGACACCAGTACTTTTTGAAGGTAAGTGTCCTTTCCCATGACACTGGGGTCATGCTGACCCACTGTGTATGTACTCATCTATAACAAAGTATCTCCTTGAACCCTTGAAAGAATGTACCCCTGTCACACTTGATGTATGTCTGTTTGGAAATGGTATATAATGGTGCTGAAAAATCACTCTTCTTCACAGCACTTACGAAGGCTGCACTCCCAGGCTGCAGTCCTCAGCTTGGCTCGAATAAAACTCCCCGCTGTAGAATGATTATTGATTATTCGTGTCAACAGCTCGACCATCTAGGTTTGTGAAAGTACACTTTATGATGATTGCACAATGATAAAATCACTGACACATTTCTCAGAACGTATCCCCATTGTTAAGCAAGGCATGACTATAGTGGAATACTATGATGATTACATAGCTGTGTTAACGTGGAAAGATGTTTCCAATAGTCTGGTAATTTCTAAAACCAGTTAACAAGATGCACATATGATATTCTTTTATTCTCAAATATTTATGGAGAGCCTTGTGTATGCCAAGCACCAAGCAAGTGACTGGTAAACAAAAAGAGATCTGTTCCCTGCTTCTAAGGAGCTTACAAGCTTTGGAGGAGGATGAGGGGTGGGAGACAGGCCACATACATATCTTCCAACTGACTCCTGTTGGGATATTAAAGGGATATACGTTTTGAAAATACAGACCATTTATATGTGTCTGTGTGTCTATGTAATATCTGCAGCACCTCATCAGCATAGTCTACAAAGAGAACACACACACTCAGCCGTATGGACTAGGAAGTGGGTCAACAAGAGGATACTTGGAGCAACTGCCTTGTGATGAACTGAAGCACACAAATCTTCTACAAAAATGCTCTAGGGAGAATCTTAAGAAACGCAATGTAGTTATGGAAAGTCATCCACTGGAAGACAGATGCGAGACAGATCGCAGAACCACAGAAAAAGAATTGGAACAAAGAGCTTCCGCTGTTGACAATTCAAGACTAAGACTGACCAAGATCAGGTACAAGTTCTTGAACAAATAACTGTTCTTCTACAAGTCTACAGCTTTACCCTTCCCTACTATGTTGGGATCTAACAAATAATAATGAAGCCTCCAAGATAAGAAAGATCTCATAATTAGGGTCAGGCTCAAAGGATTCTGACATTCTATATTCATTTCATTTAAACATCTGCACTACAATCAGTAAACTTACGAGAGTCATTAATTACAAAGGGAAAATTTTTTTCTTTGGAGCACAGAAACATGTCAGACACCTCAACCAAGAGATCAAAAGTTAACATTCACCAGCGATAAGACCTATCTACATCACACATGTGCCAATATGATGCACTGAGAAGGGAACAACCTCACCACTGTGGTATTCTTGTCACAAATGCTTAACCCTCAATTTAATCATGAAAGAACACCAGATAAATCCAAACTGAGGGACATTCTGCAAAATAACTGACCGGTACTCTGGAAAAGTACCAAGGTCACGAAAGATAAAAAACTGTCACAAATTGGAAGACACCAAGGAGACACCATAACTAAATGCAGTGTGGGCTACTGGACTGGATCCTCGACCAGAAAAAAGACATCAGGGGTGAAACCCGAATAGAAGACTTTAGATTAACTCTATCAACTGCCTGGTTTCAATAACCGCACTATGGTTACATAAGAGGCTAACAAAGGGACGCTGGGTGTAAGGTATATACGAATTCTCCGGGCTATTTTTGCCATTTTTTTCTACTTCTAAAATTATTTCAAAGTAAAAAGTTTGTAAAAGTAACTTCAGACGAATGATAAAGAGATATGGGGGATCACTCAATAACTCTTACATAAAAATATGCTACCTCCTCGGGGCTGGCCCTGTGGCTGAGCGGTTAAGTTCGTGCGCTCCACTGCAGGTGGCCCAGTGTTTCGTTGCTTCGAATCCTGGGCGTGGACATGGCACTGCTCACCAAACCACGCTGAGGTGGTGTCCCACATGCCACAACTAGAAGGACCTACAACGAAGAATCTACAACTATGTCCTGGGGGGCTTTGGGGAGAAAAAGGAAAAAAAAAATATGCTACCTCCTCCAATAATTGTGCTAAAAAAAACCCAGTAATTGCAAATAAGGCGTAAACCAGAATAATCTGTAAGTATTCACTAAAAACCTGTGATTGGGATAATCTAGAGAGCCGACTAACTTTCCTAGGGCACTGAAGTCTCTCCAGATAAATAATCTACCTCATTTTCCCTATTAATCTTTTTTAATTCAATTCAACTTATATTTATTTAACATCTACTATGGGCATGGAACTGTGCTGGGGCCTGATCAGATTTTGATACATTAAGAACATTTCAGTACACAAAATGAGAAAGAAAAACAGAGAGTAACAAAACTGGAAGGAACTTTTCACTCCCATACAATCTAGCAATCAATACCGGCACCCTTTTTAGTGTGATTGCTGCTAGGAGCTCAAGTGCATCCCCTTCAGCATAAGCGGTTCTGACCTCTACAATTATCTCCAAAAATTATCCCTGAAGATGCCAAAATGACTCTAAAACATACTCCATTTCTAGTACTTTTTTTCCATCTAATCATTATGTTGTTGGTGCATTACAGTACACAACACAAAATTAAAGAACTTGATTCTCTGAACGTCAAGGAAGGGTCAAGCTGGTATAAACCCACAGACGTTTACTTACTATCCTCTTAGAAGAGGTCAAAGGCAACATCACAGAAGGCCGGGGTTCTCAAAGTGTGCCCTCAGAGTCAGCAGCTTTAACATCACCCAGGAACTTGTCAGAAATGCAAATTCTCAGTCCCAGTCCAGACCCGCTGATTCAGAGACCCAGCCCAGCATCTGCGTTTTCACAAGCCCCCCCAGCTGACTCTGATGCACCATCAGTTTGAGAACCACTGATGGAACAGCAGAAAGACTGGCCCCGTGAATCCGGAGGCCTGATTCCAATCCTTGCTCTGCCACTAACACCTCTACAATGCATTAGCCGCTCAGCTTCTGTGGGGCTCAGCCTCCTGATCAGTGAGGGAACTGCAATAGCTCACTACCACAGTCCTTACACCCTAATTTGATAACCATGAAAGCATTCATTTGTATAAGGCCTAAAAGTGAAAACACCACTGCAGTATTTCACCACGTATTTCTCTCTTTGATCCAAATGAAACAATTAAAATTTCTTCTTGGCATCCACCAGCCTCTGAATCAGACTTAACATATCTACAATAATTTCTTCTGATTTTAAATAAAATTGTGTTCACTACTTTGCTGTAGCAAAAGCCATATAAATGCTAATTTTACAGTTTCCTATTTAGTTCTCTATCAAGCCTATTTTGGAGCAATTCCTCATAATAACAAAAATTCCAAGAAACCCACCTACTACAGACTGAATTGTGCACCCCCCCCCCCACACACACACACAATTTTGATGCCGAAGCCCTAATCACCAATGTGATGGTATTTGGAAATGAGGTCTCTGAGAGGTACTTAGGTTTAGATGAGGTCAGAACGGTAGGGTCTCCAAGACGGGATCAGCGTCTTTAGAAGAAGACGAAGAGAGACCAGAGTTCTCTCTCCATCTCTGCCATGTGAAGACACAGCAAGAAGGTGGCTGTCTGTAAGCAAGGAAGAGCCCTCACCAGGAATCAGCACCTTGATCTTGGACTTAACCTCCAGAACTGGGAGAAGTAAATGACTGTTGTTTCAGCCACCTGGGGTTATGGTGTTTTCCTAGAGCAGCCCACAACGACCAACACACTCACTCAAAATACCCCTCTGCTGTGGGCATAGTTCAGAAGAACTGTGCTCCAACCTCGCATAAAGAATGTGTGTGATCAGACCACTGAAGTACTCAGCAACTATGAAAGAGAAAGAATTTTAAAACGTACAGATCTAGATGCTTCCATTACTAAGAAACACAGCTTAATTTCATCTCCTAGTCATGGATTTATAAACCGCGATTCTTCTCACAGCCTGTGGAAACTATGACAAAAACCTCTCAGAGGAGATGTGAGAAAGAGGGAGAGAGGAGAATCAAATAAGAAGAGTCCGTTTTATAAAGGTTAGAGAGTTCTCTTCGAACACAAACCTAGGTAGCACGAATGTGGGCAGAAATGTCCCATCAATCAAGTGAATACCCACTAATCCTTGAGACCTAACTCAAATGCTGTATCCTGCAAGCTCGCGCCACTCCTTCCCGGGCAGTCAGACATAAATCACTCTGTGCTCCCCTTTCTCCATTTCAGCACTGAGCAAAAGGCACTATACTTGCTTATGGATCTGTCTCTTCCACCAGACCTTGGAATCATCTAGGGCAGCGTGTTACTCTCTCCAGCACCTAGAATGGTGACTGGCATGAAGCAGTTTGCTCAAGTGGAGCCACTCTGCTTTGCTGAATACAAGAGGAACTCTCTGTGCTATCTCACAGCTTTTCTGCAAATCTGAGATTATTCCAAAATACACAGGTTTTTTAAAAAAGGCACCAGGAGCCAGTGTATTATCAGTAATAATCACACCTGCCTTACATGTCACGCAAGAAGACACCAGCTACTAGAGAGCCTTGCCTCAGTGTTTTTCAGACGTGCCAGCAGGAGTCAGTAACCTTACATGTAGCAAACTTGAAAAACAATGAGTAACAAACACTTGAGACGCTAATCCTGACCTTAACTTTGGTCAAACTGTTTAACTTTAGTCTCAGTTTGTGAAAAGGGACTAGTATTTCCGACCCTACACGGCTGCCGTGCTACATGAAGTCTACAGAGTATACATCAAATGAGCTCTCCTAACGATGTTCTAATCAATACGTGTTAGTGACCTTCCCCAGGCAGTGTTGCATCTGGACTAACGCTTCACCGCAAACCAGGTGCGTACTGTAACTAGTTCCACCGGCACGGACTGTAAAGTCCCGACACAATCACCATTCGGGCTATGATTACCTAGAAAATAATCCTACATATGTGTCCACCGATGCCAACCCTGCCAAGATGTCCTAGTCCAGAACCCCCCAACCCAATAAACAGGCTATTCAAAACTCAACGCAACCGCAGGGGTCAGCAGCTCCTGGCACCCACCTCCCCCCGACTAAGCTCCAGAAAGCGGGCACGCACACTCAGGCCGTGCTCGCCCACTAGGAAGAGGTGGGTATCTCCAGGGACGATCCCGCTGCTGCCAACAGCGACGTGCGGCAGCCTGGGGTCTCCCGCTAGTTGCTGAGAGCAGCTGGACCCTGAGTGGCCAGGACCGTCCACTTCCAGGCGTGGTGCTCTCGGGCACCAGCATCCTCAACCGAAGGAGGCGCGGGTGGCAGCAGCGCATCGGTGCGCTGGGGAAAACAGGGAGTGGGCGGGCAGCCACGGACACCACCGCCCGGACTAGAAACCCACACCGGGCAGCTCCCCGCCTGGGCGCCCGCGTTCCAGTCGGAGAAGCCAGGCGGTCGGAAGCGCCCCGACTGCGTGCAGGGCTGCGTGGGGCGCCCGGGGAGCCGCTCCCGAGCCGACAGCCCGGGCCCGCGGGGAAACGGAGGCCCGCCGGGTCCCCGGGAGCCCGGCTCGCGGAGCGAGCAGGTGACGGCGGGGGCAGGGCGGCTGCGACGCAGCGCAGGCGGCGGGCGGGTGTCGGGCGAGTCGGGGCGGCGCCGGGAGGGACCGGCGAGCGGGGGAGGGGCGGAGGCGGGGGGAGGAGGGAGGAGGAAGAGCCTAGGGCCCTGGCGGGACTCCCGGCGCCCAGCTGCCCGGCCCGAGCCCTCAAGCCACCGCCCCCAGGCCCCGCGCAGACGCTGGACGGTCCCCGCCTCCAAACCTCCCCCCAGGCCCGGCCAGAGAATAACTTACCCGTTTGCCGACGGAATCGCTCCTGCTGGCCCCTCTGACGGACTCCTCCGGCTCGTCGTCTTCCGGAGATGAAACCGGAAGTCCCACCCCTCCCCAAGAGGAAAACGGAAAGCCGAAGGAGTCAATCTAAGGAAGGGGAGACGCAAACATGAAGATATTCAAAGAGATAGTCAAAAAGAAATGATATACTAAAAAACTGTTTTCATAGTTAATAGTATTACAGGTACAAAATTAGGTTCTGTCTCATCTACCATTAAAATAGTTTTAAAAGCAGTTATTTAAACAATAGACTGAAACATACATTTAATAGGCATAGAACATGAATGGATCATTTTAAAACAGAGAGATGTAAATTTTTAAAAATTAGATAAAGAAGTTTGGCCAAAATAGTTCATCAAAAACTGCCAAAAGCAGATTATGAGAGTTTCCATCCATTAAATGAGAAAATACCAAAAATCTAATGCTAATGGTTAGAAGGTGCAGTAAGCTGGACAGCACTCACAAGTGTCAAATGGGTCAGACTTTCTGAAAAGCAATTCAGTTGTATCTAAGAACAACTTTAAAACCTCATCATTCACTTTGAAACCCAGTATGTCTACTTCTAGGGGCCTGTCCTAAGAAAATAATACGAAAAGGTTGCAATGATGTATACAAAAAGATGTCCACCACAGGGTCATATATAAAAGTAAAAAACTGAACAACCAACGTAACAAGCATTAAAAAATGGTCATATAAACCAACATATGCATGCATACGAAGTATTATACTGCCATAAAAATATCTACCAAGAATATCTAATGACAAAGAAAAACACTTCTCACATGATTTTAACCAAAAGCAGATTTTAAAATATTATGCATAGCACATTCAGTTGTGTAATACCCCCCCAAAAAATCAAAATATTAAAGTGGATATGGGTAATTTTTTTTCAGATTCATTAGAATTTATTAATTCCTCTCAATTTCCTACAACGAGCATATAATGCCTTGACAACAAAATTTAGAACTATTTTTAAAGAGGTTTGGGGGCTGGCCCGGTGGTGCAGCAGTTAACTGTGCACGTTCTGCTTTGGCGGCCCAGGGTTTGCCAGTTTGGATCATGGGTGCAAATATGGCACCGCTTGGCAAAAGCCATGCTGTGGTAGGTGTCCCACATATAAAGTGGAGGAAGATGGGCACAGATGTTAGCTCAGGGCCAGTCTTCCTCAGCACAAAGAGGAGGATTGGCAGCAGATGTTAGCTCAGGGCTGATCTTCCTCAATTTGGAAAAAAAAAAAAAAGAGGTTTGGTTTTTTTTTCTTTCACTTCATATACTTCTGGTACAAAATACTAAGCTTCTAACAAACCAAACCTTTCACAAATAACAGCTACGAAGTCTGGATAAAATACTAAAAAAATAACTATGCGATGGCTCTGGAGACTAAACAAAAGCTGGAAGTTTTTAGTGTGGAGTCAAGGCCCAAAGCAAGCAAATGGCAAAAGGTAATCCAGCACGCCTCCCCTTTTGGGAGGCTTTACCCAGAGGATATCCAGGGTCGGAGACCACTGACGAAAGACAGGCAGCTAAATCACAAGGGAAAAACCAGTTGTACTTCTGGATCAGCGGGAAAGTGTCCGAATGCAATGATAGCCACAGAAGAGTAAGAAGTAAATACCATAAAGGAGAGAGCTAAAGGAACACCTGAATCTATGAATAAACCCAGAAAACATAAACCATGTATGAACAAGAGTGAAAGCAGATTGCAATTAAACACCAGGAATGAGATAGGAGTGGCTGACTACTGCAGACATGACAGATAACGATGTGGTCGTAGTCAAGTCATCCGCCTGCTAAAATGAAAACACCAACAATATTTAAAGCAACACAACAAAATCCAGAGACCACACAACATAAAATTCAAAATGACCAAAATTACTTGAGTTAGGAAGAGTCAGAAAACCGTGTCCAAATCTCAAGCAAAAAGATGTATGGCAAACATGATGGTCAAAATGATGGAATTATTTTAAAAGAACCATACAGTAGCTGTTACAACAATATTAAGTGAAGTAAAGAAAATATGTTTGAAACAAATGGAAAAAAAAATAATAAATTTCAGCAAAGAAATAAACATTATTCTTTAAAAAGCCACATGTTAATGTCAGAAACAAAAGATAAAATATTTAGAATAAAAAAAGGGGCTTAATAACAAAATGGAAATGACAAAGTAAAGAATCAGTGAGTTTGAGGACAGATCAACAGCAATCATCTAACAAAAAGAATCTAAGGAAAAAGACAGAATTAAAAAAAAAAGTAAAGAGGGGCCAGCCTGGTGGTGTAGGGGTTAAGTTCACGGACTCTGCTTCAGCGGCTCAGGGTTCATGAGTTCAGACCCCGCATGAGGACTTACAACACCATCATCAAGCCATGCTGTGGCAGCATCCCACATACACAATAGAGAAAGAATGGCACAGACATTAGCTCAGGGCCACTCTTCCTCAGAAAAATAAATAAAAAATAAATTTAAAAAAGAAAAGAGACTCTCAGGGTCCTATCTGAGGACTACAAAAGGTCTAATGTATAACTAATTAGCTAGAGTCCCAGAGGAAAAGAGAGAGAGAGAAAGAAAACGGAGCAGAAGACACTTCTGAAGAAACAACGGCTTACTCAGGAATATCCAGCTTTGGCAAAATAAAGAAGTCAGTGAACCTTCTCAGCAGATACAAGTATAAAACTGCATAGGACTGTCAAAAGCAACAATTTTATGATTCTGAAAACCATATTCAGGCAACGAGTGGAAAATGCACTTTATCCAAAGCCCTAGGTAAGAGGCTGAGAAAGGAGCACTTGCCTGGGAGACTACCATCCCCGCGACTTGGTGAGAGAGCATGCTAGCTCTACCAACACATGACTGGCACAAAAAGAGGAGCTATGAGCTAAGGTGGTGGAGGGAGGAAGCTATTTGGAGCAGGCAGCAAACCTCTATCGCTCTGTCAGCCAGAAGGGACCAAAGTTGGTGGGAAGCAACCAAAGAAATCTCACAACATTGGTCCACAGAGGTATGAGCCCAGTCTGGGCAACTGTCAGACTAGCAAGAAACTCAGCAAGGAGATCCTATAAATGAAAGGCCAATAAAAGGACCAGATGAAGTTCCCCACACATGCCTGGTTGACTAAGCAAAGCAACTTCGAGGGAACGTGGTAGACAGTAAAAGCCCCAGAACAGAGGCTTGGTAACTAGGTAAACTTTGAATGTGCCCCCTGTACACCCACAAACAGAAAGACAGATGGCAAAGATCATAATGGGCTCAAGGTGTTTGACTACAAATTCTGCCCAAATCATTGTGTGACCATTAATTCTTACATTTACAGGGGAAACACCCAGAGAGTAAAGCAAAATACAAGTAAGCAAGCATTTAAAAACTGAACATAAACATCAGTGTCTGTACACCACAGGGAGATAAAATTCTATGCTTTTAAGACCATGCAAGTTAAGGGAAAAAAAGACATTCTAGAAAAGTGCATCAAAATCCAAACTTTCCACATCACACTATACAAAATGTCTTATTTTCAACAACAACAAAGAAAGAAATCATAAGCTGTGTTTATAAGAAAATATAAACTATGGTCCAGATTCAGGAAGAGAAAAACGTCAATGGAAAATTGGCCCAGATGTCAATGTAGCAGAGAAAGTCTTCAAGTATCTCCTGTAAAGAGGTTCTAAGAACTCTTTCAAATTTTCAAAAATTTTTTAAAAATATAATAACAGTGATTCCACAAATAGGGAATGCGAATAAGGAAATGAGAATGATAAAAACAACCAAACAAATGCTAGAGATGAAAAGCACTATAAGAGAAATGAAAAAATTATTACATGGGAAAACAGCAGATTTGAGAAGGCAGAGGAAAGAATCAGTCAAATTAAAGATAGAATGATATTAATTATCGACTCAGAAGATTGGAAATGAAAGAAAACTTTAAGGAAAATGAAAAGAGCTTCAGAGACCTATGGGACAATTTGAAGTATTTCAACAAATGTGCAGTAAGAATCCCAATAACAGAGAAAAGAGGGAAAGGGGTAGAAGAAATATTTTAAAACGTAATAGCTGAAAACTTTCTAAATTTGATGAAATACATTGATCTACAGATACAAGAAGCTTAACAAACATGAATAAGTACAAACACGAAGAGAGTCACACCTACAAACATCATAGTCAAATTACTAAAAAGAAAAAGACAATAAGAAAATCTGGAAAGCAATCAAATCCACCACATACAAGGAACAGCTACATGTTCAACAGGTGACTTTGCATCACACTGAGGAGAAAAAAATACAAATAAGAGCTGACTTAGAAGAAATAACAGAGGCCGAAAGCCAGAATAATAATACAGTCAAAGTGCTGAAAGAAAAACCATCAATAAAGAATCACATATCCAGCAAAACTATACTTTAATAATGAAGGGGCAGTAAAGACATTCCCAGATAAATAGAAGATGACAGAATTCATGTCAACACAGAATAAGGCAGTAAAGGAGGAACAGACAAAGAAAACACAGGAGACGCAGAATAATAAAGAGCAAAATAGTATAAATCCAACCAACTACATTACATTAAATGTTAATAAACACTACAGTTAAAAAGAATTATCAGATTGTATTAAAAGATCAAAACTATGTGCTAAGCATAAAAGACACAATTAACATTCAGAGACAAAAATATTCAAAATATAAAACCTGGAAATGATACTCTCATGCAATCTGTAACCACAGGACAGCCACAGTGGGTAGATGAATGCCAGATCTAAGAACAGATTTTAGGAAGAAGACTTACTAAAAGTGAAGAGGAACAAAGAAGTGAAGGCATAAATACCGGATAAATACAAGTAAAACTACTTCCATTCTCGTTTACATAGAAAATCCTCAGGATGCAAAATACACACATACACACACACACGCCCACACTAGAACAATTAAATGAATTTAGGAAATTCAAAGGATAATAAACAAAAATCAACTGCACTTTTAAATATTAACAGCATGCGATTTGATTTAAAATTGTGCAAAAATAAATTTAACCAAAAAATGTGCAAGGCCTATGCACTAAAGACTAGAGAACACGACTGAGAGAAATTAAAGAAGACTCGATGGCAGTTTCTTAAAAAGTTAAACACAGAGTCATCACATTACCCCAGTCATTTCCCTCCTAGGTAATTACCCAAGAGAAATGAAAACACGTGTTCACACAAAGACTCAGACAACAGCACATACGACAAGATATAGCAAATTAATTTACAGTGACAGAAAACAGGTCACGGGTTCCCTGTGGCAGGCAGGAAGAGGTGGTGGGCTGCAAAGAGGCATGGGGATACTTAAGGGGGTAAGAGAAATGTTCTTTTATCTTGATTCTGTAGATGGCTTCAGAGGTGTATAGAACTGTCAAAACCCATCAAATTGTGCACTTTATATAGATGCTGTTTATTGTATGTAAACTATTCTGCAATAAAGTTTTTGAGCAAAAAAATAAACAAAAGAATAAGTGAGTGAATGAACAAGGGTTTTAAAGCAAATAAGCATTATACACCTGTTGAAAAGGAAAGAATAAAATTTAAATGGTGAGGAAACTCTGTAAACAAGTTACACTTTTTAAAAAATCTCTAGTTTTGTTTCTTCTAATTTGTCTGTTTTAAGTCTTAAATCTGTCTTGAGCATAAGGGGATAAAACCTTAACAGGTTATACTATAAAAACCAGTCATAGAAACAAATCATTTAACTATGGCTATATAAGGAAAATGACCTCATATCTCATAGATTGTTTTTCGATCTGTAGAAATAATTCAGTTTTACTGCTGAAAGCAGTACCAGCTATCAGATGGAAAACAAGTCAATTTTATCGTCTGATTCATCTTGAACACATCACGTCTGCGTAGCCCACAGAATCACAAAATGTAAAGCTATTACAGCACTACAGTAGAAAAAGCGTCACTCCCTAACAGACTCAAGAGTATAGTCTACACTTGCCATCTCCCTGTCCAAAACAATGCTGGTGGAAACAGACTCCTCCTGAACAAGAATTGTCACAATAAGTAATTGCACTATGAAACTGAATGACTGCGTTTTTATTACCATTTTCATACAGAATTTTTACATACTTAAAATTCTGACCAGAAAGGTTAGATTAGAATCACCTGGGCCAATTTGGAAATGCTAAAAGATATGTATGGACACACACAAAAACACACACTTACACACTCTCTCTCTCAGTCACACACAGACATGTTTGTTAGTATATATATTTGTTTTTAAAAGGTAAAGATAACAGTAACATTAATAACAACAGATAGTACCTCTCTCTATCTAAATATAGAAACATATCGCAAATGTATAATACTGTCCTAGTTTTGCTTTACTGCCAAATAAACAAAGCAATTAATTCAGAGGGTGTCACTGATTCCTAAACTCATCATTCATGAACTTGATTATTAACGAAATTAATAATGAATAAATAAAACTGATATACCTAATTTCTTCAAAATTGATCACAATAAAAAACGCCTGCTTTGATACTATAATTGAAGTAAGTTATATAAGAACAAATGGATAATATAAGCCTTGTCTATTAATTCTTAAAACATAAACCATTTAAAAGCATTCCTGAAATCAGACAAAACAGTTAGACCACATCAGGAGAGCAACGAAAACAAAATGACCTGAATCGTGATGCAGGGAAACACGAACACCTCAGCTATCAAAAACTCACCAAGGCAGCAACATCACCCACCAAGCCTTAGCTAAAAGTAAGAAACCTGCCCAAAAGGGCTTGGAGCGGCAAAACATATTTGAAGAGATGATGTTTGAATTTAGGTACTGGGATTGAAGGTGAGTCTCTAAGTTCCTTCCTCAGATCCATCACCCCTTCCTGATACTTACTGATAAACCTGATTCATTGGCTTCTTATCGATGGCAAATAATGGAGAGCAATTGTGCTACTCTAGACAAGATCACTGATAGCAGTGAAACGGGAAAAGGGAAGAAAAACTAGAAAAAGCAGACAGAAAAAATTAAAAGTAATCAGGGAACATTCAGATATTTAAAAACACCCTTCTCTGGGTCAAAATGCCCAGAGGACATGATTTCTTAGAGCCCAACATGACAACGCACAAAATAATAATCCTAAGTCACTGAGACAATATTAAATCAGGTTATGGAGAGGTTCCAAAAGTTGAAAACTAGGAAATTAATTTTTTCAAAGGTTCTCACGAAAATGATTAAATTTAAAAAAAAAAAAACAAAAAACAAGAACATCATGAGACATAAGTCCCCAATGATTCAGGTCCATCCACCAAGCCATCTAAGCAGTTATGGCTGGTGGGCAAGGCCTGCGCGTGCTCCATGGCTGTGCTCTGCTGTCCTCAGGCCTCAGGCTTGCTGCCTCCTCCAAGAACCAGACTGCCAACCCTGACACTGGATTAGCCCTCTGCCTGCACATTCCCATCTGCCCCCACCACAGTTCTTACTACTCTGCGTTACAACTGGCATGTGACCTTCTTGAGCAGAAGAAATAAACTCTTTCACTAGCATCCCAGAACCCAGCACAGTACTCAGCATATAGTAGGATTTCAGTAAATACGATTTTTTTAAACTTATTAAAAAAAACTTAAGCTATGCTCTATCTGCAAAGCATATTTTGATAATAACAACAGACACCCAAAATATGCCACAAGAGCATAAAGTAAGAAGTTCCTGTTGACTGCTAAGATTAGAAAGTCTTCACAGAATGGACAGAGTTCCAACCACACATTCAAGCTCAGGATGAATTTAACCAAATGGCTAAAAAAAGTACAATGGTCCCCCCCTTACCTGTGGTTTCACTTTCTGCAATTTCACTTACTTATAGTCAGCAGAGGTCTAAAAATATTCGATGGAAAATTCCAGAAATAAACAATACACAAATTTTAAATTTCTCGCCATTCTAGGTAGCGTGATGAAATCTTGTGCCATCTAGCTCCCTCTCACCGGGGCCGTGAATCATCCCTTTCTCCACCGGATCCACGATACCCGCCTGTCAGTCACTCAGTAGCCCTCTTGGTTATCAGAGCGCCTGTCAAGGTATCACAGTGCTGGTGTTCAAGTCACCCGTATTTTATTTAATAATTTCCCCAACGTGTAAGAGCAGTCGTGCTGGAAATCTGGATATGCCAAACAGAAGTTATTGCTGTTACTCTCTTACTTTGCCCAATTTCTAAGTTTATCACAGCAGTGTACATGTCGGAAAAAACGTATATGCAGGCTTCAGTACTATGCAGTTTCAAGCACCCACTGGGAGTCTTAGAACGTATCCCCCCCACATAAGGGGGGACTACTGTATTTCGGGAGACAGGGATACTATAAGCACAAGTAAAAGAAAACGAGAGCAACTGGGTAACACATAGGTTTTCAAAAATGGCAGCAGTGAAAGGTAAGGCTGGAAAGACAGGCAGGGCTGCAGAGGAGCCAAGAGGGGTTAACATAATGGAACTTAACAAAATGGAGGTTAACATTACGGAGCTTCACACAATGGCATGCTCCAAAGGTCACACGGACACTTAGTCCTCCAGAGTGACTCCCTCTCCGCAACGTCCAGCAGTTTCATTGCATGTAGAATACATTTTGCAAGTAAGAGACAAAAGAAAGACAACAACTTTGCTATATGATTCCTCATGTCAACACTGTTTTACCCTGGACCAAATCAGAGAGTTGATACCATAAAAAATACTTCAAAACACTACGTGATGTTACGAGGAAACTACTGGCAAAACTTACTTTCGGGTGGTGATTATTATCCAAACCACACGTGATAAAATACTACTCATCATAAGAAGTGGTACTCTTATAATACAACTGCTATGCAATTTTTTTAAATTCTTCAATTTTGAAATCAAGTTGAAAGTATTGTGTCAAAAGACAGTGAAACAACTATCATTAATCTTCAAAACTGACAAACAAAAAAGACATATAAACAAGTGCCAGGATAATAAAAATGGCAGTGTTCATTTTTTAGAAGAAAAAAATAAATTGTACTAAAATTATTAAGCTAACAAAGCAACAGAAAAATATGAGCAGAAAAATGACAGTTATCTGCAAAATTCATAAATGCGTCTTTTGTATAACCATAATGATCATATTTTATGCTGTCATTTTGCATTTAATTGCTCACCCTGGTACTTTTCTTCATAGAAGCCATCGATATCCCACAGAGCCAGATGCTGAATTGCAAAAACATACTGTGACCATGGACTTATAAGAAAGTTACTTTGCTGAGCTGTGGTGTATGACAAGTTAATTTTTGTAATTACACTTCTTCCAACAATATATGAAGCTACTGCCTATGATTAGCCTATATTATTCAAAAGAGGCAAGAAAGTATTCTCTATAAAATACTAATCAGATTTTTTAAAGACTTCAGCTGATGTGAGAAAGTTAACTTTTCAAAAAGCTTTTCTATAAGACGGCCAAAAGTAAAAATCACCACCTCAGCTGAAATATATAAGCAGATTAATATGTTAAGGCATGACTATGTTTTCTGAATGTTATTAATACATAACGCCAAGTTATTTCAAGCCTTTAGGAAACGTCACATGCTAACCTTGGTCTTTTGATCATTACTTTTAGTTCTGCTATATTATGCTAAACATAGTATTCAAAGGATAAATCCATTAACCGTCATTTAGAAAGAAATGGCTATTGCACAATAATCTATCCGCAGGGCGTAAATTGTTTTAAATTTAAAATATTTGCAATGACGGTCACTGTCACATACTCAATAGTAATAAAACAGTAGGACATCATACATTGCTAAAACACAGGCTATTCCCTATAATATAGTATCTTTGTGCACATACTACAAAATTTGGCAGCTATTATGTTTTGTTTTATTCATTAAAAGAGAGCAAATGACATTTCCCTTTTAATAAACTTCCCCCATGTTGAAGCCAAAAGAGTTATTTAAAGATTAATGTTAATTATCAGGACAAAACAACCTGAGCCAAGTTTTCCAAATGCCTAGGTCAAATCTGCTCACTGGAGGAGGATATTTAAAAAATAACTATGTAATATATTTTTTTTTAAAAACTCTATCACTTAGAGACTTAAAATTTAATAGAAGTTATGTTTTAATTACATAATACTAACAAAATGGATATGTTCACTGCATTATACAAAAGGAACGTAAGATACTAAAATGCTCTAGATAAATCTGAAGTTTTCCTCAGGATTTTAATAAATATATAATGACCGATTTTTTTAATGTGTAACGTCGTTCCCACGTCATTTCCTAATCTAAAGGGGTTTGTGTTTGTGAAGGTGTCAACTCAATGTATATTCAAGACTTAATAAAAAGTCCTAGAATTTTGAGAATCTTGGAAATCTTTTATTTCAAATCCCTCGTGTGTTTTTTTCCTAACTTGGACTGCAATTTGAGATATGCTATTTCACGGTTCCACGTCTGCTTAGAGATCACCAACTCAGACACTGATCGTACAACAGGAGAAACATAAAGCACACAGAGCTGAAACACAATCACCAATAAAGCAAATACCTGGCCTTTCGGGTCCTCTTTGTTCTGACCCCTGCTATTTAAAAGGGAATGATAAACTCTGCAGACGTCATCGGGCATATACTAAGAAGGAACATGCTCAAATCCCAGCTATTTGTATTTTTCTTTCCCCTGCCCAGCCTCGATCTTCCTCCCTGGTCTACTTCATTCATTCTGCGTGCTCTCCAGCCACCTCAAATGGTCCAGGGACTCATTGCCTTTATTTCCAGTCTCTACCTTACTTCTAATCTCAGCATCTCTTCCTGGATGACCTACAGATATCAAACACTCAATACAACCAAAAACAAATTCATCTTGCTCTCCTCTCCCAAACCTGCTTCCATGGAGCTAGTCTGCCAGCTCTCTACACAAAGATCAGTGCTCTAAACTATTCTTAGTTCCTCCCTCTCTCACCTCCTCCTTCACTGGCCCTTAATCCTGTCCTTTCCACATCAAAAATGTCTCTCCACTCTATCCTCTGTACTCTACTTCTACTGCCTTATGTGGAACGTCATCAACTCCAGCCTCTCGCGTGCCTCAGTGGCTCCAGGGAGAGAGCCTCCTCTAATGGGGCCTCCACAGAAAAGCCTCAGTTACTGAAGCGAGCTTCTCACACAGCCCCTGAGGACAGTATTCAGTGTCTGAATAGCTGTGCGAAAGGGAATGGTACCTATTAAGGAAAAGGGACAACACCAGAGGGTGGGAGATCTGACAGCTTTGACGGTTTCAACTTGACCATAGGAAAAAGTACCAAGTAAAGCACACAGCCTTCAATTCAAAGCCCTTGACAAACTAAACCTTGTCCTCTTTCGGCGCTTCTCCCTCTTTTAGGCCCTGCTAAGACCCACATTAGGCTGCTGACTGGTTCTCAACCAGGTGTGCCTTCCAACAAGCTGCCCTCTTTGCCTAAAAAGCCCTCTCCTCCTACATCCGCACAGAAAACTCCCATGGGTCTTCCACGTTGCTGTGATATTTTCTGTGACTTCTCCAGGCCAAGCTAATTACTCCGCCGTGCACCTCTGGCACTGACAAATGTTCTGTTACAGCCAGTATCTTGGGACTGACTGCTGGGGTTACTGAAGATTACAAGGACAAGAAGTGGGATGGTTTACTTTTTGTGCCTAGCACAAAGACTTTTCAAAAACTTCATTAATTTTAAATGAAGTGAATTTGTTGGAACATAAAGCATTTTGGGAATTTAAATAAACGGAAAATAATCATTTTCTTTAAACTTAAAATGTTTGACAAGAAATGAAAAAGGTAACAAATTAGTTCTGGAAAAATGCAAACTAATTCCTATACTCCCATTCTGAATCAATCTTACAAATGGGACTAAAAAGAAGGAAGGAAGCGCCTGTCTGGTTTTTCAAGTAAGAGAAGGCAAAACCAATATGGCAGCAAGGTAAGGTTCTGCCTGCTCCACAGAACCCATGGTACAGAATCCATGTTTCCGACCTCTTGTTGTGCAGAACTCTCACGTTGCATGTATTAAGGCTGGATTTAAAGACTGTAGAGTAGTCTTAATAATCTGTGCAGAGACAGCATTTTATAGTTTCTAAGCCACGCTCACACACATTATCTCATCAACTACTCAAAGACACATCATTTCTCCACTTGGAGAGGAAGAAACTAAGGCCATTTTCCTACAACTAATACATAGAGGCTGGAATATGAACCCCCAAGAATTCTAACACTAACTACATTGCCTCCCTAACAACCACATTTTAAAGATGTCCAATACAGGCCTCAGAACACTAACCCAGGACACATACATGATGCATGCCAGGGCCAAACCACTCACCTAGCGTTCTTCTGAAGTTCACAATAAAAAACAGAATGAATGAACATTAATAAAATGGTTCACTTTTGGAGCCGTCCCAGTGGTGTAATGGTTAGTTCATACACTCTGCTCCAGCAGCCAGGGGTTCGCAGGTTCCAATCCTGGGCACGGATCTAGCACCACTTGTCAAGCCACACTTTCGCAGTATCCTACATAAAATAGAGGAAGATGGGCTCAGACGTTAGGTCAGTTGACAATCCCAAAGTTATTAAGTGTACAAGCAAAAAGAGGAAGATTGGCAACAGACATTAGCTCAGGGCCAATCAACCTTACCAAAAAAAATATTTCACTTTGAAATAGACCTTAACGAATAACTTTGCTTTAAATTATAACACTACATATTATTACATTTTACACGTTACTACATATTCCATAGACTATGTAACATAACATAGTCACAGATTCTAGCAACTAGGACGTGGAATCTTTTGTATTGGGAGGGATAGGGCTAAGGAGGAGTTGCATTATTCTGCCAACCAAAATAAGCAAGATTACAATTGGATACTAATTAAAATCCAAATTTAATTTTGAAGTTTTGTGCCCCCTCTCCATGAAATGGGTCCATGAGGAATGGACAGAAACAACTCATATCCACTTGTCTAATTCTGACAGGACATCAGATAAAATAACAAGAGTGCTACTTTAAAAGACTCTGCCCAATTACCCAGTAAAATGAAGGATTTATCACATTCATTGAACTTGGAACTATTCCTTCTTATACAACTAAGTTTGACTGCTCTGACTTTTATTTTCAGAGACTGTTTTTCCCTTCTCCACTCAGGTTCACTACATTGATTTAAAATGCAGAGGGCAAAACTCAAAGACAATGACTAACTCATTTTGATTGTCAACTTGTAAGCTAGTGAACATTAGTAAACATATTAGATACTAAAAATACAGTAGTAAAACTTATAGCTCTTTACCACTTAAAAAGCATTCTTATTATCTCATTTGACGCTAGCATCACTGTGAGGTATAGTTACAGAAATATTACTCAAATTTTTCAATAACACTCAGAGAAGAGAGGTGATGTTGACAATCCCAAAGTTATTAAGTGTACAGCTGCCTCGGCCCATGAGGACAGTATTCACACTGTCTGAATAGCTGTGGGAAAAAGAATAGTACCTATTAAGGATAGAGGGGGAAAACCTAAATTCAGTAAAAACATTATAACATTTCCCCAAACTACACTATTCAATTATTTTAGATATGATCATTAGAAAAAAAAATGAAGAAAATGTATAATTACACATTTCTACTCAGTAAGAGAAATCTGAATTAATTAGAATTTTAAATTGAAAATATTAAAACAAAAATCAATACTCCTACACTAGAAAAAATGAAAATTAGAAATCTCATACCACACTGGAAAAGTTTATACCATTTCTTCAATTTCATTTTTCTATTAATGTGTGTAAACTCTGTAGAACTAGCCAAAGTAATTAAATAAAATAGACATAATATCCAAAAATCATGAAAGTTTATACATTTTGGTAAACTTTTAAAAGTTAAAATTTATCTTTCCTAATTGAAAACTGGGTTAAAAATCTATCACAAATATACAAGTACAAAATTGCAGTGAAAGTTCCATCTTTGGTATATTCACATGAACAAACAAAATAATTATCACCTCTTTGAACGGAAGTTACAGACTTTTTCAGGTCAAAATTCTGTTAAAATATAACTATTTGAAGTGTTCAAAAATTTGCATTAATGTTAATATGGCAACATTTTAATGTGGACAATAACAGAAAAACGTCATTCCCTCCACAGAATTCTGCCTCTAGAAGTACATTTAACAAAGTTGGAGGAAACAGGATGCTTGTTGATAGTGACAGGCTTATTTCAAAACCCAATTATATCTGTTCATTCCCTTTTGCTAATTAAAGCAAAAGGCATCAAAATCTCTCCTAACGATGTTCTAATCAATACGTGTTAGTGACCTTCCCCAGGCAGTGCTGCATCTGGACTAACGCTTCACCGCAAACCAGGTGCATACTGTAACTAGTTCCACCGGCACGGACTGTAAAGTCCCGACACAATCACCATTCGGGCTATGATTACCTAGAAAATAATCCTACATATGTGTCCACAGATGCCAACCCTGCCAAGATGTCCTAGTCCAGAACCCCCCAACCCAATAAACAGGCTATTCAAAACTCAACGCAACCGCAGGGGTCAGCAGCTCCTGGCACCCACCTCCCCCCGACTAAGCTCCAGAAAGCGGGCACGCACACTCAGGCCGTGCTCGCCCACTAGGAAGAGGTGGGTATCTCCAGGGACGATCCCGCTGCTGCCAGCAGCGACGTGCGGCAGCCTGGGGTCTCCCGCTAGTTGCTGAGAGCAGCTGGACCCTGAGTGGCCAGGACCGTCCACTTCCAGGCGTGGTGCTCTCGGGCACCAGCATCCTCAACCGAAGGAGGCGAGGGTGGCAGCAGCGCATCGGTGCGCTGGGGAAAACAGGGAGTGGGCGGGCAGCCACGGACACCACCGCCCGGACTAGAAACCCCCCCCCACCGGGCAGCTCCCCGCCTGGGCGCCCGCGTTCCAGTCGGAGAAGCCAGGCGGTCGGAAGCGCCCCGACTGCGTGCAGGGCTGCGTGGGGCGCCCGGGGCGCCGCTTCCGCGCCGAGAGCCCGGGCCCGCGGGGAAACGGAGGCCCGCCGGGTCCCCGGGAGCCCGGCTCGCGGAGCGAGCAGGTGACGGCGGGGGCAGGGCGGCTGCGACGCCGCGCGGGCGGCGGGCGGGTGTCGGGCGAGTCTGGGCGGCGTCGGGAGGGACCGGCGAGCGGGGGAGGGGCTGAGGCGGGGGGAGGAGGGAGGAGGAAGAGCGAAGGGCCCTGGCGGGACTCCCGGCGCCCAGCTGCCCGGCCCGAGCCCTCAAGCCACCGCCCCCAGGCCCCGCGCAGACGCTGGACGGTCCCCGCCTCCAAACCTCCCCCCCCCCGGCCCGGTCAGAGAATAACTTACCCGTTTGCCGACGCAATCGCTCCTGCTGGCCCCTCTGACGGACTCCTCCGGCTCGTCGTCTTCCGGTGATGAAACCGGAAGTCCCACCCCTCCCCAAGAGGAAAACGGAAAGCCGAAGGAGTCAATCTAAGGAAGGGGAGACGCGCGTCAGGCTGAGAGCCTGGCGGCGTCTGACCGGGAAGGCCACCTGGCACTTCCAGCGGCTCCCCGAGCGGGTAACCCCCGGGCGATCCCGCCTCCTCCCTCTCCATCCCTCCTCACTCCACCCCTTCGCTCGCCCGCCCGCGGTAAAGAACCCCGAGGGCGGTGCGGGAGAAACGGACGCGCCCGGGCCGGGCGGGAGCCGGAGGCCTGCGGGCCGGGCGGCCGGCCTCCGCCTCCACCGGCCCAAGCGATGCCCGGCGCCTCTGAGGCCTCCTCTAACGGAGCGAGGTTTTCCTGCTGTGCCAGGCGCGTGCGCACCTCCGGGTTAGGAGAACAGCCTCTGGATGCTCCTAGCAGGGGTCCTCAGAGTCGCAGACCCTAGGAAGCCACGAGCCGAATTCGGATTCTAACGGGTTCTAATGAAAAATGCAGGAGGATCGGGGTCCAGTTCTCAGAAGAGGGGGCTGGGCTGCGCTGGGCTGGGCTGGTGTCTGGCTAACACAGAGGCTGAGGGAGGGATGCGCTGGAATGAACATGTGGAGCGAGAAGAAGCCCAGACCAGGTTCTTTGTGTGTCTGTGGCCGACTGCCTTCCTCCAGCTGCAAGTGCAGAGAACGTGTGTCACCACAGGGCTCTTGCACTGTCCAGCACACACTCACGCAAGGTTTATTTTTATGAATACAACGTAAAACCAAGAACATTCCCAGTCCTCGTTATCTTCCATAAGAGCATCTACCAAATCTAACTGACAGTCCAAACCTGGACAGTCCCAAACCTGACATGTTGCCCTCCTTCAATACGATGACGTCCCCTCCTGATCATGTCACTATATACTCCCAATAAGTATACTGGGTGGTCATCTTTATCCATGTGCATATGCTTCTTTGGTAAAATTTTTTAAAGCAAATACTTAAATTTCTCTATCCCCAACCTCTTTGTCTTCTTATTACTAGTTAATTGGTCTTCTGGCTAATCACTGGGCGGATTTCTGTCATCCCTCTGAATGTAATCTATCCGGAAAATACTTCCTATCTGGCTCCCAAACCACAGCAAGACCCAGGTAGCCACATGGCTTGGGTTTGGGTAGAAAACGTGGACCCATCAATGAGAGCTGGGGAGACCCATCATGACCCGGGGAGGCAGAAAACCACGGCTCTGGACTCAGGCATCCCAGGGTTGGAATCTCCTAGATTCAATGACCTCATTCGTCCTCCTCCTCTCCTCACCTGGTGGCAGCTGAATAATTGACCAAGACACTGCAGGTCTCAGAGATTCAGCAGGAATGCAGATCAGCAAATACATCTTCTTATTTAGTGACTTGGTAAAACTGATGTTCCCTTGCTCAGAAATGGTTATATTTTACAACCAACTTTTGTTAATTGACTACTATGAACACCCTTGTTAAAATATAAATTGGCGTCAGAAACCTCGTGTACAGTTAGTCCTTGGGACCTCTGCCAAATACATCAGGTAGGTCCACGGAATCCGAAAACCTCACAAGATTCAACCAAATCTGGCGAGCATGGACTGTGCTTAAATAGTGACGAGTACCAAACACCTGCGAATATTTAACCAAGAGGACTTGATGTTGTCCAGCACCAGAGAAGAAGTGGCTCCTTATGGATGCCTCAGCGAGGCTGATGCCACAGGTGGGTCCCGTTTCTGTGACAAGAGGCAGGGTAAGCTGGCCCCATGATCCAGCCGTTTTAGACATGACGCAGCAAGCTTTAAAACTGACATTTCAAGCACCCACAAAGAGATGGAATGTGTGGCACTTTGTTTTTATTTGGAATCATAAGAGAAACATTTTTAATAAACCCTTAACTTCTTCTCCATTAATGCTATTTAAATAGTGAATTCATAAAGACTGAAGTGATTTGTTTACTTATACTTAGCTGTAGAAAACTTACGTGCTTTTGTTTATTTGTTTACACCATCAAATCCAATCAAGCCAAACAAGATGGTCGACTGAAATGACTGATGAATGCAACCTGAGCTGACAGCTTCAAATTTGGGATGTGTTACTGATGTCAGGTTGATCAGTTCTCTGTCTAAAATTGATGCTATTTAAAGCTTTGAACAATTTAGATGTAGTCACTGAGTAAAATCCCAACGGGGTGAGAGAATTCCATCAGGGCTGATTCTGCTGTGGTGAATTTCCATGTGCGCAGGTGTCAGAGGGAGAGTGGCCTCTCCCGATGGGGTAGTGAGACAGAACAGGATGCAGGAGGGGCGGTGGGCTGGCGTCACTCACAGCAAAGGTAAAGAGGCTTAGAATAAAGATAGACGCATCTTCTCACAAGGAATCCCAAATGGCATAAGAGTGTGAATATTGGTCATTTCTGTTTCAAAACTTTTCAAGAAAGGAAAAAGTGAAGGGGAGGCAAGAAGTGAATATGTATCACGCTTCAATAACTCATCTGAAAATGAACCCCCAGGGAAATCATGGTAGCCGGTGGGGTAGACCAATGTTTTTATTAACAATATAAAAGGAATGTGTGGTGAAAGCAACGGTGACATAAGTACTGACAGTCAGTGGATGAATGATTATGTGTCCTGAGCACCTCAGGACACAGCAAACTAGAGCAATTCCACCAATCAAATGGCAAGAGAAGTCTAATCGAAGAACCATCCTTGTGCTGGAAGGGCAGAATGAGTCCAGTCCGGGGACTACTGGGGCCAGACTTGGGGAAATCAAGTTGTTGAAGGTAGCTGTGACTTTAGAGAGGTGTGCAACAGAGACATTAAGCCATTTCCAGTGTCTCTACCTTTAAAATAGTTTATTACTGGTCCAAATGTCCAAAGACGTATTAAAGAGGGAAAATATTGTTTACTGGACAGAAATTCTCTGGATATTTAGATTCTATTCCTGTCCAGGGATGTGAGAGAGGGGATATGTCAGCAGCTCAGATGTAAGCTGGAAGGTTCCCGTCGTTGTTAATGCAGCTTAGCCGTCTCTAGGAAAAAGGCAGCAAATAATTGGGATCCTTCTATGTAGTTCCACCTAACAAAAGAAGAAATAAAGAGAAACTGTTATTTCCATTCAAATAATGGAGGAAAAGTAGTGTACAATTTAAACAGGAAGATTTGATGACATAAATTCAATCTAAAATATGCAGCATGTCGGAAGGTTACTGATGTGGACACCCTGTGGTTTGCACACTGAGAGATCAGCCCCCTCAAGAACCTGCTCACTGTTGATTTTCTCCTTCTGCGCGTGCTCTCCATCGTCCACAGTGCCCAGCGGGAGCATCATCACACTCTTTTGGATAACATCCTGGAATATATTGGCAATTGGTGTGGTTGATCCATCCCGGATCATATCTGGTTCTGTTCCAAACACTGAAACACAGGAAAAGAAGGCATTGAATAAATTAATGAGAAGACTACCCCCAGTGATCTCCGCAAATGTCGTGTTCACTTTATCTTTCTTTCTTTTTTTTTTTTTTTCCCACCATGAAATTTGGTGGCTGGGATAAGTAAGCGTCTTGATATCATGCAATTTATATTCTAAAATAGTCAATAGAGTCAAGAAGAAAACTGTGGTTGCCTTATTTACTATTATCTACTTTCAAAAAATATTTTTAAATAATATTTTAAAGTAACGTTAGACTTACAGAAAAGTTGCAAAAGTAGTACAGAGAGAGTTCTCATATATTCCTTACTCTGCTTTCCCTAATGTTAACATCTTACATAACTATTGTACAATTATCAAGAATAGGAAATTAACATTGGATAATATTATTAACTAGACTCAGCCTTTATTTGAATTTCACTCTTTCCCTTCTGCTGTACCAGGATCCAATGCAGAATCCCACACGGCATTTTGTCATTGCTCCTTAGTCTCCTCTTGTCTGTGACTGTTTCTCAGTCTTCCCTTGTCTTTCATGACCTTGACCCTGCTGAAGAGTACTGATCAGTTGTTTTGTAAAATGTCCCTCAGTTTGGGTTTATCTGACGTTTTTTCACGATTGGAAGAGGTCATGTGTTTTTGGCCAGAGTACCACAGAAGATGTACCTACCTACTTTTATGGTTGCTTCACGAATTAAGTATTAGAAACACTAATATTAAATATTAGGAACACATTTCTTTGGTGTTTTGTGTTTCTTTTGTAACCAACATATGAATAAATCGCTGTACTCAACTTTCACCTGAATGTTGCAGTGTTTGTACTCAACTTTCAAGGTATCCCAGGAAACAGTTTTAATGGATATCCTGGGGTCTAGAAAGAGATGAGTTGAAACCTTCTAGGCTATAGGGAAAGTTGCCAGAGATGGAGTGGGAATGAAAAATAAATGAAGACACAAAAGAGAACATGCCGTGTCTTCTGGATCCACAGAGCAAGGCGTGAATGTGAATAAAGATGATGTACACTCGTGCATTGCTTAACGACAGGATACATTCTGAGACATGCATCGTTAGGTGATTTAATTGTTAGATGGTTTAATTGTTGTGTACTCACACAAACCTAGGTGGTATAGCCTACCACACGCCTAGGTGATATGGTGCTAATCTTATGGGACCACTGTCATACATGCAGTCCGTTGTTGACGAAAAACTCATTATGTGGCAGACGACTGTCCTTTGTTGGCAGGACTGGTTTAGCACACAGACAGACAAAAAGGTGCCTTATGCATTCCTGCATTTTCCTGTATTTCATGTCTTTACTGTTGAATTTGACATTTCAATCACACATCTCTCTTCAGCTGGCATTCCATTTAACTTCCTAACTCTTCTTCCTCTTTTCTTCACCCCCAAATTTTACTGGTAAAATACTGCTACAATTGAGGGCAGTGGGGATGATTGTGTAGAGAAGTATGGCTCTCGGTGTTGGACTTGTCCTCTAATTTTTGACGTCTGTGTCCCTTGTACTCATAGACGCAGAGAGTTAGTGCTCCAAGGAGGTCTGGAGGCCATTAAACCCAGAGCTCTGTGACCGGGAAGAGCAAGTCCCCACAGGGCAGCCCGGTGCCAGCTTGCTCGCTCCACTACAGTTTAGCTTCTTCATTTTTAACCCCAGAGGACTTCCTTTACTTTCGTGCAAGTTCAGCTGTGCTTTTAAAAGTTTTTATGTATCGGCCAATATTTCCATGAGTTTTGCAGAAGGAGGGTTGGGAGGTTTCCAAGTCCATCATTTTCCCCCAAATTCAGGTCTCCAGAACGTGAGTTTGAACCCTGGCTTCGCTACTTCTAGCTGAGTGCCCTCCAGCAAATTATTTAATCTCTTCTCGCCTTAATCTGCACCCCGGGGAGGGCTGTTGGGAGGATTCATGAGACAGTGTGTGTAAAGAGCCCTGAACCACACCGTTTACCGTCAGTAATGCAGCCCATATAAAAGGAGAGTCCACAGTGAAGTTTTAAAAGTGTCTGCTTTATCTACAGCCCCACCGGGTACCACCCCTTGTTCCCAGTGTAAACCAGCAATCAAAATAGCATAAGTCTAACCTGTTTTGATGGCTCTTTTTGCTGCAAGATACTGATTATCTTTAATATTTGCGATCCATGGGTGTAGTCCTAGTGCCATAGAAACAACCATCTGGTTGGAACGATTTCTTTGGGAAAATATATATTCAAGATGCTGCTTTACCTAAAGGTAACATTTTCAGTTGTAAGAGAAAATTTTGAGTAGCTCTCATAGCCTTGTATCAAGAAACTGATTGGAATCCCAAGCTGACGCATTCAAGCGTTCTGATTTTCCCTCAGCTCTTCCAGAGGGAGGACGCGGAGTGAGCCGGGTCTCCAGGACGGAGAGCTGCGCCCAGTGTGAGGAATGCTTGCTCTCACTCCCACCCCTCCCGAGACCCCCCAATCCCCCCTCCCGTCCCCACCCCTCCCCGACCACAGTGTCTCACTGTTAATGTCGGCTTATTATGAATTTGGGTAATTATGAAACCTTGAATGATATTGTGGGTAATACAAATATGATGAATGTTTGAGGTAATTATGAAACACAACACAAGTAGAACTTCTCAATTTGAATATCCCTCTTTTTGGACTTATCAGTATCTTAAGGAATATTTTGGGAACATTACACACTTGGAAATTTCCAAAAAGTGGGAGCAATTTCACGCTAAGCTGTGAAGGAGGCTCATTGACAGCATCTTTCTCTCTCCCCTGGGCTCCATTCCGGTTGCCATTATGGAAATCCACCAGAGAAAAACTCCATACTCTGAAATATTCATCCCTTCGACAAACATTTAAGGCACACCTGTCACGTGGCAGGAACTGTTCTAGGTGCTGGGACATAGCTGTGAGCAAGACGAAGACCGTCCTGCGCTCATGTAAAGTGTGTGCTGTGAGGAGGAGGAACAGTCCATCCAGAAAGGGAAGGAGGGAGGAAGATGGAAACAAAAAGACGGAGGGACGCAGAGGGGAAGGAGGATCTTTGAGAATGTAATTAGCGCTAAGACGACGATAAAAGCGGACAGTGGATGGAGAGAGGGCGCCGAGGTATTCCTTGAGCTCCCTTCTTCAGAGTCTACCTTCTGTGCAACTTGAGGTACACTGATGATAGGTCGATACTTCAGGCACGCACCTCCTTCCAGACACAAACATTTTCATTAAGGTGGCTGCTTTCAGGGGGTTCATTTCAGACATCATGGACGAACCAACGCTGGGGGTAAAGATTTTCCGGCTCAGTCCAGCCGTAGACAAGTAGCTTCTCCGTCTGTGTGTAAAACCCATCTTGCCTTTTTATGCACCATTTAGTTTTCAAAAATTTCCCATCACTCCAACTCCAAATGGTTATTTGTCTGATGACTGTAATTGCATATAATTGAGGGAAGAGATTTTTACTGAACAAAAATCCTGTTGGTTTCTTGACATTTGTTCCAGTCCCTTCTGTATTGGAAAAAAGTGATACTTCAATGCTAACAACTGAGTTGCTCACTACTGTGTGGCATGTGGCTCTCAGGAACGGCGCTGCTGGACAGAAGAACAATGCACGTTTGTTACCTGTGTTTCCACCACGGACATGTTCATGTGAGGGACTAGACGGATTGAAAATTTTCCTACAACTCGGCCAGGTATGACTGTTTTAGCTCCAGGCTCCTCAAAGGCGCCCTCAATCCCGTGAATAGAAAGAGATGGGTACCTCCATAGGTGCATTAGAATTTCCTCCTAAATTGAAATAAAAGTATTTTATTATATGAAAGAATGTTTAATTAAAACTCAGTTGAATTGTATTGCTTGCATCACCAATTTCTGTACATCTGTGACACGGTTAATGGCAAGTTAATTATCGCCTCACTTAGATATGTCTGGACAAACAGTACAAGTGGACTTTCCCCTCAGGACACGAGATCTCTGCTGCCTTCGCCTGCCCAAGCCACTCCCATTGGCGAGGGCCCCTCGTCGCTGAAGTTTGCAGTTACTAGATGGCAAAGGGGCCCTTTCAGAAACTTGGGTTCATTTATAAATTTCTATCCCAGTCATTGCGATGATAATTTGTGTGCTAAATGTATTTTATTTTTCAGAAGGCTTCAAAGAACTCTGCAGATGTGTGAGCCAGTTTTCAATCTTGCTATGGCCGCTGTAGAGCTAGTCTGAGGAAGAGCTACACTTCATGATAAGAAACTCTATCGCTCTCTTCTGCATGCTTCTCCCTCTCTTGGCTGTTCCCCCAGGAACCAGCCATAGCTAGCAAACACCCTAGCAGGCAAGCGTTTTAGAAAGGAGGAGGAGGAGGAGGAGAAGGGAAAAGGAAAAAATCTAAATTTGCCAGTAACGCTTTCGGCTTTGGGTCTACTTATTACACCAAGGCAGCAGTGACGTGGCAGTCTACAGATTAGCCCCTAAGTCTCTTGGTTTTGTCTAGAAAAATGAACAATTAGGGTCATGGAGCTGGAATAACCTCAGACTATCCTCAATCTTTAAACAGTTAGGGAGCCCAGCTCACCGGCTGCAGGCCGGCTTGGGATTGAGTCCAGAAAACTGATTTGGAAAAACGCATCTGTGAAATGAGCAATTGCTCCACGGTTAGGTGCCTGAGTCCGGTGCCAGTGGGACCCCAGATAAAGGTCTGCTTGATCTAGACCACAGGGAAGTGGCCTTGAAAGTGAAAGTCCCCCTTGGAATTAACATCTGCTTTCAGTTCTAAGATGTGCAGATAAACAGGACACAGTAAATTAAGCCTTGGGAAAATATTTGTTACCATCATTCTTTGTTCAGATTATCCATCAACTTGTGATCATACCTTGGTGTCAAACAGAAATTTCTTAACCTGGCTGCTATTCCGGTATTCTTCTAGGTCCAGGTCAATGGCTTCGTACATTTTTTTTTTCCTCTTCAGTAAGAGGAGCCACGTGGTCATAGATTCCAGGGATCAGAATATGACCCGATGAGTCTACAAGGCTACCTACAAGATACACCCAGGAAACAAAGCCACACGGAGTCACCGGTATGCTGATGTTCTGGCCCTGGAGCAGGATCACTGGGGACTCTCCTGGGCTTGCAGCAGACCTTGTGACCGGCCCTGGTCCCCACAGCAGGGCCACTGACAGCAACTCACATCCCAGAGGTGATGGTCAGAAGAAAGAGCTGGTCACCAGGCAAACTCAGCCTGACTTGGACCCGCGTGAATGTCCACCTTGTCAATGGAGGGATGAAAACACACGGCTCTGCAGTAAATTCCATTGGGTATGACTTACCTGCATTATATCCCAGTTCTCAACTCCACCTTTATATCATAAACAAGCTTCTTTTTTTTAAATTTTATCTTATCCTGAGTTAAAAAGTAACACGTCCATTATTAAGAAACTTTTTTTTTTTTTGAGGAAGATTAGCCCTGAGCTAACTACTGCCAATCGTCCTCTTTTTGCTGAGGAAGACTGGCTCTGAGCTAACATCTGTGCCTATCGTCCTCTACTTTATACGTGGGATGCCTACCACAGCATGGCTTTTGCCAAGCGGTGCCATGTTCGCACCTGGGATCCAAACCCGCAAACCCCGGGCTGCCGAGAAGCAGAACGTGCGAACTTAACCACTGCGCCACTGGGCCGGCCCCCAAAATTTTCAATATATATGTTTATATATATATATATACACATACCTGAGAAACTGAAAACCATCATTCCTTCTCAATTTTTCTCCTCCTACATACACCATAATAATATAATAAATACTCATCTTTAATCAAAAGCATCATATCCCTGAGGTCTAGTCTATGAGATATACATCATGACCACAAAAGCCTCCACAGTGAATAAGAAGATACTCAAATCTGTTCTTTATGAAAGAGTTTTGGACCGATAGGAATGGGAGAAAATCATCAGTGACTATCTATAAAAGAAACAGAAGTCAAGATTTAGCAAACACTGCTCAATATCTTGAGAAAGTACTTATCAAAGATACAATGCAACTAGCAAGTAGACGAACAGAAATGACAGGAAAATGTCTCCAGGGCAGCCAACTTAATCCCCATTCAAGTAAAGACACTTCATAAAGATACGCTTCATATTCTTGATGGGACAGTCTTTCTTGACAATATCAGAAAATTACTGCGAAGCACTGTACTTTCAAATCTTTCTGTTAAAGTCGATAATTACAAAGCACAGAGTTGAAGGCTCTATGAGGATGGATGCCTTCCACCTAGTGATTGGACACCTGCTGTGTTCTAGGCCCCAGAGGAATGAATACACAGGACAGCGCTGTCTCTGACCACAAAAGGCTAAATATCAAGTGTGACCCGACATGAGCAGACCACCAGGTGGCTGGCTCTGTAGAGACACAATCAAAGCCAAGGTAAACACTCTACCAAAATCTACAGTAGTGGGGACGGCAGTAGTGCGATACATAACGGGCTTCCCAGCACTCTGAGAATGATCATAGACAGCAAAGCCCTGAGGTCTGAGGGTGTCAAGGGAGCAAAATGTGAAGCGATGTCATCACTGTTCTGGTTTTCAACCACATCCTCCTTGGGCCCCCTCTCCTGGTCCTCCGAGGACTTTGCCCAGACTTGTGTAATCCCACTTTGGGGACAGTACTGCAGATTGCTGTGCATGCATCAGCCTCCCTGCAGGTCCTGAGTTATGGAATTCTCCTCATTTAGCCCAATCAAGCATGTTGTATACTGAGTAAATGACACAAACTCATTAGTAAAATTCAAGTCAAAATAATAAGCTGAGCACTGAGCGACTGGGACTGTCACTGATTGGCAGTCCACCCTCTAGCACCCTCACCAAAATCAAAACAAAACATCAAAGTACCGCCAATAATACAATCACTAAGTCTTCCCTTTAGGGTATGTCCCTCAACTTCTGCTGGCATTCTTGTGTGGAAGAACAGAGCTGCAAAGATGAATAAGAGACAGACCCTGCTCACAAACCAGCCAGAAAGATGCAGGGTAAAGAAATAACTCTGGGTCCACGTGCAAAGAGCTCTAAAGAGGGGCAAACCGTCAGGAGCACAGAGAGCACACGGTGAACCAGCCAAGGAGGAAGCGTCAGGGAAGACGACGGCATCGCAGTGGGGCCTCAGAGGTTGAGTAGGAGGCGACAGGCACAGTCTCAGTGGTGAGAAGAGAGATGCATGTCTGAAACATCCAGATTGACAACAACGAAGACCCGAAATACTCTAGCAGCCAGGATGCTCAGTGTCCATCTTATGACACTGAGCTGTGACATTTTTCCTGTCAATTTAGCTGGTGTTACCAGACATTACCACAGTGCGTGTTTGTGTATTGGGGGATTCAGATGTCATTAGCACATTAGGCTGTGATTTGAGCAGCACGGGCTCTCCACATGTCACTGCACATCTCCCGTAGAACTGCCCGGCCCGGTCCTCGGTGTAGGTTTCCACCTCGGACCCTGTTTTCTCAGGACACAAAGCAGCCATCCCAGCTGCTGGCTCAGGCTGTGCCAGCAGACACACATCCTGACAGGAGAGAAGCGACATGTCCTCCTTTTCCTTCCCTTTACATCCTACGGCGCCGTGATAGTTGGTGCGTCCTTCCGGGCTTCAGAAACAGTTCAGACCTTCACCGAGCCTTTCCAATCTAAAAACTTCTTGCCTTTCCCCTCACTTTCCACCAAGGGGGTCATCTCCTGCTATGTTGATGAGTTAGATCATTACAAGAAATACTTGAGCTCACTGCCGCAAAGTCTACAAATATCCCACCATTCTTAACCATCAATGACTCCTCTCCTGATTCCATTGAAAATTCATCTTGATCCTTGGTTTAGCCTAATTGTCTCCCTTCTTCCTCCTCTCTAGAGAAGTTTTATTATTGATTCCAAACGTCATGTTCTCTGCTAGCAATCTCCCCTCCCCTCCCCCATCGAATTCCTTTCACTCATTCAATCTCTTCATTGTTGAAACAACAGCCTCTCCTGAACCCATTTCTCTCTAGTTCTCGCCCCACGTCTTCCTTCCCCTTCACAATGAAGCTGAAAGATCAGTGTTCATGGAATTACCAGCTCCTCACTCCCCCACACTTCAGACAATGGTCTGTGTATTAATCAATCTTGATAATATCACAGCTATCTCCCCATAATTAAATCCAAAGAGTGTTTCTGCATCTTTCTATTACTTGGAACAAACGCAGAACCGGGCCACGATTTTCATTTGGAATGATTCCCTGTCCTCCGTTTCTCGACATCTCAGGCTCCTGACTGCCTGTGAACCAGCTCACACTCCCTGGTGTCCTTCACAGGGTCCTTCTCACACAGCACTATTGCGAAAGCTCAGGACTCAATGTGAGCCCTATTCTCTCCATTGACCCTACGTTGTCTCAGTACTCTTGTGCATTTCTTCTATTGCTTCAATGCCTTCCACTGTTATCTCTATGATGACGATGTCTAAAAACCACGTCCAGATCTTATTTCAGAGCTATAATGCTCCAGGTGTATGTTATAGGCACCTTAAGCAAACATATTTCCAACGGAAGCTGTTAACTCCCCCTCGCCAACTAGACACCCCTTCACCTCTCGGTCTCCGATCTCGTCTGATGACTACAGTTGACATCCAGGGAGTGATGTTTAACGCAAACTCTCAGAACCACCTGACAGAACAAGCACTGCTGCTGCCAGCACACTGAGCAGTCACCCTTCATCTCCGCCCCAGGATCCACACACGTATTCCTACTCTCTACTCCGTTTTAGTTCAAAACGTCAGGTCCTCCGAGATCCCTTTGTTCAAACTGCTGCTGAAGTAAGCCTTCCCTCCCCGCCTGTTGTCTGGTGACTTTCCCTTCAGGCCACTGTGGAACAAATTAGGACATTCTTTTGATTGCATATTGTGTAACCTTTGAAATTGTCTCAAATAATAGTAAAATGATTATAATCACAGTGGATATTTGACAACCGAGATATGAAAGTATAGAGCAGAATCCTGATTTTATAAAAACAAATGCATGTTGACCTCTGCAGGGAAAGTTCATCCTCTGTCGCACCAAACAGCATCATCCCAGGGGATGAGACAGTGAAGCACGAGGCCTGTGCTCATTAAAGAACAAGGTTCCTGCCAGGAGGCCAGTAAGTTTGTTTTTCCATTGTTTCACCTCACAGTTAGACGCTTTGCGTGCCCTACGTGAGCAATTCATTTGATTTTTTTTGTTTCTTTTCCAGATTGGCGCCTGAACCAACATCTGTTGCCAATCTTTTTCTTCTTCTTCCCCTTCTTCTTCTCCCCAACCTCCCCTCCCCAGTTCATAGTTGTGTATCCTAGTTGTAGGACCTTCTGGTTGTGCCATGTGGGATGCCCTCTCAGCATGGCCTGATGAGCCGTGCCATGTCCCTGCCCAGGATCCGAACCCTGGGCTGCTGAAGCGGGGCACGGGAACTCCACCACGTGGCCGTGGGGCTGGCCCCCCAACTCATTGAATTTAACATGTGCTCTCTCTCTCTCTCTCTCTCTCTGGGTTGTCTTGTTTCAGTTTCGATGGGCTGGGGAGTAAGGTGAACATCCCTGAGGACTCCCCTTGCTGAGTGGACATGTGTGGTCCTGGTGAAAGCCCTCACCCAGTGGGGCTCCTAGAGATGTGACTCAGGGCCACTAATTCCCTTTTGGTGCCTGGCAAACTGGGACTCATCTTCCTCTGTCTGCTATTTGCTCTGTATTATGTCTGCTCCTTTGGAAGACAAAAATTTGTGTCCAAAGGGAAAGTTCCAGAAATGCTTCCAGGGATGATGATGGGACTTTGATTTCCAAGTGAGTATTTCTGGCATCTGATTCAATTCCGTTGTCCTTAATCAAAAGCTGGCTCGTTCTGGATTGGTTCCATCCTTTCACAGCGATAGCACCATCTTCTACGGTCATTACCAAAAATGATCATTTCGTTTGAAAGCTCTTCCCTTAGAAGCCACTGCTGTGCTAGTACTTTATCAAGTTAAAACACTTAATTTTACATGCCTGGGTTTCTGTTTTGGTTTTTTGGTTTTTGAAAGCAGCTGAGCATGTTTGAACTGAAAATGAAAAGTATTTATTATGGAAGTACCCATGCTACCTCATTAGGATAGAATAGGACATATCATTTATTTGTTATAAGATGCGAAAATTCAGAAGTTTTCCCTTGATCGGTAAAATTGCCCCTCTCAAGAAAGGTTTTTTTCTTTATGTTCAGTAACTTATTTTGGAGACCCACGGGGTCATGTCCAGTGAGATAGTTCTGTTGGAGTGAGGATAGTGCTGCTACAACCTGTCCTTCGTGCCACCTGCGACATGCCCTACTCTGCACCAAAGACCAAGGACGGTCCTTCTGAAGACAGGGCTATGTTTGCATTATGAGTTGAGAGATGCTGAAAAGACCTCCTATGGTTTCCCTTATACCCTACACTACACAAATAGACACTTATGCTTTTAAGTCTTGACATTTCATCTCGAGTGTCTGTTAAAACGTGAGTATCTAGGATAGAAAGCGGCTGTCCTCCAGAATCTTACCAGGGTTTCCTGCTGGCCACTTTGGAGGACAGAGCAGAGTGACCCACTAGGGGAGGGGCGCATGACTGCCGGGCCTTGGGGAAGAGCTGACCGGAAGCTGACTCACCAAGGACTGTCCATGCTTGTCTTGGTTTGCAGTGACAGCAGCTGAACGCAACTTAAAGGATTTTAATTTGCATGCAGCTTTGCACAACAACTTTCCATCTTACTTCATCCTCCTTGCTTCCTGTGACATTTGGGGATGGGATAGTTTCAGGGATTCACTGAACTCGTTTACAGTGTTCAAATAGTCTTGTATGATGTGTGCGCTTGTTAATTGAGGTATAATTGACATATACTTTATATTAGTTTCATTTGTACAATATAATGATTTGCATGTATCGTGAAATAATCACCACGATAAGTCTAACTAACGTCTGTCCCCAGACGTAGTCAATATTCATTTTCTGGATGAGGACATGTTGTGTTTTAAGGTGCAGAAGAATCGGTAATGATGTCATACTTTTCCGTATGCAACTTGATGAATTTGAACATAAGTGTCCACCCATGAGACCATCACCACCATCGAGGCCATAAACATATCCATCATCTACCAAAGTTTTCTCCCACCCCCTTTACTATTATCATTATTTTGCTTTAAGAACACTTAACAGAATATATACTCTGTTAGAAATTTTAAGTACAAAACACAATACCGTGAGATTGCTACATTATACGCTAGGTTTAATTTTTAGAGGAACCTCCAGACTATTTTCCATCATTACAGTATTAGTTTACATTCCCATCAACAGTTGCAAGGCTTCCTTTTCCTCCACAACCTCACCAACATTTGTCACCTCTACTTTTTTTGATAATAGCCGCCCTAACCGGTGTCAAGTGATATCTCCTTGTGGTTTTGATTTGCATTTCCCTAAAGATTAGTGATGCTGAGCACCTTTTCATGTGGCTGTTGGCCATTTGTGTGTCTTCTTTGGAAAAATGGCTATTCTACTCCTTTGCCCATTTGTTAACTGAGTGCCTTGGTGTTTTTGCTATTGACCCGAGAGATGAAAAAAGAAAAAAAATGTCCAGGCATTATGGATGCTTCCCAGTTGATGCAGATGATTTTGTCTTTATGGTGATGACAAAATATCGTGTTGTGTGCTTTTTCTTCAGCAGTTATCATAAGACTAGCAGTAGAATGGCAAAGCAGATAATCAGGATCTCCCGGGTTTTACAACACAAATAAGACGAGTGGTAAGGAATTTTTGATTATTTCAAGGAAATTATTGAGATCACAGTCCGTGGAATGTAGGACTGACAGGTCCACGAGGAAATTAAAGTGAGGACATGGTGATCTGGCATCACTTCCGATCTGAAGGAACAGGTATCTTCTGTACGAATGTTTGAAGACATATTGGAAATCAGGAATTTGTGGTGGATGAATACATTTTCTGAAGGGTTTATTTCTTTATTTAGGAGGAAGATTACCCTGAGCTAACATCTGTGCCAGTCTTCCTCTCCTTTGTCCGTGGGATGCCTCCACAGCGTGGCCGATGAGTGGAGTAGGTCTGCACCTGGGATCTGAACCCGCAAACCTCAGGCCCCTGAAGCAGAACACACGCAACTTTAACCACTCAGCCATGGGGCTGGACTCTAACTTATTTAGTTGTGAACATGATCGTTTGGGTTATGTAAATGTCAGGACCTGGGAGTGAGTCGCTAAGAGTGGGGTAGTTGATAATGTCACAATTGATTTAGACCCTAAAGAGGCTAAGAGCAACAACTGGCCAATGGGTTAACCAAAGGAATAGTCAGAAAACACAGAAAGGTTGGGAATTGGGATCTATAGTAAGCTGGGGGATCACGTGTCCTCAGAGAGAGTGCCAGGACTTGCACAGATGAGAATGGCAAGAGCAATAAAAGAGAATAAAATCACACTGAAACAAGGAGGGGGTGTTACGAGACGGGGGAGGAAAACTGATCTGGAGCAGTCCTGAGTTTTGACCTTGAGCTTTCTGTCCTTGACCCAAATCTGCTTGACGATGTCCTGGGACACAGGTCAGAAGAGCTCCAGAGGGAGAGAGGAAGGGTGGAAGTACAGGGAAACTGAGATAATTGTCCTAAGAAGCCATGCTTCATTTCTCATTTGGGTCCAGTTTCATGATTACTTTTACAGGACGAGAGGAAAAGAAGTGATGATGGTCAAGTCTTCGCAGAGGAAGCTGCGTGATCGTGGGAATCAACCCAAACCAAAGCCCGGATTAAGAATTCCCATCTCTTTGAGGATGCGCAGTTACATATTCAGAAGGCCAGTTACTAGAATGCCATCCCACCCAGCAGTGAGGGGTCACTGGGAGAGCACGTGGCACCAGCCCCAACAGGTCTGCTGGCAGGAGAGAAGTGGCAAGCCCTTTGGAACTTGCCGTAGCCTTGCAAAATTGCACCTTGCAGCAGAGGTGAATTCCTGCGGGGTGCGCTCGCATGGGGTGCCCCGTCCAGTCCCATACACACCCCTGCCCTTCCTCAGATTTGGCAGAGATGATTCTGGGAACTGGTCTGGGCATCCCATAGCTCCACGGCCAACAATTGCTGGTGACTGTGGAAGATCTGAGCAAACAGGAGGGGACGGGGAAGAGGGCGGGAGAGAGCGATTGTGGACAGGCTCAGCAGCCAGGCAGAGAAAGTGAGCGCCCAAGAAGGATGTGCTGACAGCACCAGGAAAGAGAGGAGACGCTGGTGCCCCTGAGATGGAGCCCGGCACTTCACTGACGTCTCCTTGAAGGGTCCCACGTTTTCTTGCTTGAGCTCTTGCAACTTCAAGACATACCAATCCTTTTCTTTTATTAAACTCCTCTGTGGGACGTAGGAAGCATAGACAGGGATTTCTTGTGGAGGAGAGACTGGATTTCAGCTGAGTAGAGCAAGGAGGGCTTTCCGTTTCACGGTGCTCTCGCATTTTCCTTTCCGAAGTATATTATTTATCTGCGCTTGAAAGTCACAGAGAGTTACCGATTCGCGGGATGATTCCGTTGTCGCCCTCACAGCGACACAGTAAAACCTACCTAGTCGGAATGGATCATTCCTTCTGTGCAATACTCCGGTAGACTCCAAAGATCATTTCAAAAGCGCTGGTATATCTCTGTTCTCAAATAAGAGGTCTGCTTCCAGGTCTCCATTTTTCTGCTCTTTATTGCATGTTAATTCAGAGTTGCAAGGAGGAAAGACCACATTTGCCTCAATCTTTAGATCTCTATGTGCTGGAAATTGGATTCACAGAAATGGACAAGGCCTTTGAGGGATCGTGCTGTCAACAGAGACCTTTTCCGGCATCAGCAACGTGACAATAAACCGCTGCTTGTTAGGACTTGATTGTCTATTGGAGGGATGGAGCTTGCAGTATTATGGAAATCCTCTTTAGAATTGCTTACCTTCACGTGACAGATTTATCAGTTTCTGAGAGTGATGTGTTAAAATAACCTAGGGTGGCGCAGGGCTTAAACTGGCCCACTCCACTTTGGAGGCCCGGCATTGGCACGTTCGGGTCACGGTTGTGGACATTCACACCGCTTATCGGGCCATGCTGTGGCAGACATCCCACGTGTTAAATAGAGGAAGATGGGCACAGATCTTAGCCCAAGGCTAGTCTTCCTCAAGGGAAAAAAAAAAAAAAAACCGAGGAAGATTGGCAATGGATGTTAGCTCAGGGTGAATCTTAGCCCTTGGGCATCTTCAGCTGTGGTCATTTGCAAAATATGTAGACCATGCATGTACTGGGCAAGCCCAGGCAGGACAGCGCAGCCGGCCTCCCGCCTGGGTGCTTGGGGCTGCTTGTTGTGGAGCCTCTGCTGGAACCGTCTGGGTGGATTCAGTGCAGAGAATGATGACAACGGACTGCCTTGCTTCACCCTCAGAGTTTCCCCTGAGTTTTCTCCATCTTGACATGCAAAGCAGACACTGTCTGGAGCCCTCGTGTTCCTCTGGGACTCGGGCTTCCCTCTGCTCCTCAGCCTGGAGAGGAGGAAGCCCACGTGTGGACTTCAGGAGATTCCTGACCGCGTTTTGTGGGCTAGCACGTCCTGGGCTTGAAGTCCCCAGGGAATGAGCAGAATCCAATCCAGGTAGGACTGCCATGACCCAGACCCTTCAGGAAGGCAGGTTATGGTCCCCTAACCAGGCAGAGCACCATGACCAGCCGCGGGGTTTGTGGAGGGCGAAGGGAAGATGAAATGGGTCCTGGAAGAAGGTGCTTATAAATACCAGCTACCGAGAGGGAACCAGCTGCAAAACCGTGCATTTGAGGAGTATGAGTATTATTTCTTGATTCTGTTTGGAATAAGTTAGAGTGCATGATATATTTGTGTGTGAGTGAACATATATATATAGCTCTCTCTCTAAAATTTATATCAAAGTAACATAAAGACTGATGAGATACAGGTGCTGCACATGTGGGCCTCTTTTTGCTGGCGATCAGTTCATTTTTGGCCATTGGAAGCCCAAAGAGGCAGCGAGTTATTGTCCTCTGCCGTCTGGTAGGCTCATGACAAACAAAGCGCTGCAACCAAAGGGTCGGCTCTCAGGAGCCTCACGGCCCTGTGAGGGAAACCCCTTGGACACGGTGTCTTCCTCCTGGGCCTGGACTAGCCTTGGGACTTGGCACTTCTCTTTCTCTGTGGCGGGAAGGTACAGCCGGCTCCGGCTTCCATTTAGAAAGTCACCTTCCTGGATGGCTGTGCCATACCAAGAAGGGCCTGGGCTGCTGGGAACCAGCATTTCTCCTCAGCTGCTGGCCGTACTGAGGAGGCCTCCCTGGCAGGGTTCACGCTGCTGTGTGTCTGGGTGACACTTGCAGCCATCAGAAAGGAGGGGAGAACTCAGAAGGGCCAAGCACTTCCTGTGGTCCTAGTCTTACAGGGTCTTTCCCGGGGTGGGGTGGGGGGGGGGGCGTTCAAAATGCCAGGTGGTAACCCTCTAGCTCCTGGTCACCGGGTGGGTTCTTGGAGTGAGCTCGGAGCAGTGTCTGCTCACCACCAGACTGGAACCATTTAAGTGTTTTAATTTTGTCAGGCTGTGTTTACCCGTCATCCGTTTGCTTGCGTTCCCTGCTGGACCCCTCAACCACCCTCCTCTCACGACTCATCTCTGAAAGCTTCCAACGGGAAAGGTTCACACCCACACCATAAACGGAGCATAAGGCTGGGCAAGAGAACACAGCCCTCCGAGGGGCTGCATGGTTTATAGGCTCAGGTCCTCCTGCCCCGTTAGGATGAGTCAGAAACAACATGCCTGAGTGTGTGAACAGGTGATTGCCTGAGACCACACACCTCAGAACCACAGGGGCCCAGATGTCACCCTGGGCAGCGAGGGAGAGTATAGGTCATTCTTTGGCCAGGATTAGGGTATCTAATGTTTGCAAAGCAGACTCCACCCGTGATCCGTCAGACCCTGCCAGGGAGGAGTGGCCACGAGGTACGGGACAGAGAGGCCGAGGCATTCGAGGGAATTTCTGCCCTTCCAAGAATTGCAGAAGGAAGTGCACGGAGGCAGGAAATCCTGGTGGACAAGGAGCAGTGATGCGTCGGGAAGGATGCCCAGATGTAGCCTTCAAAGCTGCATCACAGATCTGTCCCCCTGGATACCAAACTTGCAGGGAAAGGAATTCAGAGCCGTGGACCAGGATCCCAGAGGATTCCAATCCAGGTGAAGGGTGAACATGGAGCCCCCAGAGGGGCCGGGGGAGGGAGGGTCCTGCCTGCCCTTAGTCCATCTGCACATGACCTTCTCCGGCCTTGACCCTCCACATGCACGTTTTGAGCTTTTACATCGTTCTCTGCACTTAGAGCTGCTGCTGTCCAGAGCCTCATTAGAAAACGACAAGTTCCTAACATCTGGTGAAGAGGAACCTCCACAAGAGAAGCCGAAAACGTGGCCTCTCCTCCAAAGGGGTGGAAAAGCAGCCACTGTCCTGGGGCAGGTCGTGGTGCTGGCCCGTGCCATTTTAAAGACACCCGCATTCCAGTGGTTGTTGCTCTGCCTGTGAAAGTACCTCCACCCTCTAAATGCCAGGAGCTCTGGGTGCTGTCTCTGCTCCTGGCCCACGTGAACCACACTGAAATGAAGCCGTCCTCTGAGTAAGGGGGGGCGCGGAGGTGTCCCTCAGTATCCAGGGAGGGGCCTGGCCCTTCTCCCTTCTCTCACATACAATAAGCCGAGACCCTGCAAGATTTCTTCATTCCAGGAGGAACGCGAGAGTCTGTGTCTCCTTGACACGAGCACAGGAGGGGAAAGAACCAGACCGTGACTCGCAGGCTGGAACAGAAACAGGATTTTAACATCAAATTCAAAACTAGCACTAACTACTAACACGAAAGAAATACGGCCCCTTCCCAAGTGGTAAACAGGCGCTGGGGTGGAGCTGCCAGGCCTGTGGGGTGGGGTCGTCCCCTCCCTCTTGGGCTCCAGGGCTCCCAGGAAAAGGCTTAGAATGTTCTTCTCCCCATCAGCATGGGAGGAGCCGGCCTGGGGCCCCGCGTGTTTCCCAGCCGCGTCCCCGCCGCTGAAGAGCAGGCTGCACTCGAGCTGTTGGAAGGACCGGGATCTGCCACTGTTGCTGGGTTCTGCGTCAGGGGTCTGGTGACTGAAGAGAAGACACTGATGATTGGGGGGGTCACACCAGTATCCCAGCCCAACACCTCAGCCCCACTGCATTCTGCTCCAAACCTTGTCCTGAGTGTTCAGTCAACACTACCCCATTGTCCCTGACATGGGAGCTGGCATTTCGCTTCACCCATTTCACAGAAGAGGAAGCTGAGTCCCACAAAGGTCAAGGGAATTGTCCCTCACAGGCCTGGTCAGCAGTGGAGCTGGGATCCCCGTGCCGGCTGTCCATCTCCCTAGGCCCGTGCTTAGCCCGAAGCTTTCCGGAGCCCCTGGCTTCAGTCCCTGCCTGTCTGGACACTCACCGAGCCCTGAGCTGAGAGACGCGCGGTTCTTCTTGGGCAGGAAAAACCGGCGCATCTTGCCGGCCCTCTCCTGTGGGGGCTCCAGGTGGCAGGACAGGCTGTAGCTAAAGGACAGAGGGGACTTTTCAGCTACCGGGAGCCACACCTCAGGTGACCCTCCCAGAGACGGCCAGCAGTTGGAGTCCCAGGGCCCCACGGGTGACCATGCGACAAGCCCCGGGACTGACCCGGAAGCCACGGGCACGGGCTCCCTGGAGCTGGCCATCAGAGAGAGTCCGCCTTGCCCTCACCAACTCCTGCCCCGCCTCACCTCTCATCCTCGCTGAGGGGCTCCATGGCCTCGAACCAGGCCCCAAATCGCTCCTCAGCCTCAATGTGGTAAAGATGGACTGCCTCCTGGAGCAGGAAGATCTGCTCGGTGACTTTGAATTCCTGGGAGAAAGGACATGATGCAGACGGGGCCTGGGTGGGGGACCGTGCTGGGGACTCAGACAGGTGAGAAGAGGGTCAAGGAGCTGGTCTGGGGTCTTGGCCCACATGGGAACCCTCCTTCCCTCCAATTCCGTGCAGGACTTGCTCGTTCTCACAGTTGGCTTGAAATAGCTCCTCCTGCAGGAAGGTGTCCTTGGTGCCAGCCCCTTCCCCCACGCACCAATGGGACGGCTTTCCCAGCTCTGGGTGCCGAACTCTCCCAAGGAAAGCAAGGCCCAAGGCATCGGGCCAGAGAAGGTCTTCCCCGGAGGAGTCTCTGATTGCCACAGCCCCACCCTCCGCACGGGGAGGCCACAGCTGCTCACCTCACTCCTTTTCTCAAAATTGATCTCATTTCCCTGGAAGGCAGAGAGCCAAAGCCCATGAGCAACAGCCCCCTTAGCCCATAGCTAGCCCCCGTCTCCACCCTTTCTCAGGTTGCTCTACCAGCAGGGTCGACCAGGGAGCAGGCGCTACCAGAAACGGGAATGGGTCCCGGGCAAGACTCTGAGCTCCAGAGCAAGGAGGCCACGGGGCTATGGCTCAGGGACATTCTAAGACAGCCCTCTCTGACAGACAGACAGACTGAGGCCTCAGGCAGGAAGGGATGCTCAGCCACTCGTGTGCTTCCTGCCTTGGAGGGGCCTGGCTTCACTCCCTGCAGGGGCGGGGCCTGAGGGAGAGGCTGAGTCCAGCTCAGACACACCCTCCAGCAGCTCCGCAGTCAGGCAGCCTGGACTGGCGGCTCACCTGGATCCTATATTCACTCATCACTAAGATGGCCATGACACCCAGCTCCCGGGGTGGCTGTGAGGCCCTCACGAGAGGACTCTGCCAAGGGTTGTGAGCTCAGGCCTCAGTGCAAGTCTCTCCTCCCAAATCTCCGAATCCTGATCCCCAGCTCCACCTCCAGGCTCACTCACCTCCAGGTAATCCTCCATGTTGGTGTCCAGCAGCAGTAGGTAATTGAGGAATGTGCCAAGGAAGGGGATGAGCCCCTGTGCCAGCGGGGTGGAGACGGTGATGAGATCCCGCTCTCAGGAGCCGTCAAAGACCTCTCCTCCACTCCTCACCCCAGCCTCCTGCCCAGCCCAAGCTACCCACCTAGGCGGCCTCCCCCCAATTTCCTCCTCTTCTCTCCTCCAGGAACCCCAAACTCCTCCAGGCACCTCCCAGCAGCCGGCTCTGGCAAAACCCAGGGTACGTGGTCCCCGCCCCTCCCTGTCCCAAATCCGTTGTGCGCCCATCCGTTCCAGGCCTCCTCCTGGTCACTTCCAATGCAGGCATTTCAGGTCTGTGGCACCAGGAGCAGGGCTGGAGGAGAAAGGCTCCCTCTCTGCTGGTAGAGACCTCCGGCTAGGAAGGGGAGTCCCCTCTCCTGCGACTCCTGGGCCCCTCCTCCACAGGCACCCTTACCTTCTGGGCACCTGTGGGGCCCGTCTCCAGGCTGGTCAACATAGAGGTCGCCTCCTGCCAGGGTGTTGACAGGGCCAGTGAGCCGACGCTCCCCTCCAAGTGTCCTCCCAGACCCCTCCCAGATCGGGGACCCTGGACATGTGGCCCCAGTCACCTGGTGCCCCTGCGGCTCCCGCCTCCAGGGTGCTCTGATTCCAGAGCCATCCCAGCTCCAACACTCACTCCTGTGTGACCTTGGGCCCGCCCAGGCCTCCCTGAACCTGTTACCTCGTCTGGAAGGTTTGACGAACTCTGTCTGCCTCCCACAGTCTCCTGAGGCCCAAGCGTCATCTGACCGTCATCACTGCTCTCCGCTCAAGCCTGCCTCTGGAGCCAGGTCCAAGCTCCCCACATTCCTCCCCACCCTTGAGCCTCGGCACCCACTGTGAGGCCTGCACCACGGCTCATCTCCCTCTGGCTCCCAGATGAGGAGACCAAGGCCCACACAGGGGCAGGGACTTGCTCAGGGGGCCCCAGAGGAGAGGCTGCTCCCCCTCCCAGCCACAGGCCCTGTCTCCTCTGCCTTCACACCACCCTCTGCCCAGCCGCTGACCACAGTGCTGTCCTCGGGACTCTCAGGCTGTGTTCGGGCCCCCAGCTGGGCCGAGCCACGGATGGAGGGAGATGAGGTGTCTCAGGAGGCCTGGTCAAGAGGCTTCTGCCAGCCCCAACGCCCAGGAGTCTCTGATCCCAGGCCGAGGCCAAGGCCTTGCTAAAGCCCTCAGCTCCCTAGGATCCCCTCAGGGAGTTCCCCTGCACAGAATTCTTTCTTCATCCGCTCAGGATGGGGACCCCGAATGCCACGTCTGACTAGCAGGGGAGGGGGCGACCAGGGCACTGCGGGGTGGCATTTCCTTTCTGTTTTACGAGGAAACTTCTGACGTCTGGGCGGGAAGGATCCCTGAAGAAGCCATCAGTTCCCTGGGCACTTGCCCTTGCCCTCCGGGGCACATGTCATCGCCAACAAGGACCTGGGTGAGCATCCCACTGGGACTGTCTGCAGCGCCCACTTTAGGGGCCAGAGTGGGGAGTCACCGAGGGGACACAGATCTGTCCCAGGTCCAGTGTCCGTCCCAAGGCTGGGAAGCCCCTGAGTGCCCCCGGCCCGTGGGATCCGGCAGTGCCCATCCCTCAGGCAGGCAGGGTGCCCTTCTTGCGAGGCACAGTGAAGACAGAAGGAGCAGTGGGGCCCTGGCTTCCTGAGCACAGACTGGGCTGACTTCGGAAGAAAGGAAGCCCGCCCACTCGCTCCAGCCAGTGGCCAGGAGGAAGATGCAGGGCAGCTGATGGAGCAGCATGGAAGCCAGACACCGGCACCTTCTGCCAGGTCCTCAGCCTCCTGGAACAGTCCAGCCCGCACCATTCTATCCCATGCCCCTGGCCTCCTGTCCCAAACTGCCCCCACCTGCCCATGGAGCTAGCACATCCCTCTTCCTGTCCATCTTTTCCTGACCAACTTCACGTGACAGGAGAACCAAAGCTCATCCTGCCGGGTCCCCTCCCCTCTCGCTCCCCCTCCTTCCAGATGTGCAGCCTCCGTCTTACCTTCACCAGCTGCCTCCTGCTCACCCACTGGTCTTTGATGAACCTCTTCAACTTTCGAGAGCTCTTCCTGAGGGGAGAGGAAAGGAGGAAAGAAAACCCGGGGCGGTTGAAGGCGAAATGCCTTTGGCTGAGAACCCGGAAGGTTCAAAGGGCCTGGGGCCTGGACGAGGGTTTTCCCCGGGTTCTTCGGAGCTCTGAGGTCACCGTGGGACTCGGGTGGAGGCTCTCCTGCGGTCACCTGGGGCCTCCATTCCCACTCCGACTGAGCACATTGTTTCTAACAGCGTTGGTTGCCGATGAGGGCTCCGTTGCTGCGAAGTACACCCTTGGAAATCTCCAGTGTGGCTCAATCCAGGATGTGACAAGGGGGGAGCCACTGCCTAGGGTCTCAGAGAGTCTCAGAGACCCGAGCAAGGAGGCCAGTCCCCATCCCTAGGGTCCGCTGCCTCCCAGATGGTCCTAGCTGAATGAGGGGTCCATGGCAGTCGCACGGGGGATGTCTGGTCCGCCCTGGTGGTGCTTGGATGGAGCACGGCCTACCCACCTGGCAACTCGTCCCCATGTCTTTTGCAGACGGCTGATGGAGGGGCTCTGCAGAGCAGACACGATGGCACGCAGGGACGCATAATTTCCAAGGACTCGGCACTCCTGAGGAAGGGAAGGGAATGAGCTGCGACGGCGGGCTGGAGCCCTGCTTCCTCTGGCTTGTGTCCCCTCGTGGGCTTCTGCTGTCCTGGATGAGGCAGATGCCCAGGGAAGCGAGGGAGGGCACACCTGGGAGCTGATGAGTAACGCTCGCGGGCAGGAAGATTTTAGCTCAACCCAGGGCGGGAAGGGAGCTTCCCACCACTGGGACCAGCACTCAAGGTCAGCAGGCCCTTGGCAGCAAGGGGCCTAGGACTTTGCCGAGGCCCAGACCACCGACTTCAAGGCTGAAAGCTGCGAGAGGAGAAGGGGCAGTCCCCCTGACTCCAGGGAGGGGCTCCCTGGGCCCTGCCACTACTGACCTTGGCCACCTGAATCCACAGCTCGACGACTCTGGCCCTGTCCTGGGCCGTCATGCTGAGGTCCCCAAGGCACGTCGTGATGACGCAGCCGGACACGTGAAGAAACTGGTTGATAGTGGCCCGAACCGTGGGAGCCAGGTACTCCTTGCTCCCATTGGGCCGCTGGCACCACACAAAACCCAGGCAGTGGCGGGGCTCCACCTTCTTGAACAGCTCCTGGGGAGGATGGGGACTGTCACCTGACCCTGCCACACCCGAGCTCAGAGTCTGCAGGCCCCCGCAGCCCCAGGCAGGAGGCACTGGTCAGCTGCAGCTCAGGAACCTGAGGAGGTGGCCTGAAGCTTCTGGGAGTCTCTGGGTTTTGTCTGTGTCCGCTGAGGCCGCCCAGCGCAGGATGACCGAGGACCCAATAGGGGCGGGGAAGAGAAGTCCCATTGGCTCGCAGCCCAGTCTTGCTTCCCCCAAGCACCAGAACACGGCTCACACCTGCCCATCTCAAGGGGCATCTTCCACCCGTTCTCATCACCCCCTGGTCCCACTCCCCTTTCAGCTGCACGTTCCCCCGAGGCAGCAACAACCATGGGCTTTGTTTGCCTGTCTTCCATGTAGGTAAGGACGCACTAGGTGTCTAATAAGTACGGAGGCTGTTGAGGCCTCCTGGGCCGATGGGTGAGTGACCCAGGACTTGGCAGCACTCCAGTGAGCTTCCCTCCCCCACCAGAGGGCTATTCTCTGCCCCGCTTCCTCTCTGTTCGACCTCATCCATCCGCACAGCCACTCTGCCCAGCAGGTGCCCGCCCTTGGTGTGCTCTCTACTGTCCATGTGGGGACAGCAAGGACTTGGGGGCCAGAAGGTGGCCCAGGTCACCCGGTGGGTGAGTGGGGGAGCTGTGACTTGCACCCACATCGTTGGATTGCGGCTGAGGGAACAGGAGGTCTGGGGCAGCTGATGGCCCACCAAGGCGGGCCCCACCTAGCCCAAGAGCCCCGCTGCTCACCGCATCCATCCGGGTCAGCTGCTCGGCCACCAGCTTCGGAGGGAAGTCCAGCAGCTTAGGCCTCTCCTCTCTCAGCTCGGCGCTCGCTTCTGCGGTGACTTCGGCAGCTGGAGGCAGAGATCGTCCAAAAGTCAATGGCGCATCTTGCTCCAGCTCAGAAGCTGGCACTGGGGCTGAAGCTGATGGCGCTCGCTCCGGCCCTGGAGAGGCCGATGGAGGTGAGGCTGCTGGAGGTGAGGCTGCTGGTGGTGAGGCCGCCTCCAGCTCCGGCGCGGACGGTGGAACTACAGCTGGAGCTGCCTCTGGCCCCGGAGCTGGCCCTTGCTCTGGCTCTAGAGCCGGCAGGAGCTCTGGAACTGGCGCTGCAGCGGGAGAAAGAGAAAGTTTCACCTACGTACCCGACTTTACAAGACAGGAGAGACTCCGCTGTCTTGAAGGGAACCCCAGCCCGTGAACCCCACCGCAGACAGTCTTCCCAGACTGCTGTGCCCTCACCTTCCAGCTCTGCCCTCCTGGGCCCCAGATGTTGCAGCTGGACCTGGGGAAGGTAGGCAGGGCCTCCCAGGTGCGACCCAGGCCAGATGACACGCAGAGAGGCCAGCCGCATCCTGAAAGAGGGAAAGGGCGTGGGCTCCCAGAAATCCTGCATTGGGTCCAGCCAGGTTCCCACCATAGAAGACGCGGTACTGGGCGGAAGCAGTTGGGCCACAGAGCCAGAGGCCTGGCCGTCGCTTCCACACTGTCCTCCCAAGGCACCCTGCTTTGGGTCTGGGCCCTGTGCCTGCCCCTTTCCACCAGGGGGGAGTCCCACCCCGGCGCTGACTCCTGTGTGGCCATCCTGGCAGTGGCAGGCCTGCTCATCCAGCAGGTGGAACACGGGGTTTGTGTGAGTCTCTTCTTCCCACTGCCACTCTTCTCGCAAAGAGGCTGGACACAGTCCAGCCCAGCCCTCCACGCCCTTGTGCAAGTGGACTGAGGACTGAGGCCGATGTGTGAGCGGCTCGCTAACACCCCTTCTCTTCTGGGCCTGCTGGTGGTGGTCAGAAGGGGTGGATATGGAGAAGGGGAAGCGGAGGGAGACGGGACTGTGGTGGGGATGGGTCGCCAGGGAACAGCTCAAGCCAGCCTCCCCTCTGGTTCCCAGGGGCTCTGGGACCCCACCCACAGCTCTCTTTCACTCCTATCCCCTTGCAGTAGAAGCCATCAGACCTCAGCCCTCCCAGAGGAATCAAAAGATGAGTGAGATCAGAGTTGTGCCGGGCCCGCCCCAGCCACAGTCCTCTGTCCTCTTGTTCTCCCCCAGCCCTGTTCTGTGGAGACAGGAGGCCCTCGTCTGGCACTCAAAGAACACTCAGGTCTTTAGTTGGCGCTGGGGTCCATCATGCATGAGAACGTGGGAAGAGGCCTCCAGTCGTAAAGGAGCATAGGAGGGCATCCCCTGGGACAGGCGGGGGACAGGATCTGTGGATGATATGGTGTGTGACTATCTGAGTCTCAGGCTGCTGCGGGGGTCCAGGGGCTGTGTCTGCTTCATTCACTGCGTTGTGCCAAGTGTCTCTAAAGCTCCCGCATGTCACAGGTGCTTAATATACAGTGTTCTCGAATGAACTCCAACCAGAAGCATCCCCGGTAGCTGAGTGGGCCTGGGGCCCCTCTGCGGCCCCGGAGACCCCTCCTTGGCTACTCCAAGGACCCGCCCCACGACCAGCTGCATGGAATCCCACACTCCCTGCCAGAGTGCTTTCCGTGTGCCTTTGCAAACTCAGAAAGGCCCCATCCCAGCGATGGGGGAGCAGACTGCTCTTCATCGGGGAGAGGGAAAGAATAACCAGGAACAACCACGGCACGTCTCTCAGCCCCTTCTGTAGAGCCAGGCCCCAGGGAAGCACCTGCCGTGGCTCATCCCATTCGTGCCCACCAGAACCCGATGAAGTTTATCCTCTCCCACTCCACTTTGCAGAGGAGCAATCGAAGCTCAGAGAGATGGAGGGCCGTTTCCAAGACACACAGCTGGCAGTGGGCAGAGTCACCACTGTGCTGAGGAGGGGCTGGGCACTCACGTAGCAAGTAGGTGGTCCAGGACCCCGTGGGAGGTGAGGACAGCCGCGCAGTCAAACACGATGGTGGTGACGTTGGCCATGTTTCGAGGCGCCAAGGCTGGTCCTATGGACGGCGGCAGCCTCTCCAGCAGGCCTGCCTGGAGGGCCCGCATCCTGCAGGCCTCATTCCGCTGCCCGAGTGACTCTCCGCGCTGGGTGAGATGAGGAAGGACACAGAGTCACCAGCACCAGCGTGAACCTCCAGGAAGTCAAGGTCTGGAGGTCCCCCAGGAACTGTGAGCCCCTCAGGGATGTGTGCAGAGGAGGGACAGGATTGCCCACAGCCAACCGGTTTCCAGGCTTGAAAAGTCCAATTTGAGTTTGGGCGGGGGGAGGATTATACGATGAGTTCCTCAGGACACTTGGCTGGCTTGGCAAGGACAGACCGCCCCGCACCAAAGCGTGCATTAAGAGCACTGACCAGCGAATCCAACACAAACATCCCCATTCTAGAGATGAGAGGACGGAAGCTTCGGGCTGCCAAGTGGCTGCTCAGGGTCCTGTGCGTCGGAACTGAGAACCGCCCTAAGCCAGGGCTGCAGGACTCCCCCGCTCCCCCACCTGAGGCTTCATGTGCTCCTGACATGAAGGGAAATGTCTGGTGGGAACCTCAGCCCTCCCCAGTCGGGAGACAGTGCACGGGCAGACAGACGCTGTGAGGATCTGGCTGACTACAAGAAAGGACGCTGGTTTTTCTTTCTTTTACACGAAAGGGAGGTTTGAGACCCTCGTTACAGAGGTTTCAGATTCAGAAAATGGCAGATTTCAAAGATGCCCCTGGCCGAGTGTGAAGCGCAAACATCAGTGTTTTGTCTACTCCGCCTAGGGTTAGGAAAGAGCGACTTCCCACCCTCCTAGGTAGCTGGTGAGGAGGCGTGGAAGTCCAGATTCCTTTGGGACTGGGCCCTTGGGACACTCCAGTGGGAAAGCCCTGGGCGGGTCCAGGGGAGGGCTCCAGATTTGACTCTGGATTGTGGACACACCCCGGTGATCTCAGGGCCCCGGGTGTCACTCACTCTCCCCTCAGTCCAGCCCCGGGCAAGGTCGGTGGTCTGCTGCACTTGCCCCCTGTCCAGGGAGATGGAGCCGTAGGACCCATGCGCCAGCTCCTGGACCATCTCCTGGGTGGAGCTCTGCAAAGACAGCGTCCGGTGGCCGCGGCGGCAGGTAGCAGGGGCCTGCCTGCACTTGCCCACAGGGGGAAAACTCTCCCGCACACCGAGCACAGACAGAGGGGCATCCGCATAGACCTCCAGACAGGGAGCGAATGAGATGACACCTCACGGGCTTGGGATTCACCTACGGGTAGGGCAGCTTGGCTCCCAGCACTCACCTTCCATCCTGCCAGCCACCACCCGGGATATGAACACGACATACCGCCAGGCTTCCAAGCCCTAACCGTCTGCTCCCGTCCAGGGTAGCTCCACGCTCATCCCTGCCTTCCGTCACTCCATGCCCGCCAACACACACACACAATAAGGGTCAAGGGGTGTGGGGCTGCCCGCATGGGAGGGTGGGATCACACTTGTGGCCTGACCCGGAGTGGCCCGCCCTGGGCTGCCTTGTGTTACCTGAGGGTTCCTTCTTCCGAATGGCCTGAGGTCTTGGAGGTGCGGTCTCAGCCAATGTCGACAGCGCTGGAGAAGACTGTCATTGTTGGCTCTCTGTGCGCCAGAGCCTCGCAAAGAGGGGATACACGAACACATCCTCCTGTGTCGAGTGTCTCTGGTCAAATGGGCTATGTGTACAAAATGGCTGCCTGGTGACCAGAGTTCTAAGCTCTGTTGGGGTCGGTCGCCAAGGAAGTGAGGTCATGTCTCCAAGGTTCCAGGATGGGGGGCCCTTCCCTCCATCAGACCCACCCAAAGCCCCCTCGGGGCTGTTGACCGCTCACCCTCCTTGCCCGTGTCATCTCCCGAGCTGTACAGAAAGTTCCATCACAGCCCTCCCCACAGCTCCTTGGGATCGGAACCAGCGCCCCAGCTTTGAAGAGAGAGCGCCCAGTTCGGATCTCCTTTTTCCTAGCAGTTCTGTGTCCTGGAAAAGCCACTGTGCCTCTCAGGGCCTCCCCAGTCTCCCAACCTGCACGATGGGATGGCGCTAGAAACACATTCCCAGGGACGTCTTCGGGTGGACATGTGATAACGCCTCCCATATCTGGGAGGTGGTGCCGCCTGGGTCTGGTCCCCGAACTTAGAGGTGGAAGAATTACAAGAAGGGGTGGATGCAGTCGGGAATACCTCTCCAAACAGGCCTGGATTCCAGCCGTGTGATTTGGGAAAAGTCCCTGCCCCTTGGGGGCTCCTTGTCAGGTCTGCACCTTCAAGGGTTGGAAGTTCGAGGAAATTCAGATATTGTCATTCACTAGCATTCAACCTTTCCCAGTCTCCTGTTGGCCTTAGAACCAGACCCAAGCGCCTCATTGTCGGCCTATGTGGTGGGCAGCCTCCACCAAGGCTCCCAGCGCTCCCTCCCTCCTGCTGTGCACATCCTTGTGGAACCACTACATCCTGAGTAACTGGTTTCTGAGCAATAGAATACAGCCCAGCTGATGGAATGTCACATCCAAGTTTTAATTACAAAAACTCTGTCACTTCCCTCTTGCTTGCTTTCCTGAGTTCCCTCCCTTTATCTCCCCCTCTGTTTCCATCTCTTGCGCTCTCTCTCTGTCACATTTCTGGAAATGAGATAGCAAGTGGCGATGATTTCAGTTGCCCTATGTAGAGGCCAAGGGAGGCGAGATCTGAGGGAGCGCCCAGCCAACAGTCACATGGAGACTCAGACTCTCAGTCCCAATGACTCCTGACACCACCCGTGTGAGTGACTTGGGAGCAAATCCTCCCCTAGTCTAGCCTCAGTTGAGACTGAAGGTCCTGCTTCACGGAGACCTGGAGGCAGAGGCTCCCAGCTAAGCCGTGCCCAATGCCTAGACCACGGAAACCGGGAGAAGTTCAATATTCGTACTTCAGAGGTGCAACTTTTGGGAGCAGTGTTGTGAGAGAGAAACCCAAATGAACGCAGACTACCGGGTTCCCCGGTCTGGCCCCATTAACCGCCGCCCCTGCCGCAGCTCCTGTTGCTTCTCAGGCTCCCTCCAGCCGCCTGGGCAGCTTTCTGACCTCCTCTGCTCACGCTCACTTCTGCCCCAGAGTCTCAGCACCAACAGCGCCTTTCCCCCGACTCCCTGTTCCCGGACCTACGCAGGCGTGGCTCAGTCTTGTCCTTCTGGTCACAGCCTAGGTCACTTCAGTGAGGCCTTTCAGAATCTCCCAGGCACAGTCTCTGCCACCACACATCTCACATCTGGAAGCGTCTTCAATTGTTTCCTCCTTCTTGCTCCCATTTGGATAAAGTGAGCCCAGGACGAGGGGCTGTCTGCTTTGGCTGAAGGAGACGTAATTCCTTCTGGTTACCCCGGGCACACGGCTGTCTCCTCCAGGCTGAGTTTTTCCCACCACCAGTCCGTCGGGAAGGCGCACTAGCCTTCCCTCTCTCCCGTGGGGCTGGTGTCCCAGGAACACGGTGAGCCGTCCTCTCTCCCTGTCATGCAGCACCAGCCCCTCACCCCACGGCCAGAGAACTAGCACCCGGTCTGAGACTCCACCACATCCTGAATTCAGTTACTGCTGAGACCCTCCCATCCATTTGGGGATTCCCTGGTACCTCCTGAGGGCGTCTTTCCCTGAGACCCCACTCCCAGCCTGCCCTTGCTTATTCCAGTAACAATGGCCTTTCCTCAGAGCCCCCCCAGTCTGGAGAAGAAAGGTGTTGAAAGGTTCTCCGTGTTAATTTTCAGGGCCGGGGGAAATTGGTAGAAGTAATTTGGGTGTTTCTGTGCAATAGTTCCCAGGAAGAAGATTCAGCCCTAAAAACAAATGAACTTCTGACACATGGTACAACGTGGATGAACCTTGCAAACCTTACGCTCAGTGAAATAAACGCAACCCAGAAAGACACCTATGATACGGTTCCCCTTACATGACGTGCCGAGCACAGGCAAATTCATCGAGATGGAAGGAAGAATAGAAGTTCACAGGGGCTGGAGCTGAGGGTCATGGGGAGGCAGTGTTTAATGGGGACAGAGTTTCTGTTTGAGATGATGAAAAGAAGTCTTGGAAATGAACACGGTGATGGTTGCGCAGTATTGTGAATGCATTTGATGCCACTGAATTGTCCACGGAAAAATGGTTCAAATGGCCAAGTCTAGGTTATGCATACTTTGCCACAATCAAAAGGCACTTAAAAATGCAGCGGGGGGTCAAGATGCAGGTTCTGGGGCCCTCAAGTCAGCATATGGGCCAGGTAGGTGTCCAGGGTCTGAGATCTTGGACCCTGGTGAGGCTCTGGAGTGGTCCTGATTGATGCTAGTTTACAAGTTCAAAGTAACAGGATTGGAGCAATTTCACCGATTGGGGGATAAGAAAGGAAACAACTGCATTCAGTCCCATCCAACGTGGAAGAGACCTTTTTCTTAATGGGAAGCAAATGTCAGTCCTTCAAGGAAGTCACTTCTCAACGTCTCTACCCCTCCCCAACCCCACCCGCTACTCCCAGAAAGACGCCGCAGTGCAGAGCTCGGGTACCGTGGTTGTGGCCTCATCCGTGAGTCATGTTTGGGGTCAGATCCCCTGTTTTCCTTCCCCAGCCATGTGACCCTGGGCATGTCACTCAACATGACTGAACCTCCATTTCTTCAACCGTAAAATGGGGAGAATCATCCTGGTAGGGAAATTATGAAGGTCACAAGACTTTCTCAGAGGAGGTAGCACATGGCAGAGGCATTATGCTGAGAGCCGCGCCCCACAGGTCACACGTTTTCTGATTCTGTTGATACGACCTTCTCAAAACAACAGCATTATAAAGATGGAGAACAGATGAGTGAAGGCCAGGGGCTGGCCGGGCAGATGTGACTACGAAAGAGCAGCACGAGGGAGGGCTTGTGGGGATGGGACAGTTCTGTGTGTGGATTGCAGTGGTGGTGGCGCAAATCTGCATGTGTCATAAAATGGCATTGAACCGCGCGCGCGCGCATACACGCACACGCACACACACACACACCCCCCAGTGAGCTCACGTCAAACTAGCAACATCAGAAGTCTGCGGTCTGTGGGTTTAACACTGCCAATTCATGTCCTGGTCGTGACACTGTACTAGAGTCCCGCAAGATGTTAACCCCCGGCGGAAGCTGGTGGAAGGGTCCAAGGCACTCTGTACTATTTTTGTTGCAACTTCATGTGCTTTCATATTTATTCAAAGGGAAAAGTTAACAGTGAAAGACACAACAGGACACAGCCTGGCACGTAGTAAGTGGCAAACAACACGGTTCTCGGTGACAATTCTTTGCGATTGTAATTGCACGTTCATTTCCAGTCTCTCTCCATACACAGTGACCTTGGTGAGGGACGGACACACCTCACTAACGTCGTCTGCCCTCTGCCCAGCACAGAGCACGCGCCCACTCAATATTTGTCCACTAAATCCCCCATGGTCCCTGCGCCAGGTGTTCTTACGTCCACGTTCACGGACCCTCCACGACAACCTTAGGCAGTGTTATTCTTCGTGCTGGGCAGGTGAGGAAACTGAGGCACAGAGAGGGAAAGTAAATTGTTCCAGGTCAACACACTGGACCGACGAGGAGGTGCCATGCCCTGCTCTGGAGGAGAGCAGAGGCTGTCCATGGCAGCTCCAGGGTCCCTCACGGCGGCTCCTCTCTGCGACTGCCAGGTCCTAACTTTGAGGCCAAATAGCTTGACTTCCTAGAGGGAGCTGGAGAGAGAAGTCACCTACCTGTGGCGCTGGGGGGGGGGGGGTCGGTGGCACCAGTGGGTTCTGTGGGAGGAGCATGGAGGTCACAGCAGCTGAGGAGAAATGGTCTGGAGTGAGACCGGGGACTCCGAGGGGGAGCATGGAGGCCACCGCGTGCATCTTTCCTATCCAGCCTGAGCCACTGATTGCGGGTCCTCTGGCTTCTTCTCCCGTGGGTGCCCTGGGATGAGGAGATCAGTCGCTCTCCCTAAGGGGCCTGCAGCACACGGTCATCAGAGCCCTGAGGACTCACCGCGGGGAGTGAGGGCTGAGGTCCGATGTGTAACCTGCTGTGAGAAAAGGAGACAGAATTGGCATGCAAGAGGGGCACGAATGTCCAAAATACAGCCCGAGGACCAGCAGCCCCACCCACAACTGACACTTCCAGTCTACACGGTTCCACATTAGGATTTAGGAGCAACTATCTCTTATTCCTAAAAGGCTGACAAATCAAAGATCCAGTCCCTGTTTTCATGAGTTTACAATTTATGTGTGAGATCAATGCGCTAACCTTGCTCGAACATGGGTTTGCAAATTGTGCTCTTCAGGTTCCAGAGGTATTTAGAGGTGCTGGCAGGGAGAGAGAGGAATAGCCAGACTCTTGAATGCCCATTGGCTTCAGAGGGATACTCTCTTTCATCTGACTGGAGAAAGGCTTCTGTGCCTCAGGCAAGGGGACGAATCACAGCCCCAGAGTGCAGAGCTGCAAAGGGAAGAGAAGGATTCACAAAGTGCAGGGCCTTGGGGTCCCTGAGCCTTGAGGGAGGTTGCTCAGCTGGAAGACTAGACACACAGGATGGCTCCTGAGGAACACTGGAGAGTGCACATCCTCCTGGGGCCCATCCTTAGCTTCAGTATGGGGTTACTAAATAGATGCTCCCCAACGACGTAGAGGCTGTCGCTGTCCAGGATGAAGGAGCCCAGCTGAGTGCCCCCACAGGTCTCATGTCTCAGCTTCCGTGACAGCCCCTCTTTTTCCAGCTTAAGGCCCACAGTGTCAGGATGGTGAGTGAGGACAGTATCATCTCCGCCGGCTGTTGCAGTTTTCTCAGGCCTGGAGCTGGAGGGACACAGGCATGGGGAGGTGGGGACTCCAGGCAGGGGCGCTGAAACGCCTCCCTGAGGGAGGGGACAGAGACAGCAGGAAGACTGACGGGCAGCTTGGAACAGCCTTGGTGCTGGGGGAGGGTTGTAAGTGAATAGGACAGCCAAGGTCCCTGAACACAGAGGACGTAGCACCTCCAAATGTTGGTGTCGGTGCTCAACTCTGAAAGGACGTTCATGATACGGCAACGCACACCCTAACAACAAAGCATGCGGCAGCGAGCGGAGGAGGACTCTGGGCACAGGACCAGGTGAAGCAAGGCAACATCAAGTTGCTTAAATTGCAGCTCTGCCACTCACTTTCTGCATGCCTCTGGGTAAGTCTCCCAACCCCTCTGGCTCCTTTTCTTCATCTGTCCAGTGAGGTGAGAGTTCAGACCTCACAGCACTTAGCACTAGTAACTGTTCGATGAAAAGCGGCCATTTTCCTTAGGTATTAATAGGGCCCGCATTCTTGGTGTCAATGGACCTGGCAGGGAGAGAGACTGAGCCTTTTGAAGGCAACACTTAGGGCAAGCAGCCGTCCTGGGATGGAGGCGGCGATTGGGCTGTGTGGGATCTCAGAGCCAGAAACATCTCAGGGCCAGTGGAAAGGGAAGACACGCTGCATCACGGCTGCAGGACAATGGCGAGGACCTTTGGAGCTGGGTCGTTTCATCCTCAGACAAACGGGTTCACGACTGGGAGGTTCACACGAGGGCTGAGGCCACCCAAGTGCTCCTGCGGGGGTTCCCACGTGCTGGGGTCCTTCTCACAGTTGGGTGTAAGAAAGGGTGCGAGTCCTTTACCGCTTGTTGTCTACATGTCGGGACCTTTGCTAAGCACTTTTCATTTTCATCCTCACACAAATTCCTCTCCCCAGTGAGAAGCAGAGTCTACTTCCCCATCTCTTGAATCTGGGCTCGGCCACATGACAGGCCTTGGCTAATGGATGTTAGTGAATGTGACGGAAGCAGAGGCTTGGGAAGCACGTGTACACTAGGGCTTGCCATTTCTTGCTGCTCCTGGAACTCGGAGCAGCTCAATGAGCCCAAGGTGCCCACTGGGGGATGAGAGAATGTGCGGGAGACCCGAGGTCCGCCAGCCAGCGGCCGACCGCAGGCACATCAGTGAGCCTCAGCTGAGATCAGCTGAGCCAGCCCCGGCAGGAGAACTTCCCAGCAGCATTCAGAACAAAGCACTATCCAGCAGAATGTGGGCTAAATTGGTTCTGCAGAAAAGCAAACTGAGCCCTTCCGATTGACCGATGAGGTGGCCGAGGCACAGAGATGTTTAGCAACTGGTCAGGGACACACAGTCTTGAAGCAGGGAACTAGGATCGGAACACAGGCCTGTCAGACCCCCCAAAAACCATGTGACCACTGTGCTCTACTGCTCAGGAATCCTTCTGGGGGCGCGCAGACATAACTTGGTCTGTAGCACATGTCACATATTTAACATTCTGCTGGAACTAGGCATGTTACACAAATGGTTGAGCTGGTCAGGACGGAGCGGTGAGGAAGTGGAGAGTGTGCATCATGTCTACAGCATGTAGAAAATGTGCAGGGTCTTGACTCACGAAACAAAGAATTCCTGAAGGCGGAATTCAAATTTCAGGACTCCGGTTTATATCCCATGACTCCAGACTCACATGGCAGGATTAAGGGATGGGGAGGCCCAGCCTGGGTCAGGACACAAGCATGAAAAAGACTCATAGACTTGACTTTTTTCTTCTTTTTTTTGAGGAAGATTAACCCTGAGCTAACATGCACTGCCAATCCTCCTTGTGTGCTGAGGAAGATTTGCCCTGAGCTAACATCTGTGCTGATCTTCCTCTATTTTATACGTGGGATGCCTGCCAAAGCGTGGCTTGAGAAGTGGTACATAGGTCCACGCCTGGGAGTTGAGTGGGCCAGTTCACCGGAACCACAGACCGCTGAAGCAGAGTGTGCACACTTAACTGCTACGCCACCGGGCCAGCCCCCATGGACTCAATTTTAAAAATGAATCTTCAGAGCTGGGGTACGACAGGTTCCACGGCATCAATCAAGCCTCTATATCAGGTTCCTGGAAACTCAGGGGCTCTCAGATCCACATTGGGGCCAGATGAGGAGACAGGGCTAGAGTCAAAGTCATGACTAAGATCCAGAAAGATTTTCTGTCTGTTCAAATAGAACCCACAAATGTGGACACGTACAGACATTGCTACATTCATGCATTCATTCCAGCAAGCAGCATAAAGCGAGTGTCAACTAGGTACTCGGCGCCAAGGTGACAAATGCATAAAGACTGAATACAGCAAATGATAGTAAATTCCATGAAAGAAATACTCAGGGTGATATGGGAAGAGAAAACCTGAGGGCCAGGTGTGTATTCAGAAGTGCTACTTCATAGAAGGTGGTCTGGCAAGGTCTTTCAGAGCAGCTGATGGTTGAGCTGAGATTTGAACGGCAGTGAGGTGCCAGGCATAGCTGCTCTGCAGGAAGAGGCAGGATAAAGGCCTGATAGAGGTTAGGACATTAGTAGAACAGACAAGTGTCTGAAGTGGTTAACGACAGAAAGAAACCAAGAGAAAAGATGAAATGAGACAGCTATGAGGAACAAAGATTGGGAATGTGGAGGTCCTCACACACAGGAGAGACAAGACTGAAATTCTTTTGCTAAACGTTGTTTTCTTTCCTCCTCTTCTTCTTCTCCCCAGTGCCTCCCAGTACATAGCTGTCTATTCTAGTTGCAGATCCTTCTAGTTGCACTATGTGAGACACGGCCTCAGCGTGGCCTGATGAGTGGTGCCAGGTCCGCACCCAGGCTCCAAACGGGTGAAACCCTGGGCCACTAAAGCAAACCACATAAACTCAGCCACTTGGCCACGGGGCCGGCCCCCTAGACTGAAACTCTAGCCCAACGCTCAGCAGCCCTGCTATCTCTTCCCTCCAGGGCAAGGGCACCTGCTGAAACGACAAGTGTTAAGCAACCCCAAAAGGACTACGAAGGACAGAGGCATCTCATGAGGAAACAGTGCACAGCTACTGAGCCTCTCCCCACTCTTCTCAGGACAAGAGCATGTTGATCAATCTTTTAGAAGCATTATCTATTGTTTCAACGTGGGAACCCCCGCAGGAGCACTTGGGTGGCCTCAGCCCTCGTGTGAACCTCCCAGTCGTGAACCCGTTTGTCTGAGGATGAAACGACCCAGCTCCAAAGGTCCTCGCCATTGTCCTGCAGCCGTGATGCAGCGTGTCTTCCCTTTCCACTGGCCCTGAGATGTTTCTGGCTCTGAGATCCCACACAGCCCAATCGCCGCCTCCATCCCAGGACGGCTGCTTGCCCTAAGTGTTGCCTTCAAAAGGCTCAGTCTCTCTCCCTGCCAGGTCCATTGACACCAAGAATGCGGGCCCTATTAATACCTAAGGAAAATGGCCGCTTTTCATCGAACAGTTACTAGTGCTAAGTGCTGTGAGGTCTGAACTCTCACCTCACTGGACAGATGAAGAAAAGGAGCCAGAGGGGTTGGGAGACTTACCCAGAGGCATGCAGAAAGTGAGTGGCAGAGCTGCAATTTAAGCAACTTGATGTTGCCTTGCTTCACCTGGTCCTGTGCCCAGAGTCCTCCTCCGCTCGCTGCCGCATGCTTTGTTGTTAGGGTGTGCGTTGCCGTATCATGAACGTCCTTTCAGAGTTGAGCACCGACACCAACATTTGGAGGTGCTACGTCCTCTGTGTTCAGGGACCTTGGCTGTCCTATTCACTTACAACCCTCCCCCAGCACCAAGGCTGTTCCAAGCTGCCCGTCAGTCTTCCTGCTGTCTCTGTCCCCTCCCTCAGGGAGGCGTTTCAGCGCCCCTGCCTGGAGTCCCCACCTCCCCATGCCTGTGTCCCTCCAGCTCCAGGCCTGAGAAAACTGCAACAGCCGGCGGAGATGATACTGTCCTCACTCACCATCCTGACACTGTGGGCCTTAAGCTGGAAAAAGAGGGGCTGTCACGGAAGCTGAGACATGAGACCTGTGGGGGCACTCAGCTGGGCTCCTTCATCCTGGACAGCGACAGCCTCTACGTCGTTGGGGAGCATCTATTTAGTAACCCCATACTGAAGCTAAGGATGGGCCCCAGGAGGATGTGCACTCTCCAGTGTTCCTCAGGAGCCATCCTGTGTGTCTAGTCTTCCAGCTGAGCAACCTCCCTCAAGGCTCAGGGACCCCAAGGCCCTGCACTTTGTGAATCCTTCTCTTCCCTTTGCAGCTCTGCACTCTGGGGCTGTGATTCGTCCCCTTGCCTGAGGCACAGAAGCCTTTCTCCAGTCAGATGAAAGAGAGTATCCCTCTGAAGCCAATGGGCATTCAAGAGTCTGGCTATTCCTCTCTCTCCCTGCCAGCACCTCTAAATACCTCTGGAACCTGAAGAGCACAATTTGCAAACCCATGTTCGAGCAAGGTTAGCGCATTGATCTCACACATAAATTGTAAACTCATGAAAACAGGGACTGGATCTTTGATTTGTCAGCCTTTTAGGAATAAGAGATAGTTGCTCCTAAATCCTAATGTGGAACCGTGTAGACTGGAAGTGTCAGTTGTGGGTGGGGCTGCTGGTCCTCGGGCTGTATTTTGGACATTCGTGCCCCTCTTGCATGCCAATTCTGTCTCCTTTTCTCACAGCAGGTTACACATCGGACCTCAGCCCTCACTCCCCGCGGTGAGTCCTCAGGGCTCTGATGACCGTGTGCTGCAGGCCCCTTAGGGAGAGCGACTGATCTCCTCATCCCAGGGCACCCACGGGAGAAGAAGCCAGAGGACCCGCAATCAGTGGCTCAGGCTGGATAGGAAAGATGCACGCGGTGGCCTCCATGCCCCCCCTCGGAGTCCCCGGTCTCACTCCAGACCATTTCTCCTCAGCTGCTGTGACCTCCATGCTCCTCCCACAGAACCCACTGGTGCCACCGACCCCCCCCCCCCAGCGCCACAGGTAGGTGACTTCTCTCTCCAGCTCCCTCTAGGAAGTCAAGCTATTTGGCCTCAAAGTTAGGACCTGGCAGTCGCAGAGAGGAGCCGCCGTGAGGGACCCTGGAGCTGCCATGGACAGCCTCTGCTCTCCTCCAGAGCAGGGCATGGCACCTCCTCGTCGGTCCAGTGTGTTGACCTGGAACAATTTACTTTCCCTCTCTGTGCCTCAGTTTCCTCACCTGCCCAGCACGAAGAATAACACTGCCTAAGGTTGTCGTGGAGGGTCCGTGAACGTGGACGTAAGAACACCTGGCGCAGGGACCATGGGGGATTTAGTGGACAAATATTGAGTGGGCGCGTGCTCTGTGCTGGGCAGAGGGCAGACGACGTTAGTGAGGTGTGTCCGTCCCTCACCAAGGTCACTGTGTATGGAGAGAGACTGGAAATGAACGTGCAATTACAATCGCAAAGAATTGTCACCGAGAACCGTGTTGTTTGCCACTTACTACGTGCCAGGCTGTGTCCTGTTGTGTCTTTCACTGTTAACTTTTCCCTTTGAATAAATATGAAAGCACATGAAGTTGCAACAAAAATAGTACAGAGTGCCTTGGACCCTTCCACCAGCTTCCGCCGGGGGTTAACATCTTGCGGGACTCTAGTACAGTGTCACGACCAGGACATGAATTGGCAGTGTTAAACCCACAGACCGCAGACTTCTGATGTTGCTAGTTTGACGTGAGCTCACTGGGGGGTGTGTGTGTGTGTGCGTGTGCGTGTATGCGCGCGCGCGCGGTTCAATGCCATTTTATGACACATGCAGATTTGCGCCACCACCACTGCAATCCACACACAGAACTGTCCCATCCCCACAAGCCCTCCCTCGTGCTGCTCTTTCGTAGTCACATCTGCCCGGCCAGCCCCTGGCCTTCACTCATCTGTTCTCCATCTTTATAATGCTGTTGTTTTGAGAAGGTCGTATCAACAGAATCAGAAAACGTGTGACCTGTGGGGCGCGGCTCTCAGCATAATGCCTCTGCCATGTGCTACCTCCTCTGAGAAAGTCTTGTGACCTTCATAATTTCCCTACCAGGATGATTCTCCCCATTTTACGGTTGAAGAAATGGAGGTTCAGTCATGTTGAGTGACATGCCCAGGGTCACATGGCTGGGGAAGGAAAACAGGGGATCTGACCCCAAACATGACTCACGGATGAGGCCACAACCACGGTACCCGAGCTCTGCACTGCGGCGTCTTTCTGGGAGTAGCGGGTGGGGTTGGGGAGGGGTAGAGACGTTGAGAAGTGACTTCCTTGAAGGACTGACATTTGCTTCCCATTAAGAAAAAGGTCTCTTCCACGTTGGATGGGACTGAATGCAGTTGTTTCCTTTCTTATCCCCCAATCGGTGAAATTGCTCCAATCCTGTTACTTTGAACTTGTAAACTAGCATCAATCAGGACCACTCCAGAGCCTCACCAGGGTCCAAGATCTCAGACCCTGGACACCTACCTGGCCCATATGCTGACTTGAGGGCCCCAGAACCTGCATCTTGACCCCCCGCTGCATTTTTAAGTGCCTTTTGATTGTGGCAAAGTATGCATAACCTAGACTTGGCCATTTGAACCATTTTTCCGTGGACAATTCAGTGGCATCAAATGCATTCACAATACTGCGCAACCATCACCGTGTTCATTTCCAAGACTTCTTTTCATCATCTCAAACAGAAACTCTGTCCCCATTAAACACTGCCTCCCCATGACCCTCAGCTCCAGCCCCTGTGAACTTCTATTCTTCCTTCCATCTCGATGAATTTGCCTGTGCTCGGCACGTCATGTAAGGGGAACCGTATCATAGGTGTCTTTCTGGGTTGCGTTTATTTCACTGAGCGTAAGGTTTGCAAGGTTCATCCACGTTGTACCATGTGTCAGAAGTTCATTTGTTTTTAGGGCTGAATCTTCTTCCTGGGAACTATTGCACAGAAACACCCAAATTACTTCTACCAATTTCCCCCGGCCCTGAAAATTAACACGGAGAACCTTTCAACACCTTTCTTCTCCAGACTGGGGGGGCTCTGAGGAAAGGCCATTGTTACTGGAATAAGCAAGGGCAGGCTGGGAGTGGGGTCTCAGGGAAAGACGCCCTCAGGAGGTACCAGGGAATCCCCAAATGGATGGGAGGGTCTCAGCAGTAACTGAATTCAGGATGTGGTGGAGTCTCAGACCGGGTGCTAGTTCTCTGGCCGTGGGGTGAGGGGCTGGTGCTGCATGACAGGGAGAGAGGACGGCTCACCGTGTTCCTGGGACACCAGCCCCACGGGAGAGAGGGAAGGCTAGTGCGCCTTCCCGACGGACTGGTGGTGGGAAAAACTCAGCCTGGAGGAGACAGCCGTGTGCCCGGGGTAACCAGAAGGAATTACGTCTCCTTCAGCCAAAGCAGACAGCCCCTCGTCCTGGGCTCACTTTATCCAAATGGGAGCAAGAAGGAGGAAACAATTGAAGACGCTTCCAGATGTGAGATGTGTGGTGGCAGAGACTGTGCCTGGGAGATTCTGAAAGGCCTCACTGAAGTGACCTAGGCTGTGACCAGAAGGACAAGACTGAGCCACGCCTGCGTAGGTCCGGGAACAGGGAGTCGGGGGAAAGGCGCTGTTGGTGCTGAGACTCTGGGGCAGAAGTGAGCGTGAGCAGAGGAGGTCAGAAAGCTGCCCAGGCGGCTGGAGGGAGCCTGAGAAGCAACAGGAGCTGCGGCAGGGGCGGCGGTTAATGGGGCCAGACCGGGGAACCCGGTAGTCTGCGTTCATTTGGGTTTCTCTCTCACAACACTGCTCCCAAAAGTTGCACCTCTGAAGTACGAATATTGAACTTCTCCCGGTTTCCGTGGTCTAGGCATTGGGCACGGCTTAGCTGGGAGCCTCTGCCTCCAGGTCTCCGTGAAGCAGGACCTTCAGTCTCAACTGAGGCTAGACTAGGGGAGGATTTGCTCCCAAGTCACTCACACGGGTGGTGTCAGGAGTCATTGGGACTGAGAGTCTGAGTCTCCATGTGACTGTTGGCTGGGCGCTCCCTCAGATCTCGCCTCCCTTGGCCTCTACATAGGGCAACTGAAATCATCGCCACTTGCTATCTCATTTCCAGAAATGTGACAGAGAGAGAGCGCAAGAGATGGAAACAGAGGGGGAGATAAAGGGAGGGAACTCAGGAAAGCAAGCAAGAGGGAAGTGACAGAGTTTTTGTAATTAAAACTTGGATGTGACATTCCATCAGCTGGGCTGTATTCTATTGCTCAGAAACCAGTTACTCAGGATGTAGTGGTTCCACAAGGATGTGCACAGCAGGAGGGAGGGAGCGCTGGGAGCCTTGGTGGAGGCTGCCCACCACATAGGCCGACAATGAGGCGCTTGGGTCTGGTTCTAAGGCCAACAGGAGACTGGGAAAGGTTGAATGCTAGTGAATGACAATATCTGAATTTCCTCGAACTTCCAACCCTTGAAGGTGCAGACCTGACAAGGAGCCCCCAAGGGGCAGGGACTTTTCCCAAATCACACGGCTGGAATCCAGGCCTGTTTGGAGAGGTATTCCCGACTGCATCCACCCCTTCTTGTAATTCTTCCACCTCTAAGTTCGGGGACCAGACCCAGGCGGCACCACCTCCCAGATATGGGAGGCGTTATCACATGTCCACCCGAAGACGTCCCTGGGAATGTGTTTCTAGCGCCATCCCATCGTGCAGGTTGGGAGACTGGGGAGGCCCTGAGAGGCACAGTGGCTTTTCCAGGACACAGAACTGCTAGGAAAAAGGAGATCCGAACTGGGCGCTCTCTCTTCAAAGCTGGGGCGCTGGTTCCGATCCCAAGGAGCTGTGGGGAGGGCTGTGATGGAACTTTCTGTACAGCTCGGGAGATGACACGGGCAAGGAGGGTGAGCGGTCAACAGCCCCGAGGGGGCTTTGGGTGGGTCTGATGGAGGGAAGGGCCCCCCATCCTGGAACCTTGGAGACATGACCTCACTTCCTTGGCGACCGACCCCAACAGAGCTTAGAACTCTGGTCACCAGGCAGCCATTTTGTACACATAGCCCATTTGACCAGAGACACTCGACACAGGAGGATGTGTTCGTGTATCCCCTCTTTGCGAGGCTCTGGCGCACAGAGAGCCAACAATGACAGTCTTCTCCAGCGCTGTCGACATTGGCTGAGACCGCACCTCCAAGACCTCAGGCCATTCGGAAGAAGGAACCCTCAGGTAACACAAGGCAGCCCAGGGCGGGCCACTCCGGGTCAGGCCACAAGTGTGATCCCACCCTCCCATGCGGGCAGCCCCACACCCCTTGACCCTTATTGTGTGTGTGTGTTGGCGGGCATGGAGTGACGGAAGGCAGGGATGAGCGTGGAGCTACCCTGGACGGGAGCAGACGGTTAGGGCTTGGAAGCCTGGCGGTATGTCGTGTTCATATCCCGGGTGGTGGCTGGCAGGATGGAAGGTGAGTGCTGGGAGCCAAGCTGCCCTACCCGTAGGTGAATCCCAAGCCCGTGAGGTGTCATCTCATTCGCTCCCTGTCTGGAGGTCTATGCGGATGCCCCTCTGTCTGTGCTCGGTGTGCGGGAGAGTTTTCCCCCTGTGGGCAAGTGCAGGCAGGCCCCTGCTACCTGCCGCCGCGGCCACCGGACGCTGTCTTTGCAGAGCTCCACCCAGGAGATGGTCCAGGAGCTGGCGCATGGGTCCTACGGCTCCATCTCCCTGGACAGGGGGCAAGTGCAGCAGACCACCGACCTTGCCCGGGGCTGGACTGAGGGGAGAGTGAGTGACACCCGGGGCCCTGAGATCACCGGGGTGTGTCCACAATCCAGAGTCAAATCTGGAGCCCTCCCCTGGACCCGCCCAGGGCTTTCCCACTGGAGTGTCCCAAGGGCCCAGTCCCAAAGGAATCTGGACTTCCACGCCTCCTCACCAGCTACCTAGGAGGGTGGGAAGTCGCTCTTTCCTAACCCTAGGCGGAGTAGACAAAACACTGATGTTTGCGCTTCACACTCGGCCAGGGGCATCTTTGAAATCTGCCATTTTCTGAATCTGAAACCTCTGTAACGAGGGTCTCAAACCTCCCTTTCGTGTAAAAGAAAGAAAAACCAGCGTCCTTTCTTGTAGTCAGCCAGATCCTCACAGCGTCTGTCTGCCCGTGCACTGTCTCCCGACTGGGGAGGGCTGAGGTTCCCACCAGACATTTCCCTTCATGTCAGGAGCACATGAAGCCTCAGGTGGGGGAGCGGGGGAGTCCTGCAGCCCTGGCTTAGGGCGGTTCTCAGTTCCGACGCACAGGACCCTGAGCAGCCACTTGGCAGCCCGAAGCTTCCGTCCTCTCATCTCTAGAATGGGGATGTTTGTGTTGGATTCGCTGGTCAGTGCTCTTAATGCACGCTTTGGTGCGGGGCGGTCTGTCCTTGCCAAGCCAGCCAAGTGTCCTGAGGAACTCATCGTATAATCCTCCCCCCGCCCAAACTCAAATTGGACTTTTCAAGCCTGGAAACCGGTTGGCTGTGGGCAATCCTGTCCCTCCTCTGCACACATCCCTGAGGGGCTCACAGTTCCTGGGGGACCTCCAGACCTTGACTTCCTGGAGGTTCACGCTGGTGCTGGTGACTCTGTGTCCTTCCTCATCTCACCCAGCGCGGAGAGTCACTCGGGCAGCGGAATGAGGCCTGCAGGATGCGGGCCCTCCAGGCAGGCCTGCTGGAGAGGCTGCCGCCGTCCATAGGACCAGCCTTGGCGCCTCGAAACATGGCCAACGTCACCACCATCGTGTTTGACTGCGCGGCTGTCCTCACCTCCCACGGGGTCCTGGACCACCTACTTGCTACGTGAGTGCCCAGCCCCTCCTCAGCACAGTGGTGACTCTGCCCACTGCCAGCTGTGTGTCTTGGAAACGGCCCTCCATCTCTCTGAGCTTCGATTGCTCCTCTGCAAAGTGGAGTGGGAGAGGATAAACTTCATCGGGTTCTGGTGGGCACGAATGGGATGAGCCACGGCAGGTGCTTCCCTGGGGCCTGGCTCTACAGAAGGGGCTGAGAGACGTGCCGTGGTTGTTCCTGGTTATTCTTTCCCTCTCCCCGATGAAGAGCAGTCTGCTCCCCCATCGCTGGGATGGGGCCTTTCTGAGTTTGCAAAGGCACACGGAAAGCACTCTGGCAGGGAGTGTGGGATTCCATGCAGCTGGTCGTGGGGCGGGTCCTTGGAGTAGCCAAGGAGGGGTCTCCGGGGCCGCAGAGGGGCCCCAGGCCCACTCAGCTACCGGGGATGCTTCTGGTTGGAGTTCATTCGAGAACACTGTATATTAAGCACCTGTGACATGCGGGAGCTTTAGAGACACTTGGCACAACGCAGTGAATGAAGCAGACACAGCCCCTGGACCCCCGCAGCAGCCTGAGACTCAGATAGTCACACACCATATCATCCACAGATCCTGTCCCCCGCCTGTCCCAGGGGATGCCCTCCTATGCTCCTTTACGACTGGAGGCCTCTTCCCACGTTCTCATGCATGATGGACCCCAGCGCCAACTAAAGACCTGAGTGTTCTTTGAGTGCCAGACGAGGGCCTCCTGTCTCCACAGAACAGGGCTGGGGGAGAACAAGAGGACAGAGGACTGTGGCTGGGGCGGGCCCGGCACAACTCTGATCTCACTCATCTTTTGATTCCTCTGGGAGGGCTGAGGTCTGATGGCTTCTACTGCAAGGGGATAGGAGTGAAAGAGAGCTGTGGGTGGGGTCCCAGAGCCCCTGGGAACCAGAGGGGAGGCTGGCTTGAGCTGTTCCCTGGCGACCCATCCCCACCACAGTCCCGTCTCCCTCCGCTTCCCCTTCTCCATATCCACCCCTTCTGACCACCACCAGCAGGCCCAGAAGAGAAGGGGTGTTAGCGAGCCGCTCACACATCGGCCTCAGTCCTCAGTCCACTTGCACAAGGGCGTGGAGGGCTGGGCTGGACTGTGTCCAGCCTCTTTGCGAGAAGAGTGGCAGTGGGAAGAAGAGACTCACACAAACCCCGTGTTCCACCTGCTGGATGAGCAGGCCTGCCACTGCCAGGATGGCCACACAGGAGTCAGCGCCGGGGTGGGACTCCCCCCTGGTGGAAAGGGGCAGGCACAGGGCCCAGACCCAAAGCAGGGTGCCTTGGGAGGACAGTGTGGAAGCGACGGCCAGGCCTCTGGCTCTGTGGCCCAACTGCTTCCGCCCAGTACCGCGTCTTCTATGGTGGGAACCTGGCTGGACCCAATGCAGGATTTCTGGGAGCCCACGCCCTTTCCCTCTTTCAGGATGCGGCTGGCCTCTCTGCGTGTCATCTGGCCTGGGTCGCACCTGGGAGGCCCTGCCTACCTTCCCCAGGTCCAGCTGCAACATCTGGGGCCCAGGAGGGCAGAGCTGGAAGGTGAGGGCACAGCAGTCTGGGAAGACTGTCTGCGGTGGGGTTCACGGGCTGGGGTTCCCTTCAAGACAGCGGAGTCTCTCCTGTCTTGTAAAGTCGGGTACGTAGGTGAAACTTTCTCTTTCTCCCGCTGCAGCGCCAGTTCCAGAGCTCCTGCCGGCTCTAGAGCCAGAGCAAGGGCCAGCTCCGGGGCCAGAGGCAGCTCCAGCTGTAGTTCCACCGTCCGCGCCGGAGCTGGAGGCGGCCTCACCACCAGCAGCCTCACCTCCAGCAGCCTCACCTCCATCGGCCTCTCCAGGGCCGGAGCGAGCGCCATCAGCTTCAGCCCCAGTGCCAGCTTCTGAGCTGGAGCAAGATGCGCCATTGACTTTTGGACGATCTCTGCCTCCAGCTGCCGAAGTCACCGCAGAAGCGAGCGCCGAGCTGAGAGAGGAGAGGCCTAAGCTGCTGGACTTCCCTCCGAAGCTGGTGGCCGAGCAGCTGACCCGGATGGATGCGGTGAGCAGCGGGGCTCTTGGGCTAGGTGGGGCCCGCCTTGGTGGGCCATCAGCTGCCCCAGACCTCCTGTTCCCTCAGCCGCAATCCAACGATGTGGGTGCAAGTCACAGCTCCCCCACTCACCCACCGGGTGACCTGGGCCACCTTCTGGCCCCCAAGTCCTTGCTGTCCCCACATGGACAGTAGAGAGCACACCAAGGGCGGGCACCTGCTGGGCAGAGTGGCTGTGCGGATGGATGAGGTCGAACAGAGAGGAAGCGGGGCAGAGAATAGCCCTCTGGTGGGGGAGGGAAGCTCACTGGAGTGCTGCCAAGTCCTGGGTCACTCACCCATCGGCCCAGGAGGCCTCAACAGCCTCCGTACTTATTAGACACCTAGTGCGTCCTTACCTACATGGAAGACAGGCAAACAAAGCCCATGGTTGTTGCTGCCTCGGGGGAACGTGCAGCTGAAAGGGGAGTGGGACCAGGGGGTGATGAGAACGGGTGGAAGATGCCCCTTGAGATGGGCAGGTGTGAGCCGTGTTCTGGTGCTTGGGGGAAGCAAGACTGGGCTGCGAGCCAATGGGACTTCTCTTCCCCGCCCCTATTGGGTCCTCGGTCATCCTGCGCTGGGCGGCCTCAGCGGACACAGACAAAACCCAGAGACTCCCAGAAGCTTCAGGCCACCTCCTCAGGTTCCTGAGCTGCAGCTGACCAGTGCCTCCTGCCTGGGGCTGCGGGGGCCTGCAGACTCTGAGCTCGGGTGTGGCAGGGTCAGGTGACAGTCCCCATCCTCCCCAGGAGCTGTTCAAGAAGGTGGAGCCCCGCCACTGCCTGGGTTTTGTGTGGTGCCAGCGGCCCAATGGGAGCAAGGAGTACCTGGCTCCCACGGTTCGGGCCACTATCAACCAGTTTCTTCACGTGTCCGGCTGCGTCATCACGACGTGCCTTGGGGACCTCAGCATGATGGCCCAGGACAGGGCCAGAGTCGTCGAGCTGTGGATTCAGGTGGCCAAGGTCAGTAGCGGCAGGGCCCAGGGAGCCCCTCCCTGGAGTCAGGGGGACTGCCCCTTCTCCTCTCGCAGCTTTCAGCCTTGAAGTCGGTGGTCTGGGCCTCGGCAAAGTCCTAGGCCCCTTGCTGCCAAGGGCCTGCTGACCTTGAGTGCTGGTCCCAGTGGTGGGAAGCTCCCTTCCCGCCCTGGGTTGAGCTAAAATCTTCCTGCCCGCGAGCGTTACTCATCAGCTCCCAGGTGTGCCCTCCCTCGCTTCCCTGGGCATCTGCCTCATCCAGGACAGCAGAAGCCCACGAGGGGACACAAGCCAGAGGAAGCAGGGCTCCAGCCCGCCGTCGCAGCTCATTCCCTTCCCTTCCTCAGGAGTGCCGAGTCCTTGGAAATTATGCGTCCCTGCGTGCCATCGTGTCTGCTCTGCAGAGCCCCTCCATCAGCCGTCTGCAAAAGACATGGGGACGAGTTGCCAGGTGGGTAGGCCGTGCTCCATCCAAGCACCACCAGGGCGGACCAGACATCCCCCGTGCGACTGCCATGGACCCCTCATTCAGCTAGGACCATCTGGGAGGCAGCGGACCCTAGGGATGGGGACTGGCCTCCTTGCTCGGGTCTCTGAGACTCTCTGAGACCCTAGGCAGTGGCTCCCCCCTTGTCACATCCTGGATTGAGCCACACTGGAGATTTCCAAGGGTGTACTTCGCAGCAACGGAGCCCTCATCGGCAACCAACGCTGTTAGAAACAATGTGCTCAGTCGGAGTGGGAATGGAGGCCCCAGGTGACCGCAGGAGAGCCTCCACCCGAGTCCCACGGTGACCTCAGAGCTCCGAAGAACCCGGGGAAAACCCTCGTCCAGGCCCCAGGCCCTTTGAACCTTCCGGGTTCTCAGCCAAAGGCATTTCGCCTTCAACCGCCCCGGGTTTTCTTTCCTCCTTTCCTCTCCCCTCAGGAAGAGCTCTCGAAAGTTGAAGAGGTTCATCAAAGACCAGTGGGTGAGCAGGAGGCAGCTGGTGAAGGTAAGACGGAGGCTGCACATCTGGAAGGAGGGGGAGCGAGAGGGGAGGGGACCCGGCAGGATGAGCTTTGGTTCTCCTGTCACGTGAAGTTGGTCAGGAAAAGATGGACAGGAAGAGGGATGTGCTAGCTCCATGGGCAGGTGGGGGCAGTTTGGGACAGGAGGCCAGGGGCATGGGATAGAATGGTGCGGGCTGGACTGTTCCAGGAGGCTGAGGACCTGGCAGAAGGTGCCGGTGTCTGGCTTCCATGCTGCTCCATCAGCTGCCCTGCATCTTCCTCCTGGCCACTGGCTGGAGCGAGTGGGCGGGCTTCCTTTCTTCCGAAGTCAGCCCAGTCTGTGCTCAGGAAGCCAGGGCCCCACTGCTCCTTCTGTCTTCACTGTGCCTCGCAAGAAGGGCACCCTGCCTGCCTGAGGGATGGGCACTGCCGGATCCCACGGGCCGGGGGCACTCAGGGGCTTCCCAGCCTTGGGACGGACACTGGACCTGGGACAGATCTGTGTCCCCTCGGTGACTCCCCACTCTGGCCCCTAAAGTGGGCGCTGCAGACAGTCCCAGTGGGATGCTCACCCAGGTCCTTGTTGGCGATGACATGTGCCCCGGAGGGCAAGGGCAAGTGCCCAGGGAACTGATGGCTTCTTCAGGGATCCTTCCCGCCCAGACGTCAGAAGTTTCCTCGTAAAACAGAAAGGAAATGCCACCCCGCAGTGCCCTGGTCGCCCCCTCCCCTGCTAGTCAGACGTGGCATTCGGGGTCCCCATCCTGAGCGGATGAAGAAAGAATTCTGTGCAGGGGAACTCCCTGAGGGGATCCTAGGGAGCTGAGGGCTTTAGCAAGGCCTTGGCCTCGGCCTGGGATCAGAGACTCCTGGGCGTTGGGGCTGGCAGAAGCCACTTGACCAGGCCTCCTGAGACACCTCATCTCCCTCCATCCGTGGCTCGGCCCAGCTGGGGGCCCGAACACAGCCTGAGAGTCCCGAGGACAGCACTGTGGTCAGCGGCTGGGCAGAGGGTGGTGTGAAGGCAGAGGAGACAGGGGCCTGTGGCTGGGAGGGGGAGCAGCCTCTCCTCTGGGGCCCCCTGAGCAAGTCCCTGCCCCTGTGTGGGCCTTGGTCTCCTCATCTGGGAGCCAGAGGGAGATGAGCCGTGGTGCAGGCCTCACAGTGGGTGCCGAGGCTCAAGGGTGGGGAGGAATGTGGGGAGCTTGGACCTGGCTCCAGAGGCAGGCTTGAGCGGAGAGCAGTGATGACGGTCAGATGACGCTTGGGCCTCAGGAGACTGTGGGAGGCAGACAGAGTTCGTCAAACCTTCCAGACGAGGTAACAGGTTCAGGGAGGCCTGGGCGGGCCCAAGGTCACACAGGAGTGAGTGTTGGAGCTGGGATGGCTCTGGAATCAGAGCACCCTGGAGGCGGGAGCCGCAGGGGCACCAGGTGACTGGGGCCACATGTCCAGGGTCCCCGATCTGGGAGGGGTCTGGGAGGACACTTGGAGGGGAGCGTCGGCTCACTGGCCCTGTCAACACCCTGGCAGGAGGCGACCTCTATGTTGACCAGCCTGGAGACGGGCCCCACAGGTGCCCAGAAGGTAAGGGTGCCTGTGGAGGAGGGGCCCAGGAGTCGCAGGAGAGGGGACTCCCCTTCCTAGCCGGAGGTCTCTACCAGCAGAGAGGGAGCCTTTCTCCTCCAGCCCTGCTCCTGGTGCCACAGACCTGAAATGCCTGCATTGGAAGTGACCAGGAGGAGGCCTGGAACGGATGGGCGCACAACGGATTTGGGACAGGGAGGGGCGGGGACCACGTACCCTGGGTTTTGCCAGAGCCGGCTGCTGGGAGGTGCCTGGAGGAGTTTGGGGTTCCTGGAGGAGAGAAGAGGAGGAAATTGGGGGGAGGCCGCCTAGGTGGGTAGCTTGGGCTGGGCAGGAGGCTGGGGTGAGGAGTGGAGGAGAGGTCTTTGACGGCTCCTGAGAGCGGGATCTCATCACCGTCTCCACCCCGCTGGCACAGGGGCTCATCCCCTTCCTTGGCACATTCCTCAATTACCTACTGCTGCTGGACACCAACATGGAGGATTACCTGGAGGTGAGTGAGCCTGGAGGTGGAGCTGGGGATCAGGATTCGGAGATTTGGGAGGAGAGACTTGCACTGAGGCCTGAGCTCACAACCCTTGGCAGAGTCCTCTCGTGAGGGCCTCACAGCCACCCCGGGAGCTGGGTGTCATGGCCATCTTAGTGATGAGTGAATATAGGATCCAGGTGAGCCGCCAGTCCAGGCTGCCTGACTGCGGAGCTGCTGGAGGGTGTGTCTGAGCTGGACTCAGCCTCTCCCTCAGGCCCCGCCCCTGCAGGGAGTGAAGCCAGGCCCCTCCAAGGCAGGAAGCACACGAGTGGCTGAGCATCCCTTCCTGCCTGAGGCCTCAGTCTGTCTGTCTGTCAGAGAGGGCTGTCTTAGAATGTCCCTGAGCCATAGCCCCGTGGCCTCCTTGCTCTGGAGCTCAGAGTCTTGCCCGGGACCCATTCCCGTTTCTGGTAGCGCCTGCTCCCTGGTCGACCCTGCTGGTAGAGCAACCTGAGAAAGGGTGGAGACGGGGGCTAGCTATGGGCTAAGGGGGCTGTTGCTCATGGGCTTTGGCTCTCTGCCTTCCAGGGAAATGAGATCAATTTTGAGAAAAGGAGTGAGGTGAGCAGCTGTGGCCTCCCCGTGCGGAGGGTGGGGCTGTGGCAATCAGAGACTCCTCCGGGGAAGACCTTCTCTGGCCCGATGCCTTGGGCCTTGCTTTCCTTGGGAGAGTTCGGCACCCAGAGCTGGGAAAGCCGTCCCATTGGTGCGTGGGGGAAGGGGCTGGCACCAAGGACACCTTCCTGCAGGAGGAGCTATTTCAAGCCAACTGTGAGAACGAGCAAGTCCTGCACGGAATTGGAGGGAAGGAGGGTTCCCATGTGGGCCAAGACCCCAGACCAGCTCCTTGACCCTCTTCTCACCTGTCTGAGTCCCCAGCACGGTCCCCCACCCAGGCCCCGTCTGCATCATGTCCTTTCTCCCAGGAATTCAAAGTCACCGAGCAGATCTTCCTGCTCCAGGAGGCAGTCCATCTTTACCACATTGAGGCTGAGGAGCGATTTGGGGCCTGGTTCGAGGCCATGGAGCCCCTCAGCGAGGATGAGAGGTGAGGCGGGGCAGGAGTTGGTGAGGGCAAGGCGGACTCTCTCTGATGGCCAGCTCCAGGGAGCCCGTGCCCGTGGCTTCCGGGTCAGTCCCGGGGCTTGTCGCATGGTCACCCGTGGGGCCCTGGGACTCCAACTGCTGGCCGTCTCTGGGAGGGTCACCTGAGGTGTGGCTCCCGGTAGCTGAAAAGTCCCCTCTGTCCTTTAGCTACAGCCTGTCCTGCCACCTGGAGCCCCCACAGGAGAGGGCCGGCAAGATGCGCCGGTTTTTCCTGCCCAAGAAGAACCGCGCGTCTCTCAGCTCAGGGCTCGGTGAGTGTCCAGACAGGCAGGGACTGAAGCCAGGGGCTCCGGAAAGCTTCGGGCTAAGCACGGGCCTAGGGAGATGGACAGCCGGCACGGGGATCCCAGCTCCACTGCTGACCAGGCCTGTGAGGGACAATTCCCTTGACCTTTGTGGGACTCAGCTTCCTCTTCTGTGAAATGGGTGAAGCGAAATGCCAGCTCCCATGTCAGGGACAATGGGGTAGTGTTGACTGAACACTCAGGACAAGGTTTGGAGCAGAATGCAGTGGGGCTGAGGTGTTGGGCTGGGATACTGGTGTGACCCCCCCAATCATCAGTGTCTTCTCTTCAGTCACCAGACCCCTGACGCAGAACCCAGCAACAGTGGCAGATCCCGGTCCTTCCAACAGCTCGAGTGCAGCCTGCTCTTCAGCGGCGGGGACGCGGCTGGGAAACACGCGGGGCCCCAGGCCGGCTCCTCCCATGCTGATGGGGAGAAGAACATTCTAAGCCTTTTCCTGGGAGCCCTGGAGCCCAAGAGGGAGGGGACGACCCCACCCCACAGGCCTGGCAGCTCCACCCCAGCGCCTGTTTACCACTTGGGAAGGGGCCGTATTTCTTTCGTGTTAATAGTTAGTGCTAGTTTTGAATTTGATGTTAAAATCCTGTTTCTGTTCCAGCCTGCGAGTCACGGTCTGGTTCTTTCCCCTCCTGTGCTCGTGTCAAGGAGACACAGACTCTCGCGTTCCTCCTGGAATGAAGAAATCTTGCAGGGTCTCGGCTTATTGTATGTGAGAGAAGGGAGAAGGGCCAGGCCCCTCCCTGGATACTGAGGGACACCTCCGCGCCCCCCCTTACTCAGAGGACGGCTTCATTTCAGTGTGGTTCACGTGGGCCAGGAGCAGAGACAGCACCCAGAGCTCCTGGCATTTAGAGGGTGGAGGTACTTTCACAGGCAGAGCAACAACCACTGGAATGCGGGTGTCTTTAAAATGGCACGGGCCAGCACCACGACCTGCCCCAGGACAGTGGCTGCTTTTCCACCCCTTTGGAGGAGAGGCCACGTTTTCGGCTTCTCTTGTGGAGGTTCCTCTTCACCAGATGTTAGGAACTTGTCGTTTTCTAATGAGGCTCTGGACAGCAGCAGCTCTAAGTGCAGAGAACGATGTAAAAGCTCAAAACGTGCATGTGGAGGGTCAAGGCCGGAGAAGGTCATGTGCAGATGGACTAAGGGCAGGCAGGACCCTCCCTCCCCCGGCCCCTCTGGGGGCTCCATGTTCACCCTTCACCTGGATTGGAATCCTCTGGGATCCTGGTCCACGGCTCTGAATTCCTTTCCCTGCAAGTTTGGTATCCAGGGGGACAGATCTGTGATGCAGCTTTGAAGGCTACATCTGGGCATCCTTCCCGACGCATCACTGCTCCTTGTCCACCAGGATTTCCTGCCTCCGTGCACTTCCTTCTGCAATTCTTGGAAGGGCAGAAATTCCCTCGAATGCCTCGGCCTCTCTGTCCCGTACCTCGTGGCCACTCCTCCCTGGCAGGGTCTGACGGATCACGGGTGGAGTCTGCTTTGCAAACATTAGATACCCTAATCCTGGCCAAAGAATGACCTATACTCTCCCTCGCTGCCCAGGGTGACATCTGGGCCCCTGTGGTTCTGAGGTGTGTGGTCTCAGGCAATCACCTGTTCACACACTCAGGCATGTTGTTTCTGACTCATCCTAACGGGGCAGGAGGACCTGAGCCTATAAACCATGCAGCCCCTCGGAGGGCTGTGTTCTCTTGCCCAGCCTTATGCTCCGTTTATGGTGTGGGTGTGAACCTTTCCCGTTGGAAGCTTTCAGAGATGAGTCGTGAGAGGAGGGTGGTTGAGGGGTCCAGCAGGGAACGCAAGCAAACGGATGACGGGTAAACACAGCCTGACAAAATTAAAACACTTAAATGGTTCCAGTCTGGTGGTGAGCAGACACTGCTCCGAGCTCACTCCAAGAACCCACCCGGTGACCAGGAGCTAGAGGGTTACCACCTGGCATTTTGAACGCCCCCCCCCCCACCCCACCCCGGGAAAGACCCTGTAAGACTAGGACCACAGGAAGTGCTTGGCCCTTCTGAGTTCTCCCCTCCTTTCTGATGGCTGCAAGTGTCACCCAGACACACAGCAGCGTGAACCCTGCCAGGGAGGCCTCCTCAGTACGGCCAGCAGCTGAGGAGAAATGCTGGTTCCCAGCAGCCCAGGCCCTTCTTGGTATGGCACAGCCATCCAGGAAGGTGACTTTCTAAATGGAAGCCGGAGCCGGCTGTACCTTCCCGCCACAGAGAAAGAGAAGTGCCAAGTCCCAAGGCTAGTCCAGGCCCAGGAGGAAGACACCGTGTCCAAGGGGTTTCCCTCACAGGGCCGTGAGGCTCCTGAGAGCCGACCCTTTGGTTGCAGCGCTTTGTTTGTCATGAGCCTACCAGACGGCAGAGGACAATAACTCGCTGCCTCTTTGGGCTTCCAATGGCCAAAAATGAACTGATCGCCAGCAAAAAGAGGCCCACATGTGCAGCACCTGTATCTCATCAGTCTTTATGTTACTTTGATATAAATTTTAGAGAGAGAGCTATATATATATGTTCACTCACACACAAATATATCATGCACTCTAACTTATTCCAAACAGAATCAAGAAATAATACTCATACTCCTCAAATGCACGGTTTTGCAGCTGGTTCCCTCTCGGTAGCTGGTATTTATAAGCACCTTCTTCCAGGACCCATTTCATCTTCCCTTCGCCCTCCACAAACCCCGCGGCTGGTCATGGTGCTCTGCCTGGTTAGGGGACCATAACCTGCCTTCCTGAAGGGTCTGGGTCATGGCAGTCCTACCTGGATTGGATTCTGCTCATTCCCTGGGGACTTCAAGCCCAGGACGTGCTAGCCCACAAAACGCGGTCAGGAATCTCCTGAAGTCCACACGTGGGCTTCCTCCTCTCCAGGCTGAGGAGCAGAGGGAAGCCCGAGTCCCAGAGGAACACGAGGGCTCCAGACAGTGTCTGCTTTGCATGTCAAGATGGAGAAAACTCAGGGGAAACTCTGAGGGTGAAGCAAGGCAGTCCGTTGTCATCATTCTCTGCACTGAATCCACCCAGACGGTTCCAGCAGAGGCTCCACAACAAGCAGCCCCAAGCACCCAGGCGGGAGGCCGGCTGCGCTGTCCTGCCTGGGCTTGCCCAGTACATGCATGGTCTACATATTTTGCAAATGACCACAGCTGAAGATGCCCAAGGGCTAAGATTCACCCTGAGCTAACATCCATTGCCAATCTTCCTCGGTTTTTTTTTTTTTTTCCCTTGAGGAAGACTAGCCTTGGGCTAAGATCTGTGCCCATCTTCCTCTATTTAACACGTGGGATGTCTGCCACAGCATGGCCCGATAAGCGGTGTGAATGTCCACAACCGTGACCCGAACGTGCCAATGCCGGGCCTCCAAAGTGGAGTGGGCCAGTTTAAGCCCTGCGCCACCCTAGGTTATTTTAACACATCACTCTCAGAAACTGATAAATCTGTCACGTGAAGGTAAGCAATTCTAAAGAGGATTTCCGTAATACTGCAAGCTCCATCCCTCCAATAGACAATCAAGTCCTAACAAGCAGCGGTTTATTGTCACGTTGCTGATGCCGGAAAAGGTCTCTGTTGACAGCACGATCCCTCAAAGGCCTTGTCCATTTCTGTGAATCCAATTTCCAGCACATAGAGATCTAAAGATTGAGGCAAATGTGGTCTTTCCTCCTTGCAACTCTGAATTAACATGCAATAAAGAGCAGAAAAATGGAGACCTGGAAGCAGACCTCTTATTTGAGAACAGAGATATACCAGCGCTTTTGAAATGATCTTTGGAGTCTACCGGAGTATTGCACAGAAGGAATGATCCATTCCGACTAGGTAGGTTTTACTGTGTCGCTGTGAGGGCGACAACGGAATCATCCCGCGAATCGGTAACTCTCTGTGACTTTCAAGCGCAGATAAATAATATACTTCGGAAAGGAAAATGCGAGAGCACCGTGAAACAGAAAGCCCTCCTTGCTCTACTCAGCTGAAATCCAGTCTCTCCTCCACAAGAAATCCCTGTCTATGCTTCCTATGTCCCACAGAGGAGTTTAATAAAAGAAAAGGATTGGTATGTCTTGAAGTTGCAAGAGCTCAAGCAAGAAAACGTGGGACCCTTCAAGGAGACGTCAGTGAAGTGCCGGGCTCCATCTCAGGGGCACCAGCGTCTCCTCTCTTTCCTGGTGCTGTCAGCACATCCTTCTTGGGCGCTCACTTTCTCTGCCTGGCTGCTGAGCCTGTCCACAATCGCTCTCTCCCGCCCTCTTCCCCGTCCCCTCCTGTTTGCTCAGATCTTCCACAGTCACCAGCAATTGTTGGCCGTGGAGCTATGGGATGCCCAGACCAGTTCCCAGAATCATCTCTGCCAAATCTGAGGAAGGGCAGGGGTGTGTATGGGACTGGACGGGGCACCCCATGCGAGCGCACCCCGCAGGAATTCACCTCTGCTGCAAGGTGCAATTTTGCAAGGCTACGGCAAGTTCCAAAGGGCTTGCCACTTCTCTCCTGCCAGCAGACCTGTTGGGGCTGGTGCCACGTGCTCTCCCAGTGACCCCTCACTGCTGGGTGGGATGGCATTCTAGTAACTGGCCTTCTGAATATGTAACTGCGCATCCTCAAAGAGATGGGAATTCTTAATCCGGGCTTTGGTTTGGGTTGATTCCCACGATCACGCAGCTTCCTCTGCGAAGACTTGACCATCATCACTTCTTTTCCTCTCGTCCTGTAAAAGTAATCATGAAACTGGACCCAAATGAGAAATGAAGCATGGCTTCTTAGGACAATTATCTCAGTTTCCCTGTACTTCCACCCTTCCTCTCTCCCTCTGGAGCTCTTCTGACCTGTGTCCCAGGACATCGTCAAGCAGATTTGGGTCAAGGACAGAAAGCTCAAGGTCAAAACTCAGGACTGCTCCAGATCAGTTTTCCTCCCCCGTCTCGTAACACCCCCTCCTTGTTTCAGTGTGATTTTATTCTCTTTTATTGCTCTTGCCATTCTCATCTGTGCAAGTCCTGGCACTCTCTCTGAGGACACGTGATCCCCCAGCTTACTATAGATCCCAATTCCCATCCTTTCTGTGTTTTCTGACTATTCCTTTGGTTAACCCATTGGCCAGTTGTTGCTCTTAGCCTCTTTAGGGTCTAAATCAATTGTGACATTATCAACTACCCCACTCTTAGCGACTCACTCCCAGGTCCTGACATTTACATAACCCAAACGATCATGTTCACAACTAAATAAGTTAGAGTCCAGCCCCATGGCTGAGTGGTTAAAGTTGCGTGTGTTCTGCTTCAGGGGCCTGAGGTTTGCGGGTTCAGATCCCAGGTGCAGACCTACTCCACTCATCGGCCACGCTGTGGAGGCATCCCACGGACAAAGGAGAGGAAGACTGGCACAGATGTTAGCTCAGGGTAATCTTCCTCCTAAATAAAGAAATAAACCCTTCAGAAAATGTATTCATCCACCACAAATTCCTGATTTCCAATATGTCTTCAAACATTCATACAGAAGATACCTGTTCCTTCAGATCGGAAGTGATGCCAGATCACCATGTCCTCACTTTAATTTCCTCGTGGACCTGTCAGTCCTACATTCCACGGACTGTGATCTCAATAATTTCCTTGAAATAATCAAGAATTCCTTACCACTCGTCTTATTTGTGTTGTAAAACTGGAAACCCGGGAGATCCTGATTATCTGCTTTGCCATTCTACTGCTAGTCTTATGATAACTGCTGAAGAAAAAGCACACAACACGATATTTTGTCATCACCATAAAGACAAAATCATCTGCATCAACTGGGAAGCATCCATAATGCCTGGACATTTTTTTTCTTTTTTCATCTCTCGGGTCAATAGCAAAAACACCAAGGCACTCAGTTAACAAATGGGCAAAGGAGTAGAATAGCCATTTTTCCAAAGAAGACACACAAATGGCCAACAGCCACATGAAAAGGTGCTCAGCATCACTAATCTTTAGGGAAATGCAAATCAAAACCACAAGGAGATATCACTTGACACCGGTTAGGGCGGCTATTATCAAAAAAAGTAGAGGTGACAAATGTTGGTGAGGTTGTGGAGGAAAAGGAAGCCTTGCAACTGTTGATGGGAACGTAAACTAATACTGTAATGATGGAAAATAGTCTGGAGGTTCCTCTAAAAATTAAACCTAGCGTATAATGCAGCAATCTCACGGTATTGTGTTTTGTACTTCGAATTTCTAACAGAGTATATATTCTGTTAAGTGTTCTTAAAGCAAAATAATGATAATAGTAAAGGGGGTGGGAGAAAACTTTGGTAGATGATGGATATGTTTATGGCCTCGATGGTGGTGATGGTCTCATGGGTGGACACTTATGTTCAAATTCATCAAGTTGCATACGGAAAAGTATGACATCATTACCGATTCTTCTGCACCTTAAAACACAACATGTCCTCATCCAGAAAATGAATATTGACTACGTCTGGGGACAGACGTTAGTTAGACTTATCGTGGTGATTATTTCACGATACATGCAAATCATTATATTGTACAAATGAAACTAATATAAAGTATATGTCAATTATACCTCAATTAACAAGCGCACACATCATACAAGACTATTTGAACACTGTAAACGAGTTCAGTGAATCCCTGAAACTATCCTATCCCCAAATGTCACAGGAAGCAAGGAGGATGAAGTAAGATGGAAAGTTGTTGTGCAAAGCTGCATGCAAATTAAAATCCTTTAAGTTGCGTTCAGCTGCTGTCACTGCAAACCAAGACAAGCATGGACAGTCCTTGGTGAGTCAGCTTCCGGTCAGCTCTTCCCCAAGGCCCGGCAGTCATGCGCCCCTCCCCTAGTGGGTCACTCTGCTCTGTCCTCCAAAGTGGCCAGCAGGAAACCCTGGTAAGATTCTGGAGGACAGCCGCTTTCTATCCTAGATACTCACGTTTTAACAGACACTCGAGATGAAATGTCAAGACTTAAAAGCATAAGTGTCTATTTGTGTAGTGTAGGGTATAAGGGAAACCATAGGAGGTCTTTTCAGCATCTCTCAACTCATAATGCAAACATAGCCCTGTCTTCAGAAGGACCGTCCTTGGTCTTTGGTGCAGAGTAGGGCATGTCGCAGGTGGCACGAAGGACAGGTTGTAGCAGCACTATCCTCACTCCAACAGAACTATCTCACTGGACATGACCCCGTGGGTCTCCAAAATAAGTTACTGAACATAAAGAAAAAAACCTTTCTTGAGAGGGGCAATTTTACCGATCAAGGGAAAACTTCTGAATTTTCGCATCTTATAACAAATAAATGATATGTCCTATTCTATCCTAATGAGGTAGCATGGGTACTTCCATAATAAATACTTTTCATTTTCAGTTCAAACATGCTCAGCTGCTTTCAAAAACCAAAAAACCAAAACAGAAACCCAGGCATGTAAAATTAAGTGTTTTAACTTGATAAAGTACTAGCACAGCAGTGGCTTCTAAGGGAAGAGCTTTCAAACGAAATGATCATTTTTGGTAATGACCGTAGAAGATGGTGCTATCGCTGTGAAAGGATGGAACCAATCCAGAACGAGCCAGCTTTTGATTAAGGACAACGGAATTGAATCAGATGCCAGAAATACTCACTTGGAAATCAAAGTCCCATCATCATCCCTGGAAGCATTTCTGGAACTTTCCCTTTGGACACAAATTTTTGTCTTCCAAAGGAGCAGACATAATACAGAGCAAATAGCAGACAGAGGAAGATGAGTCCCAGTTTGCCAGGCACCAAAAGGGAATTAGTGGCCCTGAGTCACATCTCTAGGAGCCCCACTGGGTGAGGGCTTTCACCAGGACCACACATGTCCACTCAGCAAGGGGAGTCCTCAGGGATGTTCACCTTACTCCCCAGCCCATCGAAACTGAAACAAGACAACCCAGAGAGAGAGAGAGCACATGTTAAATTCAATGAGTTGGGGGGCCAGCCCCACGGCCACGTGGTGGAGTTCCCGTGCCCCGCTTCAGCAGCCCAGGGTTCGGATCCTGGACAGGGACATGGCACGGCTCATCAGGCCATGCTGAGAGGGCATCCCACATGGCACAACCAGAAGGTCCTACAACTAGGATACACAACTATGAACTGGGGAGGGGAGGTTGGGGAGAAGAAGAAGGGGAAGAAGAAGAAAAAGATTGGCAACAGATGTTGGTTCAGGCGCCAATCTGGAAAAGAAACAAAAAAAATCAAATGAATTGCTCACGTAGGGCACGCAAAGCGTCTAACTGTGAGGTGAAACAATGGAAAAACAAACTTACTGGCCTCCTGGCAGGAACCTTGTTCTTTAATGAGCACAGGCCTCGTGCTTCACTGTCTCATCCCCTGGGATGATGCTGTTTGGTGCGACAGAGGATGAACTTTCCCTGCAGAGGTCAACATGCATTTGTTTTTATAAAATCAGGATTCTGCTCTCTACTTTCATATCTCGGTTGTCAAATATCCACTGTGATTATAATCATTTTACTATTATTTGAGACAATTTCAAAGGTTACACAATATGCAATCAAAAGAATGTCCTAATTTGTTCCACAGTGGCCTGAAGGGAAAGTCACCAGACAACAGGCGGGGAGGGAAGGCTTACTTCAGCAGCAGTTTGAACAAAGGGATCTCGGAGGACCTGACGTTTTGAACTGAAACGGAGTATAGAGTAGGAATACGTGTGTGGATCCTGGGGCGGAGATGAAGGGTGACTGCTCAGTGTGCTGGCAGCAGCAGTGCTTGTTCTGTCAGGTGGTTCTGAGAGTTTGCGTTAAACATCACTCCCTGGATGTCAACTGTAGTCATCGGACGAGATCGGAGACCGAGAGGTGAAGGGGTGTCTAGTTGGCGAGGGGGAGTTAACAGCTTCCGTTGGAAATATGTTTGCTTAAGGTGCCTATAACATACACCTGGAGCATTATAGCTCAGAAATAAGATCTGGACGTGGTTTTTAGACATCGTCATCGTAGAGATAACAGTGGAAGGCATTGAAGCAATAGAAGAAATGCACAAGAGTACTGAGACAACGTAGGGTCAATGGAGAGAATAGGGCTCACATTGAGTCCTGAGCTTTCGCAATAGTGCTGTGTGAGAAGGACCCTGTGAAGGACACCAGGGAGTGTGAGCTGGTTCACAGGCAGTCAGGAGCCTGAGATGTCGAGAAACGGAGGACAGGGAATCATTCCAAAAGAAAATCGTGGCCCGGTTCTGCGTTTGTTCCAAGTAATAGAAAGATGCAGAAACACTCTTTGGATTTAATTATGGGGAGATAGCTGTGATATTATCAAGATTGATTAATACACAGACCATTGTCTGAAGTGTGGGGGAGTGAGGAGCTGGTAATTCCATGAACACTGATCTTTCAGCTTCATTGTGAAGGGGAAGGAAGACGTGGGGCGAGAACTAGAGAGAAATGGGTTCAGGAGAGGCTGTTGTTTCAACAATGAAGAGATTGAATGAGTGAAAGGAATTCGATGGGGGAGGGGAGGGGAGATTGCTAGCAGAGAACATGACGTTTGGAATCAATAATAAAACTTCTCTAGAGAGGAGGAAGAAGGGAGACAATTAGGCTAAACCAAGGATCAAGATGAATTTTCAATGGAATCAGGAGAGGAGTCATTGATGGTTAAGAATGGTGGGATATTTGTAGACTTTGCGGCAGTGAGCTCAAGTATTTCTTGTAATGATCTAACTCATCAACATAGCAGGAGATGACCCCCTTGGTGGAAAGTGAGGGGAAAGGCAAGAAGTTTTTAGATTGGAAAGGCTCGGTGAAGGTCTGAACTGTTTCTGAAGCCCGGAAGGACGCACCAACTATCACGGCGCCGTAGGATGTAAAGGGAAGGAAAAGGAGGACATGTCGCTTCTCTCCTGTCAGGATGCGTGTCTGCTGGCACAGCCTGAGCCAGCAGCTGGGATGGCTGCTTTGTGTCCTGAGAAAACAGGGTCCGAGGTGGAAACCTACACCGAGGACCGGGCCGGGCAGTTCTACGGGAGATGTGCAGTGACATGTGGAGAGCCCGCGCTGCTCAAATCACAGCCTAATGTGCTAATGACATCTGAATCCCCCAATACACAAACACGCACTGTGGTAATGTCTGGTAACACCAGCTAAATTGACAGGAAAAATGTCACAGCTCAGTGTCATAAGATGGACACTGAGCATCCTGGCTGCTAGAGTATTTCGGGTCTTCGTTGTTGTCAATCTGGATGTTTCAGACATGCATCTCTCTTCTCACCACTGAGACTGTGCCTGTCGCCTCCTACTCAACCTCTGAGGCCCCACTGCGATGCCGTCGTCTTCCCTGACGCTTCCTCCTTGGCTGGTTCACCGTGTGCTCTCTGTGCTCCTGACGGTTTGCCCCTCTTTAGAGCTCTTTGCACGTGGACCCAGAGTTATTTCTTTACCCTGCATCTTTCTGGCTGGTTTGTGAGCAGGGTCTGTCTCTTATTCATCTTTGCAGCTCTGTTCTTCCACACAAGAATGCCAGCAGAAGTTGAGGGACATACCCTAAAGGGAAGACTTAGTGATTGTATTATTGGCGGTACTTTGATGTTTTGTTTTGATTTTGGTGAGGGTGCTAGAGGGTGGACTGCCAATCAGTGACAGTCCCAATCGCTCAGTGCTCAGCTTATTATTTTGACTTGAATTTTACTAATGAGTTTGTGTCATTTACTCAGTATACAACATGCTTGATTGGGCTAAATGAGGAGAATTCCATAACTCAGGACCTGCAGGCAGGCTGATGCATGCACAGCAATCTGCAGTACTGTCCCCAAAGTGGGATTACACAAGTCTGGGCAAAGTCCTCGGAGGACCAGGAGAGGGGGCCCAAGGAGGATGTGGTTGAAAACCAGAACAGTGATGACATCGCTTCACATTTTGCTCCCTTGACACCCTCAGACCTCAGGGCTTTGCTGTCTATGATCATTCTCAGAGTGCTGGGAAGCCCGGTATGTATCGCACTACTGCCGTCCCCACTACTGTAGATTTTGGTAGAGTGTTTACCTTGGCTTTAATTGCGTCTCTACAGAGCCAGCCACCTGGTGGTCTGCTCATGTCGGGTCACACTTGATATTTAGCCTTTTGTGGTCAGAGACAGCGCTGTCCTGTGTATTCATTCCTCTGGGGCCTAGAACACAGCAGGTGTCCAATCACTAGGTGGAAGGCATCCATCCTCATAGAGCCTTCAACTCTGTGCTTTGTAATTATCGACTTTAACAGAAAGATTTGAAAGTACAGTGCTTCGCAGTAATTTTCTGATATTGTCAAGAAAGACTGTCCCATCAAGAATATGAAGCGTATCTTTATGAAGTGTCTTTACTTGAATGGGGATTAAGTTGGCTGCCCTGGAGACATTTTCCTGTCATTTCTGTTCGTCTACTTGCTAGTTGCATTGTATCTTTGATAAGTACTTTCTCAAGATATTGAGCAGTGTTTGCTAAATCTTGACTTCTGTTTCTTTTATAGATAGTCACTGATGATTTTCTCCCATTCCTATCGGTCCAAAACTCTTTCATAAAGAACAGATTTGAGTATCTTCTTATTCACTGTGGAGGCTTTTGTGGTCATGATGTATATCTCATAGACTAGACCTCAGGGATATGATGCTTTTGATTAAAGATGAGTATTTATTATATTATTATGGTGTATGTAGGAGGAGAAAAATTGAGAAGGAGTGATGGTTTTCAGTTTCTCAGGTATGTGTATATATATACATATAAACATATATATTGAAAATTTTGGGGGCCGGCCCAGTGGCGCAGTGGTTAAGTTTGCACGTTCTGCTTCTCGGCAGCCTGGGGTTTGCTGGTTTGGATCCCAGGTGCGGACATGGTACCGCTTGGCAAAAGCCATGCTGTGGTAGGCATCCCACGTATAAAGTAGAGGACGATAGGCACGGATGTTAGCTCAGAGCCAGTCTTCCTCAGCAAAAAGAGGAGGATTGGCAGTAGTTAGCTCAGGGCTAATCTTCCTCAAAAAAAAAAAAGTTTCTTAATAATGAACGTGTTACTTTTTAACTCAGGATAAGATAAAATTTAAAAAAAAGAAGCTTGTTTATGATATAAAGGTGGAGTTGAGAACTGGGATATAATGCAGGTAAGTCATACCCAATGGAATTTACTGCAGAGCCGTGTGTTTTCATCCCTCCATTGACAAGGTGGACATTCACGCGGGTCCAAGTCAGGCTGAGTTTGCCTGGTGACCAGCTCTTTCTTCTGACCATCACCTCTGGGATGTGAGTTGCTGTCAGTGGCCCTGCTGTGGGGACCAGGGCCGGTCACAAGGTCTGCTGCAAGCCCAGGAGAGTCCCCAGTGATCCTGCTCCAGGGCCAGAACATCAGCATACCGGTGACTCCGTGTGGCTTTGTTTCCTGGGTGTATCTTGTAGGTAGCCTTGTAGACTCATCGGGTCATATTCTGATCCCTGGAATCTATGACCACGTGGCTCCTCTTACTGAAGAGGAAAAAAAAAATGTACGAAGCCATTGACCTGGACCTAGAAGAATACCGGAATAGCAGCCAGGTTAAGAAATTTCTGTTTGACACCAAGGTATGATCACAAGTTGATGGATAATCTGAACAAAGAATGATGGTAACAAATATTTTCCCAAGGCTTAATTTACTGTGTCCTGTTTATCTGCACATCTTAGAACTGAAAGCAGATGTTAATTCCAAGGGGGACTTTCACTTTCAAGGCCACTTCCCTGTGGTCTAGATCAAGCAGACCTTTATCTGGGGTCCCACTGGCACCGGACTCAGGCACCTAACCGTGGAGCAATTGCTCATTTCACAGATGCGTTTTTCCAAATCAGTTTTCTGGACTCAATCCCAAGCCGGCCTGCAGCCGGTGAGCTGGGCTCCCTAACTGTTTAAAGATTGAGGATAGTCTGAGGTTATTCCAGCTCCATGACCCTAATTGTTCATTTTTCTAGACAAAACCAAGAGACTTAGGGGCTAATCTGTAGACTGCCACGTCACTGCTGCCTTGGTGTAATAAGTAGACCCAAAGCCGAAAGCGTTACTGGCAAATTTAGATTTTTTCCTTTTCCCTTCTCCTCCTCCTCCTCCTCCTTTCTAAAACGCTTGCCTGCTAGGGTGTTTGCTAGCTATGGCTGGTTCCTGGGGGAACAGCCAAGAGAGGGAGAAGCATGCAGAAGAGAGCGATAGAGTTTCTTATCATGAAGTGTAGCTCTTCCTCAGACTAGCTCTACAGCGGCCATAGCAAGATTGAAAACTGGCTCAAACATCTGCAGAGTTCTTTGAAGCCTTCTGAAAAATAAAATACATTTAGCACACAAATTATCATCGCAATGACTGGGATAGAAATTTATAAATGAACCCAAGTTTCTGAAAGGGCCCCTTTGCCATCTAGTAACTGCAAACTTCAGCGACGAGGGGCCCTCGCCAATGGGAGTGGCTTGGGCAGGCGAAGGCAGCAGAGATCTCGTGTCCTGAGGGGAAAGTCCACTTGTACTGTTTGTCCAGACATATCTAAGTGAGGCGATAATTAGCTTGCCATTAACCGTGTCACAGATGTACAGAAATTGGTGATGCAAGCAATACAATTCAACTGAGTTTTAATTAAACATTCTTTCATATAATAAAATACTTTTATTTCAATTTAGGAGGAAATTCTAATGCACCTATGGAGGTACCCATCTCTTTCTATTCACGGGATTGAGGGCGCCTTTGAGGAGCCTGGAGCTAAAACAGTCATACCTGGCCGAGTTGTAGGAAAATTTTCAATCCGTCTAGTCCCTCACGTGAACATGTCCGTGGTGGAAACACAGGTAACAAACGTGCATTGTTCTTCTGTCCAGCAGCGCCGTTCCTGAGAGCCACATGCCACACAGTAGTGAGCAACTCAGTTGTCAGCATTGAAGTATCACTTTTTTCCAATACAGAAGGGACTGGAACAAATGTCAAGAAACCAACAGGATTTTTGTTCAGTAAAAATCTCTTCCCTCAATTATATGCAATTACAGTCATCAGACAAATAACCATTTGGAGTTGGAGTGATGGGAAATTTTTGAAAACTAAATGGTGCATAAAAAGGCAAGATGGGTTTTACACACAGACGGAGAAGCTACTTGTCTACGGCTGGACTGAGCCGGAAAATCTTTACCCCCAGCGTTGGTTCGTCCATGATGTCTGAAATGAACCCCCTGAAAGCAGCCACCTTAATGAAAATGTTTGTGTCTGGAAGGAGGTGCGTGCCTGAAGTATCGACCTATCATCAGTGTACCTCAAGTTGCACAGAAGGTAGACTCTGAAGAAGGGAGCTCAAGGAATACCTCGGCGCCCTCTCTCCATCCACTGTCCGCTTTTATCGTCGTCTTAGCGCTAATTACATTCTCAAAGATCCTCCTTCCCCTCTGCGTCCCTCCGTCTTTTTGTTTCCATCTTCCTCCCTCCTTCCCTTTCTGGATGGACTGTTCCTCCTCCTCACAGCACACACTTTACATGAGCGCAGGACGGTCTTCGTCTTGCTCACAGCTATGTCCCAGCACCTAGAACAGTTCCTGCCACGTGACAGGTGTGCCTTAAATGTTTGTCGAAGGGATGAATATTTCAGAGTATGGAGTTTTTCTCTGGTGGATTTCCATAATGGCAACCGGAATGGAGCCCAGGGGAGAGAGAAAGATGCTGTCAATGAGCCTCCTTCACAGCTTAGCGTGAAATTGCTCCCACTTTTTGGAAATTTCCAAGTGTGTAATGTTCCCAAAATATTCCTTAAGATACTGATAAGTCCAAAAAGAGGGATATTCAAATTGAGAAGTTCTACTTGTGTTGTGTTTCATAATTACCTCAAACATTCATCATATTTGTATTACCCACAATATCATTCAAGGTTTCATAATTACCCAAATTCATAATAAGCCGACATTAACAGTGAGACACTGTGGTCGGGGAGGGGTGGGGACGGGAGGGGGGATTGGGGGGTCTCGGGAGGGGTGGGAGTGAGAGCAAGCATTCCTCACACTGGGCGCAGCTCTCCGTCCTGGAGACCCGGCTCACTCCGCGTCCTCCCTCTGGAAGAGCTGAGGGAAAATCAGAACGCTTGAATGCGTCAGCTTGGGATTCCAATCAGTTTCTTGATACAAGGCTATGAGAGCTACTCAAAATTTTCTCTTACAACTGAAAATGTTACCTTTAGGTAAAGCAGCATCTTGAATATATATTTTCCCAAAGAAATCGTTCCAACCAGATGGTTGTTTCTATGGCACTAGGACTACACCCATGGATCGCAAATATTAAAGATAATCAGTATCTTGCAGCAAAAAGAGCCATCAAAACAGGTTAGACTTATGCTATTTTGATTGCTGGTTTACACTGGGAACAAGGGGTGGTACCCGGTGGGGCTGTAGATAAAGCAGACACTTTTAAAACTTCACTGTGGACTCTCCTTTTATATGGGCTGCATTACTGACGGTAAACGGTGTGGTTCAGGGCTCTTTACACACACTGTCTCATGAATCCTCCCAACAGCCCTCCCCGGGGTGCAGATTAAGGCGAGAAGAGATTAAATAATTTGCTGGAGGGCACTCAGCTAGAAGTAGCGAAGCCAGGGTTCAAACTCACGTTCTGGAGACCTGAATTTGGGGGAAAATGATGGACTTGGAAACCTCCCAACCCTCCTTCTGCAAAACTCATGGAAATATTGGCCGATACATAAAAACTTTTAAAAGCACAGCTGAACTTGCACGAAAGTAAAGGAAGTCCTCTGGGGTTAAAAATGAAGAAGCTAAACTGTAGTGGAGCGAGCAAGCTGGCACCGGGCTGCCCTGTGGGGACTTGCTCTTCCCGGTCACAGAGCTCTGGGTTTAATGGCCTCCAGACCTCCTTGGAGCACTAACTCTCTGCGTCTATGAGTACAAGGGACACAGACGTCAAAAATTAGAGGACAAGTCCAACACCGAGAGCCATACTTCTCTACACAATCATCCCCACTGCCCTCAATTGTAGCAGTATTTTACCAGTAAAATTTGGGGGTGAAGAAAAGAGGAAGAAGAGTTAGGAAGTTAAATGGAATGCCAGCTGAAGAGAGATGTGTGATTGAAATGTCAAATTCAACAGTAAAGACATGAAATACAGGAAAATGCAGGAATGCATAAGGCACCTTTTTGTCTGTCTGTGTGCTAAACCAGTCCTGCCAACAAAGGACAGTCGTCTGCCACATAATGAGTTTTTCGTCAACAACGGACTGCATGTATGACAGTGGTCCCATAAGATTAGCACCATATCACCTAGGCGTGTGGTAGGCTATACCACCTAGGTTTGTGTGAGTACACAACAATTAAACCATCTAACAATTAAATCACCTAACGATGCATGTCTCAGAATGTATCCTGTCGTTAAGCAATGCACGAGTGTACATCATCTTTATTCACATTCACGCCTTGCTCTGTGGATCCAGAAGACACGGCATGTTCTCTTTTGTGTCTTCATTTATTTTTCATTCCCACTCCATCTCTGGCAACTTTCCCTATAGCCTAGAAGGTTTCAACTCATCTCTTTCTAGACCCCAGGATATCCATTAAAACTGTTTCCTGGGATACCTTGAAAGTTGAGTACAAACACTGCAACATTCAGGTGAAAGTTGAGTACAGCGATTTATTCATATGTTGGTTACAAAAGAAACACAAAACACCAAAGAAATGTGTTCCTAATATTTAATATTAGTGTTTCTAATACTTAATTCGTGAAGCAACCATAAAAGTAGGTAGGTACATCTTCTGTGGTACTCTGGCCAAAAACACATGACCTCTTCCAATCGTGAAAAAACGTCAGATAAACCCAAACTGAGGGACATTTTACAAAACAACTGATCAGTACTCTTCAGCAGGGTCAAGGTCATGAAAGACAAGGGAAGACTGAGAAACAGTCACAGACAAGAGGAGACTAAGGAGCAATGACAAAATGCCGTGTGGGATTCTGCATTGGATCCTGGTACAGCAGAAGGGAAAGAGTGAAATTCAAATAAAGGCTGAGTCTAGTTAATAATATTATCCAATGTTAATTTCCTATTCTTGATAATTGTACAATAGTTATGTAAGATGTTAACATTAGGGAAAGCAGAGTAAGGAATATATGAGAACTCTCTCTGTACTACTTTTGCAACTTTTCTGTAAGTCTAACGTTACTTTAAAATATTATTTAAAAATATTTTTTAAAAGTAGATAATAGTAAATAAGGCAACCACAGTTTTCTTCTTGACTCTATTGACTATTTTAGAATATAAATTGCATGATATCAAGACGCTTACTTATCCCAGCCACCAAATTTCATGGTGGGAAAAAAAAAAAAAAAAGAAAGAAAGATAAAGTGAACACGACATTTGCGGAGATCACTGGGGGTAGTCTTCTCATTAATTTATTCAATGCCTTCTTTTCCTGTGTTTCAGTGTTTGGAACAGAACCAGATATGATCCGGGATGGATCAACCACACCAATTGCCAATATATTCCAGGATGTTATCCAAAAGAGTGTGATGATGCTCCCGCTGGGCACTGTGGACGATGGAGAGCACGCGCAGAAGGAGAAAATCAACAGTGAGCAGGTTCTTGAGGGGGCTGATCTCTCAGTGTGCAAACCACAGGGTGTCCACATCAGTAACCTTCCGACATGCTGCATATTTTAGATTGAATTTATGTCATCAAATCTTCCTGTTTAAATTGTAGACTACTTTTCCTCCATTATTTGAATGGAAATAACAGTTTCTCTTTATTTCTTCTTTTGTTAGGTGGAACTACATAGAAGGATCCCAATTATTTGCTGCCTTTTTCCTAGAGACGGCTAAGCTGCATTAACAACGACGGGAACCTTCCAGCTTACATCTGAGCTGCTGACATATCCCCTCTCTCACATCCCTGGACAGGAATAGAATCTAAATATCCAGAGAATTTCTGTCCAGTAAATAATATTTTCCCTCTTTAATACGTCTTTGGACATTTGGACCAGTAATAAACTATTTTAAAGGTAGAGACACTGGAAATGGCTTAATGTCTCTGTTGCACACCTCTCTAAAGTCACAGCTACCTTCAACAACTTGATTTCCCCAAGTCTGGCCCCAGTAGTCCCCGGACTGGACTCATTCTGCCCTTCCAGCACAAGGATGGTTCTTCGATTAGACTTCTCTTGCCATTTGATTGGTGGAATTGCTCTAGTTTGCTGTGTCCTGAGGTGCTCAGGACACATAATCATTCATCCACTGACTGTCAGTACTTATGTCACCGTTGCTTTCACCACACATTCCTTTTATATTGTTAATAAAAACATTGGTCTACCCCACCGACTACCATGATTTCCCTGGGGGTTCATTTTCAGATGAGTTATTGAAGCGTGATACATATTCACTTCTTGCCTCCCCTTCACTTTTTCCTTTCTTGAAAAGTTTTGAAACAGAAATGACCAATATTCACACTCTTATGCCATTTGGGATTCCTTGTGAGAAGATGCGTCTATCTTTATTCTAAGCCTCTTTACCTTTGCTGTGAGTGACGCCAGCCCACCGCCCCTCCTGCATCCTGTTCTGTCTCACTACCCCATCGGGAGAGGCCACTCTCCCTCTGACACCTGCGCACGTGGAAATTCACCACAGCAGAATCAGCCCTGATGGAATTCTCTCACCCCGTTGGGATTTTACTCAGTGACTACATCTAAATTGTTCAAAGCTTTAAATAGCATCAATTTTAGACAGAGAACTGATCAACCTGACATCAGTAACACATCCCAAATTTGAAGCTGTCAGCTCAGGTTGCATTCATCAGTCATTTCAGTCGACCATCTTGTTTGGCTTGATTGGATTTGATGGTGTAAACAAATAAACAAAAGCACGTAAGTTTTCTACAGCTAAGTATAAGTAAACAAATCACTTCAGTCTTTATGAATTCACTATTTAAATAGCATTAATGGAGAAGAAGTTAAGGGTTTATTAAAAATGTTTCTCTTATGATTCCAAATAAAAACAAAGTGCCACACATTCCATCTCTTTGTGGGTGCTTGAAATGTCAGTTTTAAAGCTTGCTGCGTCATGTCTAAAACGGCTGGATCATGGGGCCAGCTTACCCTGCCTCTTGTCACAGAAACGGGACCCACCTGTGGCATCAGCCTCGCTGAGGCATCCATAAGGAGCCACTTCTTCTCTGGTGCTGGACAACATCAAGTCCTCTTGGTTAAATATTCGCAGGTGTTTGGTACTCGTCACTATTTAAGCACAGTCCATGCTCGCCAGATTTGGTTGAATCTTGTGAGGTTTTCGGATTCCGTGGACCTACCTGATGTATTTGGCAGAGGTCCCAAGGACTAACTGTACACGAGGTTTCTGACGCCAATTTATATTTTAACAAGGGTGTTCATAGTAGTCAATTAACAAAAGTTGGTTGTAAAATATAACCATTTCTGAGCAAGGGAACATCAGTTTTACCAAGTCACTAAATAAGAAGATGTATTTGCTGATCTGCATTCCTGCTGAATCTCTGAGACCTGCAGTGTCTTGGTCAATTATTCAGCTGCCACCAGGTGAGGAGAGGAGGAGGACGAATGAGGTCATTGAATCTAGGAGATTCCAACCCTGGGATGCCTGAGTCCAGAGCCGTGGTTTTCTGCCTCCCCGGGTCATGATGGGTCTCCCCAGCTCTCATTGATGGGTCCACGTTTTCTACCCAAACCCAAGCCATGTGGCTACCTGGGTCTTGCTGTGGTTTGGGAGCCAGATAGGAAGTATTTTCCGGATAGATTACATTCAGAGGGATGACAGAAATCCGCCCAGTGATTAGCCAGAAGACCAATTAACTAGTAATAAGAAGACAAAGAGGTTGGGGATAGAGAAATTTAAGTATTTGCTTTAAAAAATTTTACCAAAGAAGCATATGCACATGGATAAAGATGACCACCCAGTATACTTATTGGGAGTATATAGTGACATGATCAGGAGGGGACGTCATCGTATTGAAGGAGGGCAACATGTCAGGTTTGGGACTGTCCAGGTTTGGACTGTCAGTTAGATTTGGTAGATGCTCTTATGGAAGATAACGAGGACTGGGAATGTTCTTGGTTTTACGTTGTATTCATAAAAATAAACCTTGCGTGAGTGTGTGCTGGACAGTGCAAGAGCCCTGTGGTGACACACGTTCTCTGCACTTGCAGCTGGAGGAAGGCAGTCGGCCACAGACACACAAAGAACCTGGTCTGGGCTTCTTCTCGCTCCACATGTTCATTCCAGCGCATCCCTCCCTCAGCCTCTGTGTTAGCCAGACACCAGCCCAGCCCAGCGCAGCCCAGCCCCCTCTTCTGAGAACTGGACCCCGATCCTCCTGCATTTTTCATTAGAACCCGTTAGAATCCGAATTCGGCTCGTGGCTTCCTAGGGTCTGCGACTCTGAGGACCCCTGCTAGGAGCATCCAGAGGCTGTTCTCCTAACCCGGAGGTGCGCACGCGCCTGGCACAGCAGGAAAACCTCGCTCCGTTAGAGGAGGCCTCAGAGGCGCCGGGCATCGCTTGGGCCGTTGGAGGCGGAGGCCGGCCGCCCGGCCCGCAGGCCTCCGGCTCCCGCCCGGCCCGGGCGCGTTGGTTTCTCCCGCACCGCCCTCGGGGTTCTTTACCGCGGGCGGGCGAGCGAAGGGGTGGAGTGAGGAGGGATGGAGAGGGAGGAGGCGGGATCGCCCGGGGGTTACCCGCTCGGGGAGCCGCTGGAAGTGCCAGGTGGCCTTCCCGGTCAGACGCCGCCAGGCTCTCAGCCTGACGCGCGTCTCCCCTTCCTTAGATTGACTCCTTCGGCTTTCCGTTTTCCTCTTGGGGAGGGGTGGGACTTCCGGTTTCATCACCGGAAGACGACGAGCCGGAGGAGTCCGTCAGAGGGGCCAGCAGGAGCGATTGCGTCGGCAAACGGGTAAGTTATTCTCTGACCGGGCCGGGGGGGGGAGGTTTGGAGGCGGGGACCGTCCAGCGTCTGCGCGGGGCCTGGGGGCGGTGGCTTGAGGGCTCGGGCCGGGCAGCTGGGCGCCGGGAGTCCCGCCAGGGCCCTTCGCTCTTCCTCCTCCGTCCTCCCCCCGCCTCAGCCCCTCCCCCGCTCGCCGGTCCCTCCCGACGCCGCCCAGACTCGCCCGACACCCGCCCGCCGCCCGCGCGGCGTCGCAGCCGCCCTGCCCCCGCCGTCACCTGCTCGCTCCGCGAGCCGGGCTCCCGGGGACCCGGCGGGCCTCCGTTTCCCCGCGGGCCCGGGCTCTTGGCGCGGAAGCGGCGCCCCGAGCGCCCCACGCACCCCTGCACGCAGTCGGGGCGCTTCCGACCGCCTGGCTTCTCCGACTGGAACGCGGGCGCCCAGGCGGGGAGCTGCCCGGTGTGGGTTTCTAGTCCGGGCGGTGGTGTCCGTGGCTGCCCGCCCACTCCCTGTTTTCCCCAGCGCACCGATGCGCTGCTGCCACCCTCGCCTCCTTCGGTTGAGGATGCTGGTACCCGAGAGCACCACGCCTGGAAGTGGACGGTCCTGGCCACTCAGGGTCCAGCTGCTCTCAGCAACTAGCGGGAGACCCCAGGCTGCCGCACGTCGCTGTTGGCAGCAGCGGGATCGTCCCTGGAGATACCCACCTCTTCCTAGTGGGCGAGCACGGCCTGAGTGTGCGTGCCCGCTTTCTGGAGCTTAGTCGGGGGGAGGTGGGTGCCAGGAGCTGTTGACCCCTGCGCTTGCGTTGAGTTTTGAATAGCCTGTTTATTGGGTTGGGGGGTTCTGGACTAGGACATCTTGGCAGGGTTGGCATCTGTGGACACATATGTAGGATTATTTTCTAGGTAATCATAGCCCGAATGGTGATTGTGTCGGGACTTTACAGTCCGTGCCGGTGGAACTAGTTACAGTATGCACCTGGTTTGCGGTGAAGCGTTAGTCCAGATGCAGCACTGCCTGGGGAAGGTCACTAACACGTATTGATTAGAACATCGTTAGGAGAGCTCATTTGATGTATACTCTGTAGACTTCATGTAGCACGGCAGCCGTGTAGGGTCGGAATTACTATTCCCTTTTAACAAACTGAGACTAAAGTTAAACAGTTTGACCAAAGTTAAGGTCAGGATTAGCGTCTCAAGTGTTTGTTACTCATTGTTTTTCAAGTTTGCTACATGTAAGGTTACTGACTTCTGCTGGCACGTCTGAAAAACACTGAGGCAAGGCTCTCTAGTAGCTGTTGTCTTCTTGCGTGACATGTAAGGCAGGTGTGATTATTACTGATAATACAGTGGCTCCTGGTGCCTTTTTTAAAAAACCTGTTTATTTCGGAATAATCTCAGATTTGCAGAAAAGCTGTGAGATAGCACAGAGAGTTCCTCTTGTATTCAGCAAAGCAGAGTGGCTCCACTTGAGCAAACTGCTTCATGCCAGTCACCATTCTAGGTGCTGGAGAGAGTAACACGCTGCCCTAGATGATTTCAAGGTCTGGTGGAAGAGACAGATCCATAAGCAAGTATAGTGCCTTTTGCTCAGTGCTGAAATGGAGAAAGGGGAGCACAGAGTAATTTATGAATGACTGCCTGGGAAGGAGTGGCGCGAGCTTGCAGGATACAGCATTTGAGTTAGGTCTCAAGGATTAGTGGGTATTCACTTGATTGGTGGGACATTTCTGCCCACATTCATGCTACCTAGGTTTGTGTTCGAAGAGAACTCTCTAACCTTTATAAAACGGACTCTTCTTATTTGATTCTCCTCTCTCCCTCTTTCTCACATCTCCCCTGAGAGGTTTTTGTCATAGTTTCCACAGGCTGTGAGAAGAATCGCGGTTTATAAATCCATGACTAGGAGATGAAATTAAGCTGTGTTTCTTAGTAATGGAAGTATCTAGATCTGTACGTTTTAAAATTCTTTCTCTTTCATAGTTGCTGAGTACTTCAGTGGTCTGATCACACACATTCTTTATGCGAGGTTGGAGCACAGTTCTTCTGAACTATGCCCACAGCAGAGGGGTATTTTGAGTGAGTGTGTTGGTCGTTGTGGGCTGCTCTAGGAAAACACCATAACCCCAGGTGGCTGAAACAACAGTCATTTACTTCTCCCAGTTCTGGAGGTTAAGTCCAAGATCAAGGTGCTGATTCCTGGTGAGGGCTCTTCCTTGCTTACAGACAGCCACCTTCTTGCTGTGTCTTCACATGGCAGAGATGGAGAGAGAACTCTGGTCTCTCTTCGTCTTCTTCTAAAGACGCTGATCCCGTCTTGGAGACCCTACCGTTCTGACCTCATCTAAACCTAAGTACCTCTCAAAGACCTCATTTCCAAATACCATCACATTGGTGATTAGGGCTTCGGCATCAAAATTGGGTGTGTGTGTGGGGGGGGGGGTGCACAATTCAGTCTGTAGTAGGTGGGTTTCTTGGAATTTTTGTTATTATGAGGAATTGCTCCAAAATAGGCTTGATAGAGAACTAAATAGGAAACTGTAAAATTAGCGTTTATATGGCTTTTGCTACAGCAAAGTAGTAAACACAATTTTATTTAAAATCAGAAGAAATTATTGTAGCTATGTTAAGTCTGATTCAGAGGCTGGTGGATGCCAAGAAGAAATTTTAATTGTTTCATTTGGATGAAAGAGAGAAATACGTGGTGAAATACTGCAGTGGTGTTTTCACTTTTAGGCCTTATACAAATGAATGCTTTCATGGTTATCAAATTAGGGTGTAAGGACTGTGGTAGTGAGCTATTGCAGTTCCCTCACTGATCAGGAGGCTGAGCCCCACAGAAGCTGAGCGGCTAATGCATTGTAGAGGTGTTAGTGGCAGAGCAAGGATTGGAATCAGGCCTCCGGATTCACGGGGCCAGTCTTTCTGCTGTTCCATCAGTGGTTCTCAAACTGATGGTGCATCAGAGTCAGCTGGGGGGGCTTGTGAAAACGCAGATGCTGGGCTGGGTCTCTGAATCAGCGGGTCTGGACTGGGACTGAGAATTTGCATTTCTGACAAGTTCCTGGGTGATGTTAAAGCTGCTGACTCTGAGGGCACACTTTGAGAACCCCGGCCTTCTGTGATGTTGCCTTTGACCTCTTCTAAGAGGATAGTAAGTAAACGTCTGTGGGTTTATACCAGCTTGACCCTTCCTTGACGTTCAGAGAATCAAGTTCTTTAATTTTGTGTTGTGTACTGTAATGCACCAACAACATAATGATTAGATGGAAAAAAAGTACTAGAAATGGAGTATGTTTTAGAGTCATTTTGGCATCTTCAGGGATAATTTTTGGAGATAATTGTAGAGGTCAGAACCGCTTATGCTGAAGGGGATGCACTTGAGCTCCTAGCAGCAATCACACTAAAAAGGGTGCCGGTATTGATTGCTAGATTGTATGGGAGTGAAAAGTTCCTTCCAGTTTTGTTACTCTCTGTTTTTCTTTCTCATTTTGTGTACTGAAATGTTCTTAATGTATCAAAATCTGATCAGGCCCCAGCACAGTTCCATGCCCATAGTAGATGTTAAATAAATATAAGTTGAATTGAATTAAAAAAGATTAATAGGGAAAATGAGGTAGATTATTTATCTGGAGAGACTTCAGTGCCCTAGGAAAGTTAGTCGGCTCTCTAGATTATCCCAATCACAGGTTTTTAGTGAATACTTACAGATTATTCTGGTTTACGCCTTATTTGCAATTACTGGGTTTTTTTTAGCACAATTATTGGAGGAGGTAGCATAGTTTTTTTTTTCCTTTTTCTCCCCAAAGCCCCCCAGGACATAGTTGTAGATTCTTCGTTGTAGGTCCTTCTAGTTGTGGCATGTGGGACACCACCTCAGCGTGGTTTGGTGAGCAGTGCCATGTCCACGCCCAGGATTCGAAGCAACGAAACACTGGGCCACCTGCAGTGGAGCGCACGAACTTAACCGCTCAGCCACAGGGCCAGCCCCGAGGAGGTAGCATATTTTTATGTAAGAGTTATTGAGTGATCCCCCATATCTCTTTATCATTCATCTGAAGTTACTTTTGCAAACTTTTTACTTTGAAATAATTTTAGAAGTAGAAAAAAATGGCAAAAATAGCCCGGAGAATTCGTATATACCTTACACCCAGCGTCCCTTTGTTAGCCTCTTATGTAACCATAGTGCGGTTATTGAAACCAGGCAGTTGATAGAGTTAATCTAAAGTCTTCTATTCGGGTTTCACCCCTGGTGTCTTTTTTCTGGTCGAGGATCCAGTCCAGTAGCCCACACTGCATTTAGTTATGGTGTCTCCTTGGTGTCTTCCAATTTGTGACAGTTTTTTATCTTTCGTGACCTTGGTACTTTTCCAGAGTACCGGTCAGTTATTTTGCAGAATGTCCCTCAGTTTGGATTTATCTGGTGTTCTTTCATGATTAAATTGAGGGTTAAGCATTTGTGACAAGAATACCACAGTGGTGAGGTTGTTCCCTTCTCAGTGCATCATATTGGCACATGTGTGATGTAGATAGGTCTTATCGCTGGTGAATGTTAACTTTTGATCTCTTGGTTGAGGTGTCTGACATGTTTCTGTGCTCCAAAGAAAAAAATTTTCCCTTTGTAATTAATGACTCTCGTAAGTTTACTGATTGTAGTGCAGATGTTTAAATGAAATGGATATAGAATGTCAGAATCCTTTGAGCCTGACCCTAATTATGAGATCTTTCTTATCTTGGAGGCTTCATTATTATTTGTTAGATCCCAACATAGTAGGGAAGGGTAAAGCTGTAGACTTGTAGAAGAACAGTTATTTGTTCAAGAACTTGTACCTGATCTTGGTCAGTCTTAGTCTTGAATTGTCAACAGCGGAAGCTCTTTGTTCCAATTCTTTTTCTGTGGTTCTGCGATCTGTCTCGCATCTGTCTTCCAGTGGATGACTTTCCATAACTACATTGCGTTTCTTAAGATTCTCCCTAGAGCATTTTTGTAGAAGATTTGTGTGCTTCAGTTCATCACAAGGCAGTTGCTCCAAGTATCCTCTTGTTGACCCACTTCCTAGTCCATACAGCTGAGCGTGTGTGTTCTCTTTGTAGACTATGCTGATGAGGTGCTGCAGATATTACATAGATACACAGACACATAGAAATGGTCTGTATTTTCAAAACGTATATCCCTTTAATATGCCAACAGGAGTCAGTTGGAAGATATGTATGTGGCCTGTCTCCCTCCCCCTCATTCCCCTCCAAAGCTTGTAAGCTCCTTAGAAGCAGGGAACAGATCTCTTTTTGTTTACCAGTCACTTGCTTGGTGCTTGGCATACACAAGGCTCTCCATAAATATTTGAGAATAAAAGAATATCATATGTGCATCTTGTTAACTGGTTTTAGAAATTACCAGACTATTAGAAACATCTTTCCACATTAACACAGCTATATAATCATCATAGTATTCCACTATAGTCATGCCTTGCTTAACAATGGGGATACGTTCTGAGAAATGTGTAAGTGATTTTATCATTGTGCAAACATCATAAAGTGTACTTTCACAAACCTAGATGGTCGAGCTGTTGACACGAATAATCAATAGTCATTCTACAGCGGGGAGTTTTATTCGAGCCAAGCTGAGGACTGCAGCCTGGGAGTGCAGCCTTCGTAAGTGCTGTGAAGAAGAGTGATTTTTCAGCACCATTATATACCATTTCCAAACAGACATACATCAAGTGTGACAGGGGTACATTCTCTCAAGGGTTCAAGGAGATACTTTGTTATAGATTAGTACATACACAGTGGGTCAGCATGACCCCAGTGTCATGGGAAAGGACACTTATCTTCAAAAAGTACTGGTGTCATAAGAAGAGAGGCATTGGTTCTTACCTTCAAAGAGTACATTCTGGGGCCGGCTCTGTGGCTGAGTGGCTAAGTTCGCGCACTCTGCTGCGGCGGCCCAGGGTTCGCATCCTGGGTGCGGACATGGCACCGCTCATCAGGCCACGTTGAGGTGGCTTCCCACATCCCACAACTAGAAGCGCCTGCAACTAAGATATACAACTGTGTGCGGGGGGGGCGGGGTTGGGGAGATAAAGCAGAAAAAGAAATATTGAAAAAAAAAGAGTACATTCTTTATTTTGGGACAATATACAACGAACATTTGACAGGCTGTAAGTCAGGCTTCTTTGGTTTAAATAAAATTTAGTCCAAATCGCATTTAAACCAGAACGGCTTCCCCATACACCTCAATATATAAAATTTTCTTCTATCATAGCCTCCTACACATGTAGGCTCTGTGGTACTAATCTCATGGGATGGCCATCATCTACGTGATCTACTGTTGACTGAAACGTCCTTAGGTGGCGCATGACCATATATGGATGTGCTGCAGCAGCTACGTCTGTAACCCATCCTTCGTTGTTGGAGATTAGGCTGTTTCCAATTTTTTCTATTAGAAAGAGTTCCATGGTGAATATTCCTAAATATGTGTTTTGTTCAGTTGTTTCCTTAAGATAAGTTCTGTAAAGAGTCATTGATAGCTCAAAGAAGATATGTATTTTAAGGCTTTTGATATATTGCAAATAACCCTCTAGAAAGTTTGTATAGATTTATATTCCAGCCGGTACTGTTGAGAATGCTCATTTTGCCACACTTTCCCCAATGCTCAACTTTCAGTTTTTTAGAATAAGACTAAATTTAGAGTTAAAAAGATTTGTTTTTTGTTTTTACGATTTGCACCTTTGTTTTTCTTCTTCTTCTCCCCAAAGCTCCCCAGTGCATAGCTGTGTATTGTACTTGTAGGCCTTCCTGGTTGTGCTCTGTGGGATGCTGCCTCAGCATGGCCTGATGAGCGGTGCCATGGCTCTGCCTGCAGCCAGGATCCGAACTGGCAAAAGCTGGGGCTGCTGAAGCCGAGTGTGTAAACTTAACCACTTGGCCACAGGGCTGGCCTCTTTTTTTGTGTGTGTGGTACTTTTAAGGATTCTTCCTGGAGTATGGTGGGGTGGGGATCATCGTCTGACTAATTTGCTAATAACCCTCCAAGTTTTCCGTATTGAAATTATCCAGTTTTTGGTTTGCCTCGATGAGAGAGCAGAATAAACCTCAATAAGGTAGGGGTTAACAGGAATCATTATCCTCTCTGAAGTTATAGTTGGTCATATCTGTGGGCCTTAGCCAATAGGAAACTTCTTGAGAGTGGGATACATTTCTAATTCATATCGTTCAGAAAAATCAACTACAGGTGAATTAAAGGCTTAAATACAGAAGGCAAAACTATGAAATTTTTGGAAGACAATGTAGGACAGTAATTGTGTGAGTCTAATACAAGGAAGAGCTTCTTAAACAGTTCACAGAAGGTGTAGACCATAAAGGAAAAGATTGACCGCTTTGACAGCATTAATTTGACAGCTTGTGTTTATGAAAAGAAACCATCAAGAAAGTGAGCAGACAAGTCACAAGTGAGAATAGATATTTTCAGTACATATTATTGAGAAAGGATTGTATCTAGAAAGGTAAACAGTGACAAATCAGTAAGAACAATAGAAAAATGGGCCTATGACCCAAGTAGGCATCTCACAGAAGAGGAAACCTGCATGCAGAGATTCTCGACTTCATTAGCAATTAGGGAAAGGCAGTTTAGGACCAACGTGGTGTATAGTTTCATAACATTGGGTTGGCAACAGTGTAAAAATCTGACAATGTCTGCTGTTTAGGAAGGTTGGAAATAACTGGAATGCTTACACACAACTGGTGGGATTGTAAATTGGTACCATAACTTTGGGATTACCTAGTAAAGTTAAAGATGGATGTACACTTTGACCCAGTGATTCTACTCCTGGGTCTTTATCCTGGAGCAGTGCTTCTAAATTGTGTTTTCAGCATCTCACAGGAACTTATTATAAATGCAAAATTTGGGGCTCCACCCTAGACCTATTGAATCAGAAGCTTTGGGGATGAGCCAGCTTTCAGTCTTAACAAGCCGTTCAGGTGGTTTAATGCATGCTAAAATTGGCAAACTGCTGCCCCAGAGAAACGCATGTATGTGAGTGCCTGAGGACATGACAAGAATGCTCACAGTTGCACTGTTTGTAAAAGGCAAAAACTGGAAGCAGTGTCCATCCGAGGAGAATGGATAAATTGTATTCCTATAGGAGTGCAACTGAATGGATTTTAGCCACCTGCACCACTGAGGATTATTGTCAGGAATATCATATTGAGGAAAAAAAGCTACTTCCAGAAGAATGCACATAGTATTTTTCCTTTTTTAAAGTTTTGAAACATGTGAAGCAAAAGTCCATACTGTTAGGAATACAGATATGGCAAAGTAATAAAGCAGATTAATTACAAACACATTCAAATTAGTGGGTAGCTCTATTAGAAGAGAGAAGGTGATAGGGATCCCGAAACGGAACTGAAAGATAGGAATTTAATTTTTTTTTTTTTTTTTTGGTGGGGAAGACTCGTCTTGAGCTAACATCTGTTGCCTGTCTCCCTCTGTTTTGTGTGTGGGATGCCTCCACAGCATGGCTGATGAGTGGAGTAGGTTTGTATCTGGGATGCGAAGCTGTGAACCCAGGCTCCTGAAGCTGAGTGTGCAGAATTTTAACTGCTTGGTCATGGGGCTGGCCCCCTGAATTTAATTTTCTTAAACTGTGATCTGTACTCAGGGTTTTCTTATGTTATGCTTAGTGCCTCGCACATATTCAAATTATTTTTTGTACCTGCCAAATTTTTAAAAAACATACACTTATGTCTTTTCTTTTTGCGAAGTCTGTCTACACAGGGACTATTCAGTTTGTATGAAAAAGATCTGGTGGGGGTGATGGTGGAGAAGATATGTTCTGGCAGCATTATGGTCTGAAAGTACTTTCAGCAGTAGGGATATCAAACAGAAGATTGTTTTTGATGATGATGATGGTTAATACTTGCTGAGCACTTGCCAGGTGCCAAACACTGGTCTAAGGACATTACGTACTGAGTTTATCCTCAGTTAACTGAGGATTGAGCCTCACAGTGAGCATTTGGGGGTTGGTACCACGACTCCTGTTTCCTAGGGGAGGAAAGGTGTGTGTGGATACAGAGGTGAAAACGGTAGAGGCTGGCTGACTCCTAACACTCTGTCAGACCTGGTCAGAGGGAGAGGACAGCCAGACAAGTCTGTTATGCCTGAGAGTGTTGGAGTTTCGAGACAAAAAGGAAAAGTCAAAATAGGAATGGGAGTGTGGAAGACTGTGGAGAGGGAAGGCTGTATATACCCGCATTTTTGAAGTTGCTTTCTTTATCTTAGTAGGTTTGTTTCTAAACCAGCGTATATGAGTGTCATTCTAGCAGATGCTGAGTCCCTAAAGCAGAAAAGTAATTGCATTTTGTTTTTAGTTTTAAGGATTGCATCTTCCAGTTCATTAGAAATTGGTAAGATCACACCATAGGATTTGGGAAATCTTACTTCTTTGCTTAGGCAGTTTGGTTGCTAAAAAGGGCACTTTTGGGGACTCTCCCTTTGCCTATTGTTTTCTAGCCTTTGATAATTGTTTTTGTATCATGATTATCTCATATTATGAGGACTATTTCTTAGATACACATTGGTTATATTGTAAACTTTATTTTAAGCCACCGTAGTATGACAGTCACTCCTTAAAATTAACAAATACAGAAAAAATTAAAAGATGTTCCAGAAGCCATAAGTCAAATGATATGAAACCAAATAGCACTACTGTTTTTGTTTGGTATTCAATTCAGAGTGCTCAAATTGTCTAAACCACATGAACTGTCAAGCATTTGTAATTGTGTAATGTCATGCTTTCCAGCAGAGTCAGCCCCTTACTAAGCTGACAGCCAGGAGAGTCCTTCCATAGCAGGGATGTCTGCATTTGAGACACATGTAGTGCTTGTTGGAGATCCGAACATAGGCTTCTTAAAACAAATTTTAAGTACTTCAGCTCTTCTAGTTTCAGATGCATTTTGCTGAAGCTGGATAATCTCAGTCTTAATTGCCAGTGCTTTTCAATGTGTTTCATGTTCCTATTTCTCTTTTATTTTCTCTTATATGCTTTTCCCCCCTTTAAACAAAAACACAAAAAGTTTTAAATAAAAGCAAGTAAGGTAATAGGAAGCCTAATAGGAAAAAGATATTTATTGTTTGATGCATTTGGAATAATAGCAGTGTAATCATCAAATGTAGCCAAAGCCCAGCATGCTTGTCAGTTACTAAGGATAATGGAAACTTTGTGTTTTAAACCTAGAGCAAGCAACAAACCACTTCTTTCAAAGTGTGTAATTCACTTGTGATTTCTGCTGATCGTGGATTCCGGACCAGAATTTGATGCGTATTATTGGATCAATTATTCTAGAATGAGAAATCACAGTTATAGAAGTTCATATAACTATAAAACCATTAGAATTTAAACTAAGGTGGTAATCTACTTTTACAAATAGCTTAGACAATTTAGATCATTCGAGGAGAGGTAGTAGGAATTATAGTCTTTCAAAAAATGAGACCAAATGGTTTTCATTAAGAATCTTCAGGGTCTGTAATCTGGTTTTCCATATGGGTGGTGTTTAACACCCTAGGATTTCAGGGTGGGAGGTGGAGGCAGTGTTTGCTAAAAGTGACATTCCTCAGAGTCATTTTGCATGACAGATTGTTGACATCCCTATTGAGTGCACTTTGTTTACTCTCCTTCCTGATTCACCTTTCTTCTCCTTTTTTCCCCTCTTCTCCACACTTCAGCTCTCTGTCTAGTAAATATATGTTAGGTTTATATTATTTCTTTTGAAGTTAGAAGGGACTTTACTCCATGGGGTCCCAAATCTGGCTCATCAGAATCACTCAGGGAGCTCTCTGAAACTACAGATCCTTGTCCTTACCCCAGACTCTCTTAATCAGGATCTCTCCATGGGTGGGACCAAGGGATTCATGTTTGGCTGATTAGCTAAACTGATAAATGATTGGTATTGTCTGTGGTTCCCTTGTGTTACAGACGTGGAGGTAGTAAGTCCAGGCATGCTCTTCCAGGGACAGTTGCATTTCTCAGAAAAGGTTGTCGAAGATCTCGAAAAGCCTTCATTAATGGTAGAGTGACAAGCGATATGATAATTTTTGGCCATTGGTATGTGGCAGAGATGGCTAGCTGTCCATCTAAATCAGTTCTGTCCTTCCATAAGATACAGTTCTACAGCTCCAGGTTTCACTTTTCATATTCCCTTGCGGCGAAGCAGGTATGAGTGGAAGTGGTAGATGCCCCTGTCCGGGAGGGGGAAATTTCCCCCTTATTCCTCTTGAGTTCTTGTGGCTGGCCTCATAGTAAAATGAACACAAGACAGATTAAAGAGAAAACTCGAATGTAATGCGTACACGTGGGAGATCCTAAAATTAACGCTCAGAAGTGACCAAAGCAGGCAGCTTTTATACTTTTTACACACAGAAACACTAAATTTGTGAGGATTTGACAGGACAAAGATACTTAGGTTTGGGTGCTTCATTAGTAAGCAATCTAAGCAGAGTTTGGACTTGTGGTGGTAAATTAGTAAAAAAGTAACAAGGTGTGTTTATACAGGCCTCTCCGCCCTGAATTCCACCCCCTCCCAGCCCCACCCTTTTTGCTTGAGGAAGATTGTTCCTGAGCTATCATCTGTGCCAACCTTCCTCTGTTTTATGTGGGATGACGCTGCAGTGTGGCTTGATGAGCGGTGCTAGGTCCGCCCTGGGATCCGGACCTGCAAACCCTGGGCCGCCGAAGCAGAGCACGCCAACTTAACCCTTATGCCGTTGGGTCAGCCTCGTGAGGAAGCTGTTTTTCACATGGGAGATTCGTTTGCTGCTTTCAGGGGGAAATGGAAAGGGTCAAAGTGCAATTTTTGCATCAGCTGCTTCTCAAATAACTAAGTCAAAATAATCAGCGTGCCATTGTAGCATATTTTGGGGGCAGTCTGCCCTGGGTCCCAACACTGCTTTTGAGTCAAGATTGCAAGACTACTGTTAGTTATGTCTGACCAGATACTGAAAGTCAAAGGTCAGCAGATGGAAGCAGAGCTGGTTGGGACATGGAGAATTGTCTCAGAGCACGTCTCGATGATACTTCATCAAGAGTCTGCTGCTTCCAGGCTTGCTTTCTTCAGTCAGCTGAATGCAGGGAACGAGGAAGCTCCAGGGCAGAGCTGCAAGATGGAAGGAGCCAGGATCCCTGAGTCGGCCTGCAACAGACCGCCTGCTGACCAGGAACACCTGCCGTGGAAGTTTACCAGAGCGAGAGAGAGACTTCTGTTGTGCTTTGGCCAGTTGTAAGTGCACGTTTTATACCAGTATGGTATTAGGGCATTATCTTCTTGTTAGATGGATTCTAGCCACTGTATCCAAATCTCAAAGGAAAGGCAGGTTCTGAGTATGTAGAAAATTAGTATTCTGCAGTTTTCCTTCTCCACGTGTATAATTCTGTTATCTGTTCCTCAGAATGTAGACGTGTGATGTGACAGAGTTGGGACGTTTTATTAGGCTGCAGTACTTTCTTAGAGGTGTAATCTGAAGGAGGCTACTACTCATGTGAAAACTGGTGATTGAGGATTTGTGATGCCAACTGTGAAGGTTGCCATCACTGGAGGAGAGACTGATCTTCAGAGCACTCTCGTTTAATAATGATCTTAGGGCTAAGAATTATTAGTTTTTATTGATTTCCTAGAATTTACATAATTGAAAAATTAGCAAATGTATAAGGTATGTATGATGTGGCATTTTCCAAACTTAAGTCATTTCCCTACTCCTTCATTGTTTTTGCTGTGTTTTATACCACAGCATTTTATCTCACTCTTGTTTTTTGTTTGTTGTTCTGTTTGTTTGGTAACGTCTGTTGCCAAGCTTCCTTTTTTTGCTTGAGGAAGATTCTCCCTGAGCTAACATCTGTGCCAGTCTTCCTCTATTTTGCATGTGGGATGCTGCCACAGCATGGCCGATGAGTGGTGTAGGTCTGCACCTGGGACCCGAACCCACCAACCTGGGCCACTGAAGTGGAGTGTGCCGAACTTAACCACTACACCACAGGGCCGGCCCCTTTCTCACTTTTTTCTTTTTAAACTTAGCATTGTCATAAGAAGTAATACATGTGGAGTCATAGGTTGGTGTGTTATTTTTTCCTAATATCTATTTGAATAATACATACTTATTTAAAAATCCCAACATGTGGTAGATAACTTTATTTTAAACGCCACTAGTGATATTTCTATCATACCTGAGAAATGCTGTTCACATAATGAATATTATTTTTTAGGATCTTCAGTGCTTAATCCATAAAATTCTAATAGAAATAGATGCAGTCACAGGAACTAGCGGACGTACTGTGTCTAACAGGGCTTTGGTTACAGCTTTTTCCTATCACAGATTAGTATTCTATTTGATTAATATCTACATTTGTTTGTGACTGAGGGACAACGAAAACAGTGTATTTAAATAATTTTTGAACAGTGTTAAGCAGGATGTGCTTCTAAAGTTAGTGAGGAATGGGCCTAAGGAAGTGCTAATGACCGTGACATTAAGATACAAAAATCTTGGAAAATACTGATACTTGTGGTAGAGAAAGAATTTGATAATCCCGTGATCCGAGGGTGAAGAAGATAATGAGGCTTGACCGGCCCCGGGGAAGCGTTGTTAGATTAGTGACTTAAATTTCAGGTATTGAGGAAAGAATTCCAGTAGGGAAGTTTTTCGCATTTTCCTCTTCTTCTCCTTTTATTTGCCCATATCTTTTTGTTCACTTGAGAGTATGTAAGATGTTGTCCTGGGGACATTTCCTATCAGTGTCAGCAGGAAAGAGTACTTTGTTGGAGGGGTGCCCTGGCGATCCTTGGTAGCTGAGGAAGTACCCACGTGCTGCTTCTCTCCCCTCTCAAATGGTTTTAAAGTTCTAGAATTTGCCTAAACCATTGGATTTATATATAATTTAAATGTTAACTTCTTCCGTCATTTTGGTAAGTTTGTCCCTTGGTGTATAAATTAATACTTTAAATTTGTTCTAAAACATCTGTGTTTAAAGTTGAAAAGCAAGTTGCTTATTTCAGGTGTTCCAGAACTTTGTAGATGAGTCTTATACACTATAGACAGTGAGCACATTGAAACTTAGTCTTTTTGGTTTTCCTTTTGAAGAGTCTAACTTCATATATAGTCCTGTTTTCGCTCCTGACTTCCTTTACCCATTTTTTATGATTTGAATCATTAACACCCTATACCAGCAGGCAGGATAGTAAAAGCAGGCAAGGTAAATAAAGGAAAAGTGATAGAACTTCAGATGAGTTAATTTTGTAATTTGTGTTAGATCAGTTAAAACAGGAGTATGTTAAAATAGTCAAAGAACAATCGTTTAAACTTTGGAGATTTTTTGCCCTTTTCTCACTTAGAACAATTAATTGACAGTGAGATGTGAGAGACACTGACAGAGCTTTAGTGAAAAGCAGCAAAATGGAATTCAGAAGGAGAATTTAGAGGGAAAACTTGAAAATGGAAATGCAGTTTTGCTAGGTGAAAACTAAGGAAAAGGGGATCAGGAAAGTTACAGAAAAATGATAGCATTCTCGAATGAATGGCATAACGTTTATAGAGAGAACCTGCTGAGATGGTGAAAGAGTCTAGAGATGTGTGTGATTGCAAACCTCCCCCCTTTTTGAGCGAATAGACCGTTCAAACTAAATTAAGAAAAGGATATAAAGTCTGTTGTTTGTTTTAATATTTCATGACTGATTTTATAGATGAAATTATATTTTACAATAAATAGGAAGAAGAATTTATGTAGCCTGTTCTATTTGATGTGAAACAGCAAATCCCGTCTCTCTGTAGCTGTGAAGAAAATTCGTTATAATGTCTTTAGTTGTAAGAGATGGTTTCATTGTGATTAGTTACATTGATGATAAAACAACCTTTTCAAATGGCATACGACACGAATGATCGTGTGTGTCTGCTTTTAATGGCATTGAAATTTTTCATTTTCTGTTTTACTCATAGAATTTTCCTTTTTTTATGCTGTTTTCCTGTTCCAATAAGAATTTTCTTCCTTTTGAGAAAAATGAAAACAATTAGATGGAAATATTAACAAAGCATTAATTTTAAAAATACATTTTGAAAGGAGATATATTGGATTTTAACTTTTTGTGTAAAATCTTTCCTACTACACAAGATAGCTTTGTCAGAGGTGGTTAAGATCGCCATAAAATTGACTTTATTACTGGATCAATTTAATGTATTTGGAAAATAGTACTTGAAGTGTAGGAACATTTTAATAAAAGAAACAGCCAAGTAAGAAAACTGGGCTAATGTTACAGTTTATTTTTGTCCCATGACTTGTCACGTTATGTTGCTGTTACTACATCCTCACGAGTAGTGTTGGGAAGGGGAGACTCTTTGATAATGAAAGGGGTGAGGTCTGTTTATTCTGTTACAGTCACCATGGCTTGATCCCTATTAGTATGGCTTTTTAATGATTGTTTTAGCTCTAACTTAAGCACTAAGCAAATATTCTAATTTTTAACTTGCAGGCAGAATCAAATTAGGTATTTGAAACAGAACATGGGTATCCCCTGGAATAGGAACAGTATTCTCTTCTGACTTGAGTGCGAATTTTTTTCTCTCTGTCGATAGTTTTATTTACTCTGACCATTTGGGCTTAAGAGCACATAGTTCTAGCTTGTCTTGGGTTTGTCCTTGGACTCTGGCTGGGGAAGGTTATTTTTAGAAGTAGGCTAGACATGGCATGTGAGATGCTTTGGAGGTGGAACTTAATCAGATGTGAGTCCTGTGACCAGAGGCCCCTACATCTCCGAAGTTTGAATGCCTCCTGCTAGGTGAGGGTGAGGAAGTTTTGTATTCTGTGTGGCCAAAAGGATTGTGACTCATTCAGCCCCAGTGGCATGTGGCTGTATAGGTGTTTACTGCATGGGCTGCCCCATCAGGTTTGGGGAAGAGTAGAAATAGAGGTTGCTAACATTTCTGAGCTTAGCTGGACAGGAACTCATGGCTACTGTTATCTTTGAGGCAAGTTGTTTGCTATAAATGATTCTAGGGGCCAATAAGAATGAATGCCTTCATCCAAAATGAGGTTTTTCAGGAAACATGAAGACATTTCTTTTATTCCATACAAATCTAAATTTGAAACTCTCTACCTCATGTCTTTGTTAGTTAGCTCTTTAATAATTCTTGATTTTAGTATCCCAGTTTTTCATTGTAAGCCGTGTCAAGTCTGGTTTTGGTAGTGGGAGAGGCATAAATGTAAATGTCAGTTTATTAAGTTTTGAAATCTTTCAGAAGTTTGATGGGAATTCTTCTCTTCAACCAGTATACTTCGTGGACCTCCTCCCGTGTACCTTAATACTATTGTGATAGTATAGAACATTCTTGTTAAAGGTTGGAGGGTATAGGAAAGGAAATCTATGTAAAATATATACAAACGAGGGGTGAACTTGAGCCCTATCTACTCTTGCCAAGGTGCAAAGGAGAGAGAGGGCATTATATTAGTTATCTACCGATGTGTAACAAATTATGTCAGAACTTAGTGGCTTAAAGCAAATAAGCATTTATTATCCCCCAGTTTCTGTGGGTCAGGGTGTGGAGTAGGCTCATTACCCAGTTGGTCGTGGCTGCAGTCAGGATTTTGTAGGGGCTGCAATCATCTGAAGGCTTGCCTGGGGCTGGAGGAGCTGCTCTCCAGGCAGCTCACTCCCATGGCTGTTGGCAGGAGGCCCCAGTTCCTCTTTGGCTCTTGGTAGGAGGCTTCGGTTCCTTGCCCCCTGGGCCTCCATGTGCACAGGCTGCAGAAGTGTTCTTGCGACAGGTCCCCCACTTCCTTGGGCGGAGTGATCAAGAGAGGGGGCAAGCAGGATACCGGCACCTCTGTGACTGTGTCTCCAGAGCCGAAAACCCTCACTGCCACTGTTTTCTGTCCCTTGCAAGCACTTGGTCACCAAGGCCAGCCCACACCAAGGGGAGGGAATTAGGCTCCACCTTTTGAAGGGAGTGTCAGAGAATTTGTGGACTCATTCTGAATCGCCACAGGCATTTTCCTAGTGGGGGAAGGTAGAGTTAACAGACTTACCCTTAGGAATGCAATGCAGCCTGTCCCTGGCACGTTGATGGAGGTGGGTTTGGCTGGACCCGAGTGTTCAGGAGCTGATCCCATTGTGAATAAACAACTATGTTACACATCCATTTGTGGTAAAATTGCTTCTGATGTTACCAATAAATGGTTTTTAGGGTGTTAAATTTTACTCTTTTGTCATGGAAGAAGTTATTCAACTTGTGACTGTTAGCATTTTCATAGAAGAGTGATTTTTTTCTTTGTAGGATCAGATACTTTATTTTGTGGTCTCTGTTACAAAGTGATGTTTCTGATGGGAGAGTGTGGTGAGAGGAGGATTACATAAAGCACAGCTCCCTTTGGTTCCCCTTAGGTTATGCACATGGTGTTTTGTAACGACAACGAATACTACAGTTTTCTCCTGAACAGACTATATATGGACTTGGTGGTACTTTATTAAATCAGGTAATCGTATAAGACATATACTTTCGATAAAAGGTCCAATTGAAAATGGTAGATTAAGAAAGAGATCTGAGCAGTCCGCTAATTTCCGTTTATTCCTGTCTTGCTCAGCTCGCAATAGGCTTGTAGGAAGTCTTACGTGTCCTACCTTGCCCTTCCAGGAGGAGACTGTGCTGTAGGATCTCCACAACTTCTGGAGTTCGTCCTTTTTTGACCTCCTCAAAGGGAAAGGGCAAAAGAGCATTGGGAGCTTTTATAAATGCACGTGTGTGCACGCCAGCCATGCTGCACACTATCCCCTGTTGTGACTTTACCATGGGCCTGGTGCCAACACGTGCTAACTGCACACTGCTTGCACCACTAATTTGGGTAAGTCTAGGAGGGGTGAAGGGTGAGATGGCGTGGGACGGAGGCAGGGAGAAGGTGGTTTCCTGTGTGGGTGGCCTTGTACCAGTGAGAGAGGATGTCTGTGAGTGTGAGTGTGTGTGTGTGTGTGTGTGTGTGAGTGAGTGAGAGAGGGTGTGAGAAAGAGACAGAAAGCAAGCTCAAGCTGCCTTAATGTCTACTGGTTAGAAAAGAGAGAAGAGATGAAAAGAGAAGTGAAGACTGGAACAAAATAAGTGAAAACTGGAACAAAAAGGAGGGAAATGAGGGGAGAGACTTCATGTGTGCTGCCCATAGTCAAGATAGCATGTGAAGTGGTTGAGAACTGTTAACGTTTCCTGGAATAATTTCTTTAAAATGCTGAAAGAAACTTCCTGTGAGAAGCGGCCACCAGGTGTCATCAGAGGGCTGCTATTGATTTGTTTTGTTCTTGTTCTTAAAGAGTATTGGAGTGTTTCGATTTCTTTCTTGCAAGTGTGTTTTTTTTTTCTTCTTTTTAAACCACAGCAGAGACTGTTTCAGTCAGAGCGGGGACTTTCTTTTGGGAGTTTCTTGCTGGGCTAATAATTTTTTATGGGTAACACTGAAGATCAAGTTACAGGTAACTTTTTAGTCAAGGAACAGCTAGTTGAGAATTTGGATAAGAGTTGATAGTCTAAGTGGAATTGCATATTTGAAAATCTTTGTGGAGTTGGATGTTGTTGAATTTGCATAGGCAGCATGTGCTTTAAGATTTGGGAATAACATATCTCATTATTGTAGTCTGAACACCTGCTATGTCTTGTGAGTCTTGAAACCTGACTATGGGAAGAAATTCGAGGCTCATTTTCTTTCTCCAGTGGAACAAGTCCCAGTTCTTTCAGAGAGGACAGAGATGATGCCTTTCTTAAGGGCCAACAGTGAATCCCCTGCTTGTTCTGTTGTTTGCTTTGTTCTTGAGGGAATTAACGATGCTTTCTGGTACACAGTAGGCTTGCAATAAGTGTTTGTTGAATGAGTAAACGAAATCTGTCTCCAGAAGAATGAGCCCTTAAACTGTCCGTCCCAATTGGGTGATTTTTGAATTCTTCTTTAAGAAAGACCCCATCCCCTGTCTCCGTTGGTTACAAGGTACTTGTTCGAATAAGCTTTCTGATGAAGATTTTTCCTTTTAATTTATATTTGCATAAATTTCCTCATTTCTGTTTCATCTTCTGTAGATCACTATAAGATACTTTTCTAGATCACTTTAAGATACTTATTAAATCACCTTGCACTCCCGCTTACTGACATCATTCTAGTTCTGGGCTTTATCAGTTAAACTATTAGAATGTACTTTTTCTGTCTCGAGGCTTTCTCGACCTATACTATGTCCTGTGTACTGAAAAATTAACCTTCCTTAAGCGGTGCTGTGTTTTGGTGACTCCCCACTGACGCTACTGGATAAATCCCAGCTTTGAAGTCAGAGCCTTCTGTGGTCTGGTCCGGGCTGGTCATTTGCCTTTGTTTTAAGTTGCTGTGCAGTAGACAGCCAGTGCTGTCGCTGTCTGGACTGCTCACGGCCTTGCACACTCACTGTGTGTGTTTTTGGCTTTGCCTAATCCCTTCCTTCTACTTGAGATGTTTAACTCTTCCTATCTGCTTCTTCAACAGAAGACAAAAACGGTTTTAGTTTCTTCAAGGTTTAGCTGAAATAACATTTCTACTATTTTAGCCAGCTATTCTACTTGGGAGTAGGATCTCTTGCTCATTATACTGCTATAGATCTTGGTGTGTATCACACACGTGATCCTATTTGGCCTTGTGTGAGTTCCTTTGCGTATATGTCACATGGCTTCTAATAGAATATGAGGGCAAAGAATGGGTTCATATCAGTGTCCTTCCTTTCGTATGCTAGGCACTCAATATATATTTGTTGAATGTTTGTTCTTTCTTGCTATAATGAGATGATGAATTGACGACCTCAGATGTGTATGGATGAGATTTGTGCACCATACAGCTTTGCGAAATGTGAAATTGCCCTATAGATGAAGCGCAATCTGTTCTTTTGTGTATTTTACTAAAGAATGTCAACTGAATTCCTGGGGAAGGGGAAATGCTGATATGTCCTCCCCTGTCTTCAGGACACAGATGGCCCAGACGTGTTTGTGGCTCAGTGAAGGTGAGGGAGCTGCTGAGCTGCCAGTCCACAAAGATTGATGAAATCTGAGAACTTCAGAGGAAAGAGCTGGCGTGGCACCAAGGCCATTAGCATATGGAATCCTTATCAAGTGTATCTCGGCTTACTTGCACATTGAATTTTCAGTTAGACTTCTTTTAGTTTACTTAATTACCTGCTTATAACAATTCAAATAAATCCTGAGAAGTTATGTTTTGTGTAGCTAGGGAGCTGACTTCATGTAGATTAACACTGGAGTCCAAAATCGGAGAGAAGGGAAGAGTCTCACGTATAAACTTCACATTGTGTCTTTGTACTCAGTTCACTTTGGGTTCTGTCTAATGGAATGCAGTGCCTTAAAACGTTACATGGTTGTGTTTTCAACTAGTTTTATCTTCTGTAGTATATTTATTTTCTAGAAGGATATATTTTAAATGTTTTGGCACTGATAAAATGTAGAGAAATGTAAATATAATGGCAATTAGACAGTTTCATTTTTAAGATTAGTAATTTCTCTTTCAGTGAAGAGAAGGTGAGTCAGGTATGGTAATTTTTCTATTTAAAATGGGGTACTAGCATTATAGCATATGCATATATATTTTTCTTTAAAATCAATGAGTATTCAGTATTGGTACTAAATTTAAACCTGGTTGTTCTTTAACATTTTCTAAAATTGATCTTCCCTTAATGGGCTTTCCGTAGGTAGGACATAAGTTGAGCCTCATGTTCAGTGATTTCTCTCCTATTTCGGAGCCCAGTTAATCTTCACTATGGCCATCACTCCGTCACTTAATCCACTTCATGTACTTACACTCTCAGCGATATCCTAGATTCAGTGTTCAAAGCCTAAAGTTCAGCCAAGTTCCCTCATTAGAATTCCCACCTTTGGTTAGTCTCGTCATAGAATTTTGAGAGAAAAGACCCGAAGCTCACTCTTCTACATGAACCTCATAAGAGTTAGCATTTCCTAGCTTAGAATGGAACCAGGGACACGGTATGAATGTCAGAGCCTTAGGACTTCTCCCCTCCTCACGCCTGAATTGTTGTAAGTCATTCTAGTTCTTCCACGTGGGATGCTGCCACAGAATGGCTTGATGAGCAGCGTGCAGGTCTGCGCCCAGGATCGGAACCGGTGAACCCTGAGTCACCGGAGCGGAGCACGTGAACTTAACCAATCGGCCATGGGGCTGGCCAGCTAATTTTGTATGTAAACTTAATTCTCGGTCAAGATGTCCTGGATGCTCTTGGTATTTTTAATCTCACATTGTTCATTTTCACTCTTAACTTCAGTCTACAGAATATGTCAAAATGGGGGCCCACAGAGAAGCTTTCTACACTGAAGTTTTTTTTCTTGGACTGATTCTTCAGGCCTAGAAGCTCTCTTTATTGGGCAAGTGACAGGGTAGCAAGTTCCTCCCCGGCTCTCAGTATCAAGAAGGGTTTGATTATAAAAGAGAGCTTCTCTAAACCTGTTCAGGAAAATAAATAGTAAAATATAAGTCTATCATTTTCATAGGACTACCTCATTGCCAGAAAGAGTCCTACAATCTTTTCCGTGTTGTCATGTACCTCTACTTAAAGGGCATAAAAGAATATCAGGAATCACTTTGAAGAATTAATCTAGCCCAACACACCCTTATAAAGAAGATTTAATAGTTTATTTAATAGTTTATTTGACCACCTACTCAAAATTTGTTTATCTTCAGTTTTCCTCTAATTCTGCAATTTTGTTACAGTTTTACCTAAGTTTCAAACAGATAATCACAATTTAAATTAAAAACAAACACTTCACAATATAGGAAAAGCCTGACTGAAAGATAAATTGTACATCTCAAGTTAGCACAACAAAATGTGTTTGATAAACTGCCAAATAAATCTTTGAGTTGCCTCCCCGACCCTTGAACTGATTTTTTCTCTTAAGGGCATAATTAAGCTTTCATTCAGAATGCCGTATACCTCACATTGCGATTATTGCTCTTATCAAAATCAACCAGTTGTTCTCCTCAACTTGCCCTGAAATTTTAACTCCTCCGGAAAGCTCTCAGTTGCACACTCTCTACAAACATTCCACCCATCTCTGGTATCCAATGCCCACAGCAACTCAAGGAGGCGTTTGCAATTTTAATACGTTCCAGAAACAGGAGTTGAAAAATGACGAATTCACGATGATGAGAGGAAATTCTGGAGGTTTTTAAAAAAGAAAAGATTCTATCATATTACTGGACTGTAAGAAATATCACTAGCAATCTTTTTTCATACAATCCTAGAGTTCATTAACATTAAACCTTTGATCATGTAAGTAGAGTTGCATGACCCCATTTCATTACTGTTATTAAAAATAATGGTACCTACCCTGTATCTCCCAATCCATGAAGGAAAATCACCTACAAGAGAAAAAATTAATAAACAATGCCCAAATAAACCCACACAGAATTGATACACACTAGCGTTGGTCAATTCTGGATGCCAGAATTTCAGAACACTACCTTCAGCAAATCAAACTCCATAGAGCTCTCTTCAGTGGGAAAAATACTTAATTTCTCTCACTGTAGTTCCGAAGATAATTAATGTGCGGCCTTAGCACTTAAAGAGGTCCCAGTTAGACATTCTTAAGTGCAAATAACATTCTAGGAAAAATAGTTTGTTTCAAGTCAAACCATGCAAGTCTCATGTAAACTGTAGACTTTTTCCATCACAAAAAGGAGCTTCCGGGGTTAAAAAGACATTTGAGCTCCTCGTACACGGTTTTCTAAAAAACAGCACCCTGTGATGTCATAAGTTGCCAATCTTCAAACTTCTTTAATTCAGGACACGAGTGCAAGGTAAGAAAATAAAGTCATTTTCTTGAGGACTTCAGACTTCCCTCACCCACAAACAAGAGAGAAACGAGCAACGGAGCCACCTCGAGTTAGGGTGCCTGGCCGCTAACGCCGGTCCTTACAAGCTGGGGACTCGCTCCGCAATGCAGAGGGCTCGGGGCTGACGGGGGCGGGCGCGCTGATCCTCCGGCCCGGCCGCAGCCCCGGCGCCCTCCCGACACCGACCACCCCACCCCACCCCACCCAGCCCACCCCGGACCCGGCGGAGGGAACCCACCCACCGGCCGCCAGGCGGTCAGCGACGCCAACCCTGCGCGAAGGGCAGTGGTGAGCAGCGGGCCGAGGGTCCCCTCCGAGCCCCGGCTGCCGCCACTCACCGCAGCAGTGGCCTTCCGGGCGGCGGGGATGATGGCGGGAAGCGGGGCAGACATGTTATTACCGCACATACACCGGCTCGACCGACAACGCGCGTCGCAGGCGGAAGGGAGAGAGGGCTCCCGGCCCGCCCCACCGGGCGCGCGCTCAGGTGTCGGCGGCCCGGCGGCGCTCTTTCCTGCCGGGCGTCCGGGACACCCTGGGGGAGACGCTCTCAGCCCCAGCGGGACTGCGTGGTCCCTGGAGCCTGGGCTTGCCTTCCGCTCCTGGGGCGCTGTAGTGAAAAGAATGAGCCCCAAAGCCAGTCATCCGCAACCCCACATACTCCTTCGTTTCCTGAAGCTGGGGTGGACTCGTTTGCGCTGGGAGAGGTCGCTCGAGCTTTCGCTGTATTTCCGTTTGGGGCTACACCAGTGTGCAGTTTTGGAGTCGACTCCCCTCCTCCTTTAAACTTCAGCTGAAAGAGAAAACATTCAGTTGTCACCGAGAATGCACAACTTATTGATCGATGGATAGTGACATAGTACTGATTTAAGCATGAGACTAGACGGTCCCTTTTCTGCACAGGTGGGTCAATGCATATTAAATACATGGTATGATCTGGGAAAGCGCAAGAGATAGAAACCCCGTAGAACCAAAATGGCCAGACCTTCTGAAGTTTATCGTTCAATGGAGAAAGTTAAATGATATACACAGTCCTTAGGGAGTACAGTGTAAGATAGGGAAAGAAGCTGGTGAACAAAAGGCTTTAAAACACACACACACACACACACACACACACACTCACTCACACTCACTCCACTTTAATTCATAGGATAACCAGAATGCAGTCGTACTGTTTTTTATCTTTCTTGTCTTGGATTTGAGTGCTGAGAATTTGGGGGGCTCTCCGAAATGTTAAATTGATGCTGATTTATTGAAAATGATAATGTGACATTTCACTTATGAGTCTACAATTATGTCAGGCTTTTAAGTACTTGGTTGTGATTTAAGTATTTGGTTGTGATGTTAATAGAGACTAAAACTATCTTTAGCTGTTATGTCAACCTAAATGAAGCTGTCTGGGGGGCAAGCTCAAAAAATGAGTTTATTTGGGAATAGCCGAGGAATTGCAATTCTGGACGTGCAAACTATGGTGAACCATAGGCAAGTTGGAAGAGACAAGGGGAAAGTTAGTTTTTATTAGGTGTTAGGAGGAAATTAAGGAGGGTTATTTAGAATAAAAGTTCATTGGAGAAGAACAAGAGTGTAAGGTTGTGACAATGCGTTGTCGCTGCGGCAGGGACGGATCTTCCTTCCTTTTCTTAAAAGCAGGAGATGAAATTCCTAGGTGAAGATGTCCTCCGTTGCACCAGCAGAAAAGTTACATTCTTATCATCACGGATAAGAAGTTGGGACTGAGAGAATTTTATACAAATAGGCCTGGTTAAAATAATTCTTATCGTCCATCTTCCTGCCAGTTAGGCAGGCAGCAGTGAGTGGTATGTACGTGAGAGGTCCCCCTTCAGGGTTTCATGACTCCATTTTAAAAGAGGTTTTCCTTTATTTTCACACTTACTATGAACAAAACATGTTCCAAGACACTACTAGTCTGAGTTTTTCTGTGATGTAATATGTAGAGTTCCAGGTGCCACCAGCGGTTCTATCAACTGACTTCCGTTAGTTGGGAGTAGGACAGCTCAATTTTATCTAGAGACATGCACAGCATAACAGCGTTTGGGTCAAGGACGGAGGGCATATAGGAGGGTGGTCCCGTAAGATTAGTACCATATAGCCTAGGTGTGTAGTAGTCTATACCATCTAGGTTTGTGTGAGTACACTCTATGATGAATTGTGTAAGTACGCTCAATGATGAAACTGCCTAACACATTTCTCAGAATGTATCCCCATCATTGAGCAATGCGTGGCTATATTTCTGTCATCCTCCCCTCTTAGCCAGTCCAATTGCTGCTATTCCTGCAAGATTCACCGAAGTCTTACATCCTCTAAGGAACCTTAGTGTTCTAATTAATCTCTTTGTCCCCCAGATAAGAGAAAGAAAGAAATATAGTAATAGAAAAAAGACAAAATTAGCATTATTTTCAGAGGATGATGATGCTAAGGTGTTTAAAGCAAAAGCCAACTGAGTAAATTTGAAGATCGAATTGGCTCTATCCAACAATTCATGAATTGAGCAGCATCCCAGCTAGCAAATAGAAGGGAGGTCCAAGGAGCTATGCAAAGTGGAAGGCTGTTATGGGCAGAAGGGACGGAATAAAGGAAGTTTCTAGCAAAGAGCAGATTCGGGCAAGATCACCTTCCTTTGGGGAAGAGTAGTGTGGGGATCTATGAGGCAGATTACTCACTCATGCCGACCAGGTAATTCCAGATTGACTAGTTAAAGGTCACATTCCTGTGAGAGACTGAAAGTGCAATTAAGTCTTGATTTATTGATGTGGGACTTAGCACAAGTGACACCATTTTGTTCCTGTTTTTTCTTTTTTAACAGTTCTCCCCCTTTGCATGAGACTCTTAGCATAACTTGAAAGATGTGATCAAAATTTAAGGCATTAGTGCCACTCTCAGCTACCGCTCTGTTGGTCTCACAGCTTTTACTGTTTCTCCGTGTTATAGTCACAGGTCATGAGGTTTTCTGCTGAATCCTGTGGTATTCACAGGTCACGACTTCACATTCATTTGCTTGATGGTTAGCAGCTGCAAACACGCATTTAAAGCTTTTGAGAGAATACAGTGCATCAGGGAGATTACTATGACTGTTACTGGTAGGATAATTCCCATGTCTGGAGTGCACTTCAGAGCCATGGTCCCCAAGACCCAAACCAATCAAAATCCAATAAGTGAAAGAAATACTCTGTTGAAGGAGTCACCTTTTTAAGCCAAGTGGCGCACTCAGTGATTTTATGTAACTAAATTTCAGCTTCCCCAGAAGTGTTAATCCAGGTGCAGCGGGTGGTGGCCACAGCACAGACACATCCTTGCTCAGCTAACAAATGATCAAGGGCTGTCATATTATCAAGAACTACTTTGAGCTGAGAGTCTAGAGATTTTCATTGGGCAGCTATTGCTTTAGCAGCGAATTCTGCAATACTTTCAAGAGTTAAGGAGGGATTTCTGATCACAGCCTCATTTGTACTCACTCCTAACAAAGGAAGTAGGGACCTGCCGAAAGAAGCACATCCTGAATCATGAAGGCCTCCTGGCAGGTCTTTTCGAATTGGATGATTAGGGGAGTTGACCAATGAAGTGTCTTAGCCTATTTGAGAACAGTTGAGTGGCACAGTTAGATAACCTAAGGGGCATTGCCCAGTTATGTGTTAGCCATCTAAGCATTTATAGGTCCAAGGAGAATGATCACCACCACCGATGAAATTAAATCCTGTTGGGGCGTAAACCATTACTGCTCAGGTGGCATTGTTCATGGGTTCCAGCATCATGAACAGATTGGAGTTTTTGATGATGAATCCAGCTGTCTGAAAGGTTGCTCGCCCTTAGTAATGGCTTGGGAGATATGATGGTGGCATTATCTTGCCAGGCCAATGCCAGAGTAAAGGAAAGAAAGAGAGGAAGACAGTGTTTCATGTTTAGTTAAAATGGGAAATCTTGATCTGGTGTCTTGGGTGGAAGCAGTCTACGTCAATGTCAGCTGCTTCTCCTGCTCATCAGTTTGATTCAGAGGTCTTCAGTGTTTGTAAAGGACCAGAGGTCAGGAGGAGCTTTCTTCCACTGTGAGATGTGTAGCCAAGGTTTAAGTCCTGGAGGTTTGGCTGCCATCTGGGTCGGGAGGAAGACCTAGTATATTCCTTTCCAAGGAGATTCAAGGACAGTCTTTGGTCTCAGTGATTCCAAATCAGAAGGATGGGAGGCAATAGGAAACATTCGGTTGGAGAGTGGTAGCCAGATATTTGAGAAAATTAGAAGAATTTAGGATCCAGTTCAGTTTACAGGTATATAACAAAACCTCAAAGACAATTAACAGGGTTAGAATCTAAATATCTACAAAGGTGCAAACATAATTTTTCTCTCTACAATTACCCCATTTTTTACCAAAGATAATCACAGTAAAACTAATTTGTTTGTATTAAACTTGGCCTGATTATTTACATGAGTGTAGCAAGAATGGTGATTGACCACATAAGCTCTTTTAAGACTGCTTTGCTGGAACTTTTTATAAGGAATCTCAGATTTGACTCTTTCAAAGCCTCTGAGGCCAGGAAGCCGAGCCAAGTTTCAGGCAGTTCCTTACAGCTGTCTGGTCATGTCTGAATCTATGCATCTCTCTCTCAACTATGACATTCCAGTCAAAGCCTTGGTAACATAGCCAATGTTTTCAATTGTACCCTGTTAGAAGGAGAACAGATTCTTATTGAAATTATGCAAGTAACTTACTGTATTGCCATGAAAAGAACACTTGAGTTTCTAAATTCTGGAGGGATCATACAGGGAGAAAAAGTAAATGTTTCCTCTTTGTTTACAAAGGTATACTTTACCAATTGTAAATCATAGGTAGCTTAAGAGAAAAAGTTTCCTTAAATCTGGAAAAACAAAACACCAAAGAACCAGAAATGTTTCAAACAAGAAGTCGTAAAAATTGTAACTATCCTTCTCAGCTTATTCAGTCCCAGGTTATTAATTCTTGTTCTGCTTGAACCCAGTTGTTTCTTTTAGTTCTGGAAATTCTTTTAATCTTAAAAACTAATTCTAAAATTCATAAACATGTAGGAGTATCCAGGAATGTTAAAAAAGAAATAGAGTAATTGGCAGTTTATTGAAGGGGATTAGAATGCACCACCCAAAATATGCCATATGGATTATTTTGAGGTAAGGCCATTGAGAATCAACAGATACAGAAAGAAGCCTTCTTGGAGATTCTTTATCTGACTAAGAGCAGAAACTTCTAAAAACTGAGGGCTGCCATAAGTCTCTTCTCCTAAGGGAGTTTTATGGCTATGAAGAAGACAGAAAATCGGCACCAACATGAGCCTGCACAAACAAATTTTAATAAATAACCTTTATCTTTCCTTAGTTTCCCCCTATATTTACCTCCTCACAATTTACCACCCTTAGAAGCTCAAACCTCTTTTCCTTTGTCTTGTCATTTCTTCACAAATTTATTTCCCTTTGTGAAAATGGTAACAGTCTGCCTCTTTAGGATTTTCATGTCATTTCTGAGGCCCCTCCACCATATGCATATGAAATAAACCTTTTTCTCCTGTTAATCTGTCTTTTGTCAGTTCAATTTGCAAGACCCCAGTTATTGAACCTGAGAAAGTAAAGGAAAAAATTTTTTTCCTCCTCATCAACATCATCTAGAATTACAAAAATTGCAAGAGTAAATTACCAATGTAGGAAAGGATAAGCAGATCAGGTCATTTACTGAATGCCCTTAGTTACTCAGATTTATTTCTAGAACAGAATTAAAACTCCAGGAAAAAAAAAAAGCACACGGGAGAAATAAGTACATATTAGAGGTGGCATTTCAAATCAGTGGAAAATGATAATTTTTCAGCAAATGATATTAAAGTAATTGGCTACATTTGGGAGAAAATTCAGGTGGTTCCTCCATTATTCCTCCCACCAAATTTTAGTCAGTATCCAGAAATTCAAATGACTAGCATTTACAAGGAAGTGCCCAACTTTTCTAATAATTAAAGAAGTACAAATTAAAACAATTTATTACTTTAGATCCATGATATTGGAAAGATTGGAACAAGCTTAAATTGCGTACACTGCTAATGGTGTGTGGTATAAAAGGGAATGACCCTGAAGAACAATTTGGGAAGATCCAGTAAAGTGGCAGATGTGCATAGCTATGACCCAGCAACTCTACTCTGGGGGCCTACTTTGGAAACCCTCACATGTACGTACACAGAGAGACATATAAGAATATTAACTGCAGCGCTCTTTCTAAATTGAAAACTGAGAACAACCTAGACACTCATCAACAAGAAAACGGATAAATTCATTTATATGTGAAAACACATTAAAGTACCATATATTGTTTCTTTCCGATGTTTTAAGATATGTGATGTACAATGAACTGCACATACCTAAAGTGTACAATTTGATAAGTTTTGTCTTGTTATATACTACTCAAACTATAACCACGATCAAAATAAGGAACATATCCATCACACACAAAACTTCTCTTGCTCCTTTGTAGTCTATCCCTGTCTCTTCCCTCTGTGCCCCATCCCCAGGAGACCTCTGATTATTTTGTCACAATAGATTTGTTTGCATTTTCTAACACTTCTTTCTCTCAGCATCACTGTTTAGAGATTCATCCATGTTGTTGTATCAGTTGTCATTTCTTTTATTGCTAAGTAGCACCCATTATATAGATATAACGCAATTTGTTTATCTGTTCCCCCGCTGATGGGCTTTTGAGTTGTTTGCGGTTTGGGGCTATTACAAATAAAGCTGCTGTAAAGAATCTTGTACAAGTTTTCATGTGCATGTATGTTCACATTTCTCTAGGAGTGGGAGTACTGAATCAACTGGAAGGTGAAGTCTTGACTGTTTAAGAACCTGCCAAAATGTTTTCCAAAATAGTTAGTTTAAACATCTGATCAAATCTTTTGCCCATGTGATAAACTGGATTCTCTTATTATTATTGAGTTGTAAGAATTTTATGTCTATTCTAGATACAGTTACTTTGTCAGATACGTGTTTTGAAAACACTTTCTCTCAATCTGTGGCTGGATCGTCTATTTTCTTATGTGTCTTTTAAGGAACAAAAATTTTTAATTTTCATGAAGTCAAATTTATTGACTTTTCTTTTATAGTTTATGCCTTTTATTTTAGTTTATGCTTTATTTAAGAAATTTTTGCTTAACCCAACATCACTAAGATTTTCTCCTATATTTTCTTCTAGAAAATTTATAATTTTGGCTCTTATATTTAGACACTTATTATGATCCATTTTGAACTAATATTTCCATATGGTGTGAAACAACGATTAAGACTTTTTTTTGCGTATATGGCTCTCCAATTTCCTATCACCATTTATTGAAAAGATGATCATTTCCTCTTTGAATTCTCTTGGCTTCTTTGTCAAAAATCATTTGTCCACAGGATAGCCACATAAAAAGAATGAAGTTGTACAGCTATCTCATACCATATACAAAAATTTACTCAAATGGATCAAAGAGCTAAATGCAAGAGCTAAACCTATAAACTCTTACAAGACTACGTAGATTTAAATCTTTGTGACCTTGGATTAGGCAATGGTTTCTCAGATTTGAATAGACATTTCTCCAAAGAAGATATACAAATGGCCAATAAACACATGAAAAAATACTCAACATAATTAACTAATAGGGAAATGCAAATTAAAACCAAATGAGATACCACTTCACATCTGCTTGGATGGCCATAATCACCAAAGACAGGTAAGTGTTGGCTAGGGTGTAGAAAAATTGGAACATTCATGCTGTTGGGAATGTAAAATAGTGCAACTGCTTGGGATATTTTCCAAAGTCTGGCAGTTCTTCAAAAGGTTAAGCATAAAGTTACTCAGCAATTTCACTCCCAAGTATATAACCAAGATAACTGAAAACGTATGTCCTCGCAAAAACTTGTAAACAAATGCTCATAGCAGAATGATTTGTAAAAGCCCCAAAGGGGAAGCAAATGTCCATCAACTCATGAATAAATAACCAAAAAGGTGGTATATCCATACAATGAAATATTACTAAGCAAGGAAAAGAAATGATACATGCTACAACATTGAAAGCATTAAACTAAGTGAAGAATCCAGTCACAAAAGACCACATATTGTATGATACCATTTATGTGAAATGTCTAGAATAGGCGAGTCCATTGAAACAGAAAGTAGATTGGTGGCTGCCTAGGGCCAGGGTAGGAGGATTCAGGAGGAAATGGGGAGTGACTGCTAATTGATACAGGGTTTCTTTTGTGGGTGACCTAAATTTTCTAAAATTAAATAGTAATGATGGTTGCGCAACTCTCTGAATATACGAAAAACCATTTAATCGTACATTTAAAATGCGTGAATTGTATTGTATGTGAATTATATCTTAATAAAACTGTTACTTTAAAAATCTATTGTCCATAAATTTGTGAGTCTACTTCTGAACTCTCTATGGTGTTCCGCTGGCCTGTGACTATTCCAATACCACGTTGTCTGGATTACTGTCTCTTTATGATAAGCTTGGAATCAAGTAGTTTTAGTCCTTCTACTTTGCTCTTCTATTTCCAAGTTGTTTTGGCTATTCTATATCCTTTGTAGTTCCATATTCATTTTAGGGTTGACTAATGTATTTCTTCAAAAGAACCTATTGAGATTTTCATTGAGATTCTCTCAAATCTACAGGTCAATTTGAGGAAAAATGACAACTGAGTCTTCCGATCCATGAACCAGTATCTCTCTCCATTTATTAAGGTAATCTTGGATTTCTGTCAGCAATGTTTTACACTTCTCAGTGTATAGTCCTGAATATCTTTTCTCAAATTTATTCCTAGAAAATCCATGTTTACGTTATTGAAAATGGTACTTTAAATTTCAGTTTGACCATTTCTTGCTAGACATAGAAATGTAACTAATTTTTGCATATTGACCTCGTATCTGCAATGTTGCTAGACTCACTTAAAAGTTCTAGTAGCTTTTATTTGTAGATTCCTCAGGGTTTTCTTAGACAATTATGCACTTGAAAATAAAGACAGTTTTACTTCTTTTCCAATCTGCATGTTTGATTTTTTCTTTTGCCTTACGGTACTGTCTAGGACCTCCAATAGAAGTGGTAGGTAAACATTGTTGCTTCATTCCAGATCTTAGGGTAAAAGCATTCAGTCTTGCATCCTGAAATATAATGTCAACTGTAGGGTTTTTGTAGATACTCTTTATCAGGTGGAAAGAATTCCCTTTTATTCCTTGTTTGTTGAGAGTTATTGTACTGAATGAATCTTTGTGCATCGAATGTTTTTATATATATATTAAAATGATTATTTTTTCTTTAGTTTGTTGATATGGTAAACTATATTAATTGATTTTAACATTAAGTCAACTTTGCATTCCTGGGTTAAACCCCACTTGGTCATGATATATTTTGTTTTTTCACTCAATTCATGATAAGTTGTTTGTTCAAAAATTGTGAAGAATTTTTCCATCTATTTTCATGAGGGATATTGGTTTATAGTTCTTTTTTCTTGTAATGTCTTTATCTGGTTTTGGTATCAGGATAATGTTGGCTACATAAAGTGAGTTGGACAGTATTCCTTCCTCTTTAAAAGTCTGGAAGATTTTGCGTAGAACTGGTATACTCCCTCCTGGGATGTTTGGAAGAAGGTGGGGGGGGAATAGGGAAATGCTTGTCAAAGGGTACAAACTTGTAGTTATAAGACAAATAACCTTTGGGTCCTATTGTACAGCATAGTGATTATAGTTAATGATACTGTATTGTATACTTGAAATTTTTTAAGAGAGTAGTTTTGTTTGAGGAAGATTAGCTCTGAGCTATCATCTGCCACCAATCTTCCTCTTTTTGCTGAGGAAGATTGGCCCTTAGCTAACATATGTGCCCATCTTCCTCTACTTTACATGTGGGACGCCTGCCACAGCATGGCTTGATAAGTGGTTCCCATGTCCGTGCCCAGGATCCGAACCGGTGAACCCTGGGCCGCTAAAGCAGAGCACGCAAACTTAACTGCTATGCCACTGGGCCAGCCCCAAGACAGTAGATCTGAAGTGTTCTCACCACACACAACAAAAAAGTAACTGTGATGGATGTGTTAGTTAACTTGACTGTAATAATCATTTCACAATGTATGTGTATATCAACGGTTTGCATTGTACACCTTAAGTACATGCAATTTTTATTGTCAATTATACTTCTGTAAAGTTCGAAAAAAAATGTTTAGTAGAATTCAGCCATAAAGTCATCTAGGCCTGAAGTGGAAATCAATTTCCTTAGTAGGCATAAAGCTAGTTATGTTCTTTATATCTTTTTATTAAGGGTAAAAAACAGCTTTATTGAGATATAATTTACATACCATACCACTCACCCATTACAAGTGTACAATTCAGTGGGTTTCGATATATTACATTATTGATTTTTTAAAATTGTGGTAAAATATATTCAACATAAAATTTGTCATTTTAACCATTTTTAAGTGTACAATTCAGTAGCACTAATTCCATTCAAAATGTTGTGCAACCTTCACCACTGTTTTCAAAACTTTTTCATCACCCCCAACAGAAAGTCTGTAATTGTTAAGCAATAAGTCTCCACCCTACCCTCTCTCTAACCCCTGGTTATGTCTAATCTACTTTCTATTTCTATGAATTTGCCTATTCTAGATACTTCATATCAGTGGATTCATACAGTATTTGTCCATTTGCATGGCTTATTTCATTTAGCATAATGTTTTCAGTGTTCATCCATGTTGTGTCATGTATCAGATCTTTATTCCTTTTTATCATTGAATAATATACCTTTGTACATATACACTACGTTTTGCTTATCCTTTCATCTGTGGATGGACACTTGGATTGTTTTCACCTTTTGGTTTTAGTGAATAATGCTTCAATGAACATTGGCATAAAAATATCTGTTTGAGTCCCTGCTTTGAATTCCTTTGGATATATACTTTCAGCTTTCAACATCTGACCATGATGCGTCTTGGTGTAGCCCTCCTTTCATTTCTCCGACTTAGAGTTTGTTGAGCTTCAGGGATATATATTGTTTTTATCATATTTGGGAAGTTTTCGATCACTACATAGTCAATATTTTTCTGCTCTTTTCTCTCTCTCCTCTCCTTCTGTTACTTCCATTACACATAGGTTGGTGTGCCTAATGGTGTTCCACAATTCTCTAAGGCTCTGTTCATTTTTCCTCATTCTTTTTTCTCTCTGCTCCTCAGATTGCATAATCTCCATCAGTCTGTGTTTAAGTTTTCGGGTTTGTCCATCTTTCGGTTCAGATTTATTGTTGGGCTCCTTTAGTGAGTGATTGTCCAGCCACACCCTTGATGTTCTCTCCAGAACAGATTTTCTCATTTTTTTGTAATGTAGATAGGTTGAGAACTTTCAAATCTTCAATTTTGGTTTCTTTTTCTAACTTGCACCTCAGAACTCTTCCAGCCTCTACCCATTCCCCAGTTCTAAAGCCACTTCCACAATTTTAAGTATCTGTTACAGCAGCACCCTACATCCTGGTACCAAAATCTGTATTAGTTTGCTAGGGCTGCCTTAACAAATTACCACAGACTGGGGGGCTTAAACTACGGAAATTAATTTTTTCACAGTTCTGGAGGTGAGGAGTCCAAGATCAAGTTGTGGGCAGAGCTGTTTCTTCTGAGGCCTCTCTCCGTGGTTTGTAGGTTACCGTCTTCTCCCTGTGTCTTCACGAGGTCTTCCCTTTAGACGAGTCTTTGTCCAAATTTCTTCTTCTTGTTTGGACGCCAGTCATATTGGATTAGAGCCCATCCTAATGACCTCATTAAAGACCTTTTCTCCAAATACAATCACATTATGAGGTACTGGGAGTTAGGACTTCAACATACGAATTTTTCAGGAACACACTTCAGCCCGTGACATACTTCCTGGTATGGAACCTGCATCCTGTCAGCAAGCTGGGGTGTGGGTGCTCAGGGCCCAGTGTTTTCAACCTGCTCCTACCTGTGGTAGAGGTCCACCTTCCAAGTAGGGGCTACTTGGGGTAACAGAGCCCCAGTCCTCTTGGCTACATTTGCCTGGAATAGAACTTCTGCAACATGAAGCTGAGAACGTTAGAGACTGCAGCAGCCTGCTCTCCCAGGGAGAAACTCTCACCCTAGACTGCGAGCTAAGAGGAGAGAGAGGGTCTCATTTTCTTGTAAAGCTGGATCACTCCGACTTGTAGGAGGGGTGGAGGTAGGAGTGGGACATGGCTCAAATGGCACAGACTTGCTGTTCTTACCCAGATTTACTAGATTTTCCTGAGTAAATGTTTTTTAATTTGCTGTATGCCATTAGGACAATTTCCAGAAAATTTAAATTTAAAAATAATAATAATTTTTACCATTTTTTTTTTGAGGAAGATTAGCCCTGAGCTAACATCTGCTGCCAATCCTCCTCTTTTTTTGCTGAGGAAGACTGGCCCTGAGCTAACGTCTGTGCCCATCTTGCTCTACTTTATGTGTGGGATGCCTACCACAGCATGGCTTGCCAAGTGGTGCCATGTCCACACCCAGGATCCGAAGCGGCGAACCCCGGGCCGCCAAAGTGCAATGTGCGAACTTAACCACTGTGCCACAGGCTGGCTCCAATTTTGATCATTTAAATGATCGTTTCATGGGGAAATGTTCTGCCGAGCTCCTTATACCACCATTCTGGAAGTCCTGTCTCTATTACTTCTTGAGTCAACTTGGCTAGTTTGTGTCTTTCAAGGAATTTGTCTATTCAATCTAAGTCATTAGTTTGTTGGCGTAAAATTGTCTACTCTATTCCCATATCACTTTTAATGTTTGAAGGTTCTGTAGTGATGTCTTCTCTCTCTTTCCTGATATTATTTATTTGTGTCTTTTCTCTTTTTTATCCTTATTGGACTTGCTTGAGATTTGTCAGTTTTATTGATCTCAGACAAATCGTTTTTGGTTTAATTGGTTTTCTCTCTTTTTGTCATTTTTGGTTGTTTTTTATTTTTATTGATTTCTTCCTTTCATTTACTTTTTTCCTACTTATTTGGGTTTACTTTGCTCTTCTTTTTCTGGCTTCTTAAGCTTTAACCATAGTTTTGAGAATTTTCTTCTCTTCTCTTCTGAGTTTTTAATGCTATAAATTTTCCTCTAAGAACTGCCTGGGTATACCCCACAAATTTTGATATGTCATGCTTTCATTTCCATTCTATTCAAAATATTTTAAAATTTCTTCTGGGATTTCTTCTTTGATGCATGAGTTATTTAGAAATACGTTTAGATTCCATATATATGCGGATTTTTCAGTTATCTTTTTTAAGATTTTATTTTTTTCCTTTTTCTCCCCAAAGCCCCCTGGTACATAGTTGTATATTCTTCGTTGTGGGTCCTTCTAGTTGTGGCGTGTGGGACGCTGCCTCAGCGTGGTTTGATGAGCAGTGCCCAGTCCGCGCCCAGGATTCAAACCAACGAAACACTGGGCCGCCTGCAGCGGAGCGCGTGATCTTAACCACTCGGCCACGGGGCCAGCCCCTCAGTTCTCTTTCAAATACTGTTTTCTCTGAGTTTGAAAATTTTTCTAATTGAGGTCACGTTGGTTTTTAATATTGTGTAAATTTCAGGTGTACATCATTATATTTCAGCTTCTGTATAAGTTACATCATGTCCACCACCAAAAGTCTAGTTTCCGTCTGTCACCATATATATGTGCCCCTTTACCCCTTTTGGCCTTCCCCCACCCTCTTCCCCTTTGGTAACCACCAATCTGTTCTCTGTTTCTGTGTGTTTGTGTGTTTGTTTGTTTATATTCCACATGAGTGAAATCATACAGTATTTGTCCTTCTCTGTCTAACATTTCACTTAGCATAATACCCTCAAGGTCCATCCGTGTTGTCTCAAATGGCACAATTTCGTCTTTTTTATGGCTGGGTCGTATTCCATTGTGTGCATATACCACATCTTTATCCATCATCTGTTGATGGGCACTTAGGTTGCTTCCCGGTTGTGGCTATTGTGAATAATGCTGCAATGAACATAGGGGTACATGTATCTTTTCAAATTAGTGTTTTCGTCTTCTTTGGATATCTACCCCGAAGTGGAATAGCTGGATTGTATGGTAGTTCTATTCTTAATATTTTGAGAAATCCCCATACTGTTTTCCGTAGCGGCTGTAGCAGTTTGCATTCCCACGAGCAGTATATGAGGCTCCCCTTTTCTCCACATCCTCTGCAACTCTTGTTATTTCATGTCATTTTAGTAATAGCCATTCCAATGGATGTGAGGTGATATCTCATTGTAGCTTTGGTTTGCATTTCTCTAATTATCAGTGATGTTGAGCATCTTTTCTTTTCTTTCCTTTTTGGAGAAGATTAGCCCTGAGCTAACTTCTGCTGCCAATCCTCCTTTTTTTGCCGAGGAAGACTGGCCCTGAGCTAACATCCGTGCCCATCTTCCTCTATTTTATGTGGGATGCCTGCCAGAGCATGGCTTGAGAAGCATTGTGTAGGTCTGCCCCCGGGATCTGAACTGGAGACCCCAGGTTGCCAAAGTGGAAGGTGTGAACTTAACCGCTGTGCCAACGGGCCGTCCCCTGAACATCTTTTCATGTGCCTGTTGGCCATCTGTAAATCTTCTTTGGAAAAATGTCTGTTCATATCCTCTGCCCATTTTTTGATTGGATTGTTTGTTTTGTTGTTGTTGAGTTGTGTGAGTTCTTTATATATTTTGGAAATTAACCCCTTATTGGATATATGACTTGCAAATACTTTCTCCTAGTTGGTGGATTGTCTTTTCATTTTGTTGATGGGGAAGACTTTTAGTTTGATGTAGTCCCGTTTGTTAATTTTTTTCTTTGTTTCCAGTGCCTGAGGAGACATGGTATTCAAAAAGATACTGCGAAGACTAATGTTGAAGAGCATACTGGCTATGTTTTCAGCTAGGAGTATTATGGTTTCATGTCTTACATTCATCTCTTTAATCCATTTTGAGTTGATTTTTGTGTATGGTGTAAGATAATAGTCTACTTTCATTCTTTTGCCTGTGGCTGTCCAGTTTTGCCAACACCATTTATTGAAGAGACTTTCCTTTCTCTATTGTCTGTACTTAGCTCCTTTGTCGAAAATTAGCTGTCCGTAAATGTGTGGTTTTATTTCTGGACTCTCAGTTCTGTTCCATTGAGCTGTGTGTGTGTTTTGTACCAGTACCACGCTGTTGTGATTACTGTAGTTTTGTAGTATGTTTTGAATTCAGAGATTGTGATACCTCCAGCTTTGTTGGTTTTTCTCGAGATTGCTTTGGCTTGTTGTTAGTTTCTAATGTAATACCATTGTGGCCAGAAAGCATAGTTTTTATTATTTGAATTCTTTTACATTTATTGAGACTTTCTTTACGGCCAATCTTACAGTCTATCTTGGTCAGTGATCCAGTTGTATTTGGGAAAAATGTTAGGTAGAATGTTGGTTGATAGAGTTATTCAGGTCTTCCTTTACTGATTTTTCTGTCTACTTCATTTGTCATTTATTGAGAGAAGGGTATTGACATCTATAATAGTGGCTATAATTGTGGATTGGTGCAGTTCTTTTAATTTTATCATTTTCTGTTTTATGTATCTTGAAGTTCTGTCATTAGGTGAATATGTATTTAGTGTTGTTGTTCTTTTCCGTACAATTTGACAGTCTCTACCTTTTCATGACAGTCTCTATCTTTTCCTGTTTCAAAAATCTCTGCCTTTTGATTTTTTTTACAGCATTCACAGTTAAAATGATTACTGGTTGTTGTGATTAAAGTGGTTAAATGTACCATTGTGCTATTTATTCATTCTCTCTCTTATTTGTGATCTCTTTGTATTTTTTTTCTGCCTTCTTTTAGAAGGCAGAAAATTTTACATTTTCTAATTCCATTTAATCTCCTTTATTGACTTGTTAGGAATAAGTCAATATTCTTTTCATGTTATCTGTACTCTTTGTTTTCTTTATTTTATAAGTTGTTTTAGGGTTTATATTAGACATCTTCCACTTATTGCGCTCTACCTTCTGATCATATTATTATCCTTCATGTATAGTATAAGCTCATTACAATAGTTTACTTTCATTTCACCTTTCCTAGATTTTAGGTTATTGTGGATATACATTTTATTTCTACATATATTAGTAACCCCACATGCATTGTTACATTTTTGTTTTAACCGGTCAGTAATGTTTTAAAGATGTTTAAAAATTAGGGAAAAGTGTATTTTGTATTTACTCACAAACTTTGCGTTTCCAGTGCTCTTTATTTCCTTGTGTATATCCAGAATTATAGTTGGTGTCATTTTCCTTCTGTCTGGAGGATTTTCTTTAATATGTATTATATTGCTGGGCTGCTGGTGATGAATTTTAGCTTTGATATGTCTGAAATAGTATTTATTTCATTTTCATTTCTGAAATGTATGTTTACTGTATATAGAATTCTGGGCAACCATTATTTTTCTTTCAGCTCTTTAAAGGTGTTGCTCCGTTTTCTTCTGGCTTTCATTCAATCCAGTGAGAAGTCTGCTGTAATTCTCATTTTTCTTCTGTACACGTGTCTTTTTTTGGGCTGCTTTTACGTTTTTTCCTTATCACTGATTTTAAGCAATACGATTATGATGTGCATTGGTGTAGTTTTCTTTGTTTCTTCTGCTTGGGGTTCATTGAGCTTCTTGGAAATATGAGTTTATGGTTTTCATTAAATTTGGAAAAATTTCATCCGTAAGTCCTTCAAAATTTTCAGTCCTATCTGTCTCCTCCTTTTTGGGAGTGCAGTTATATCTGTATTAGGGCACATGATGTTTTTCTATAGCTCGCTGATGTTTAGTTTTTTCCAATCTTTCCTCTCTCTCATTTTAGATGATTTCTGTTGTCTTTAAGTTCATTAATCTTCTTCTACAGTGTCTAACCTGTTGATAATTTTAACCATACTGTTTTTCTTCTCAGACATTGTATTTTCACTTCTAGATGTTTATTTGTGGTTTGTTTTGTTTGTTTCCTTTTAGATTAACAAAGGTTCTTTTACCATGCTAAAAATATAAAATATACCATCTTAACCATTTATGAGTGTAGCACAATTCAGTAGTGTTAAGTAAATTCATATTGCTGAGGAATAGATTTCTTTTACATCTTCCATATCTCCTTAAAATGCTCATCTTTCATCCTTCTTGAACATATGAACTATATTTATACTAAGTGTTTAAACATTCTTGCCAACTATTTCTGTCATCTCTGGGTCTGTTCATATCGATTGATTTTTCTTTTCATTTTAGGTCTTATTTTCCTGTCTCTTGCATATCTGGTAATTTTTTTTTGTCAAGTGCCACATAGTGTGAATTTTATTTTCTTAGTTGTTGGAGTTTCTGTATTTTTTTTCTAAAATATTTTCAGGCTTTGTTTTGAGATTCAGTTAAGCCATTTGTAATCAACTCTGCCATTTTGAGGCTTGCTTTCTTGCTTTGTTAGGTGGATCCAGTACAACTTTTAGTATAGGACTAATTTGGTCCCAACACTGATGTGATACCCTCTTGAGAATGTCCTTGTATTAGGAGGTTTTTTTTATTTGGCTAGTGGGAATATAGAGTATTACCAGCCCTGTGTGAGTTCTGGGATGGCTATACTTGAATCTTTCTCATGGTCTTTCACTGGCCTTGAGTAGTTTCCTCACACACCTGCATTGATCAGTACTCATTTGGAGCTCTTCCTGCGCAGATCTGTCTTCTCTCATACTTCATCCCATAAATGCTCATAAGATTTCCTTGTATGAGCTCTGTATCTTTAGCTCCTGGAACCAGCAGGCTCCGTTTGGGTACTTCCTGCCTGCACATAGCCTAAAAATTCTCTCCAGGCTGTAAGCTGGGGCAATAATATGGCTCACATCTTTTGTTTCATTTCTCTCAGAGATCATTATCTTTCACTGACTGTTGTCTAATATCTGGAAACCACTGTATGTTTTGTCCGGTTTCTTAGTTGTGTGTGGTGGGAGGATAAGTCTTGTTGTTTTCTTTTTAATCCAGTTGTGTTTACCCCATCATTGCTAGAACCCCAAATCTCAAAAATACTACATATTGATAACAGATACATACAGATGTAGTAAAAGTACAAAGAAAAGCACAAGAAGGATAAATTCTAAATTCAGAATAGTGGTTACTTCTGGGGAAGCTGGGAGAAAGAGGAATGTGATTAGGTATAAAAAGAGACCTATAGGGGGCCATCCCCATGGCCGAGTGGTTAAGTTCATGCTCTCCACTTCCACGGCCTGGGGTTCGCTGGTTCGGATCCTCGGCATAGACCTACACACCGCTCATCAAGCCATGCTGTGGCAGCCTCCCACATAGAAGAACTAGAATGACTTATAACTAGGATATAGAACTATGTACTGGGGCTTTTGGGAGACAAAAAAGAGGAAGCTTGGCAACAGATGTTAGCTCAGGGCCAATCTTCCTCACCAAAAAGCGTGCAAAAACAAGACCTATGACTATTTTTATAATATTTTATTTCATAAGCTGGGTATTGGGCACATAGGTATTTGGCTTAGTGTTAGTCACATTTAATATCAGTCCTGAAATATTTCACAATTGAAAGATTTCAAACAGAACAAAGGATTAAGTTTTTTAAAAAGACAAACTGAAAATGCTAGAAGAAAAAGCAGGTATGTCTTAGTGGTGTCTATAACCTTTTACTCCCTCTACAAATGGATGTATAATATGTAAGAAATAGTCTTCAAATTAATATTATCAATCATTCATAAAAAACATTGAGCCGGTCTTGTGCCCATTTCTTTGATTTTTGCTCTGAGAAGTTGATATGGAGAATATATGTATTTCCAGACTGTTCTTGACTTTTAGAAAAGTTTAAGGCACCTTGACTGAAGTGAGCAAACTAGAATCCTGAGTAGGGACAATGAGGTCACATTCTGTGGATTCATTCTTCCAGGTCTGCAAAACAGTAAGAAACCATTTCCTCAGTATTAGAGGGATCAGATAGCAGCAAGACTCGGAAAGCTTCACCAAACTGTCTTCTGTTTCTACCATATGCCTCCCAGAGGAACCAGAACTAGCAATTCTAATGGCCTTGCACAGTTGTAGGAGAACTCCTGCCACTACCATGCATGTATCTATGACTTTCCCTCCTTTATATTTTCCCCTGTGAACATGAAGGACTATAGTAGTAGTTAATTATGTTTTCCGAATATTTCTCATTCTCTGCCTTCCAGGACATGGTAGGACTGCGATTCCCAGATTCTTGGTTTGGGTGGGGTCATGTGAATAGTTCTGGTTAATAAAGTATAGGTGGAAGAAATCTGTGTCACTTACAGACTAGAGCTTTTCATTGCTGGTGTGAGGCCCTTCAGAATCTTACTTCCTTTTGTCACAGCAACCTGCAAGTTTCAGTTTGGTGGCTGCTCTCTCAGCCTGGGTCCTGGAATTAGATAAAAACTAGAGTTCCCAGATGATCCTTGATGAGATTATGATACAATCAAGAAATAAACCTTTGCTGAGAAAGTGCTAAAAATTCCTTTGTATCATTCAGTTCAAATGTCCCTTCAGAGAGGCAATCCTTGACCACGCAGTCTAAAACCCACCGCAAATATCAGTTGCTGTCTAACACAATCCCCTGTTTAATTGTCTTCATAGTACTCTTTACTTTCAGAAATGGTTTTATTTATCTGCACTTCTTTATTCTATTCCCCACCCCCTGCCAAAAAAAGCCCCCAGAATACTCCATGAGAATAGAAGACTTGCCTGTTTCATTCACTGCAGTATTCCCAGCACTTTGAGGATAGAGAGACATGAAAGAATCAGATTAGCCTGATTTTTACAGGCCATGGTAAGTGCAATGTGAAGTCACTGAAGGGTAATGAGACTCTGACTACTTTTGGAGAATGGACTGGAAGTGGGCAACAGTGGAAGTGAAAGTAGATCAGTCAGTAAACTCTAGCATTGTTCTAGGCAAGATAAAGGGGGGTTGAACAAGTATGGTGTTTGCAGATCAAAAAGATAGGTCTTGTTTATGTGGGAATTAGGGAAGAGAAGCATCAAGAAGACTCTTAGGTTGCTGGCTTTAATAACTAGATAAATGGAGGTGCCATTTAATGAGATGGGGAATATAAGGGAAGAGCACTTTGGGGGGACTGTGGCAGAGAGTTGGATATCTAGAATTTCCTTCTGACTATGTTATGAAGACATCCTAGTCAAGATATCAATTAAACAGCTAGATACTGTCCATGAAAATAATCTATAACCAATCTATAAACGAAAATTTGGGTGAATTTGTTCTGAGCTGAAATCTGAGGACCATGGCCCGGGGCCTTTCTTCCCACAGGAAGAAAGGGCACCAAAGAAGTGAGGTGTACAGAGTGGTTATATACCGCCAAGCAGGACGTTTCACATATGATTGAAATGTCCCTCCCACAATAGTCACAAGATTGCCCTGTCGGCACAGCTCTTGATGGACACCGCAGGTAGTGGGTCTGCTATCTCAGAGGGCGTAGCAGGAGGCAAGTCTGTTGTCTCGAGCTGGGCAGTCACAGGTGAGCACAGCAATCAGTTTCTAGCCTAAGGAAAGACGCTTAAGCCTTAAGGAGATGCCAACTTTGGGAGAGGGAGGGAAGTTGCACCTTTATCTCAAGGGCCTTTGTTCTTGCCATAGGGAATATCTAAAGCAGATATACAATGCATGCTCAACAGCCACGGTCAGGCCCTTTTGGAAAGACAAGGTGAGGCCGAATTAGGTTTACACCAAATGGCTTCCTCATATTCTCCAATATATCCTATTGCTTGCCATTTTTATTTGTCAATACAAACAAGTTGAACTCAGATTTGGGATGCAGATATAAACCTGAGAATTTATAAACCATTTAAGATCACCTGTGTTGGGGAAGTGGGAGAATTCCTCCCCCACCCCTTTTTCTTAAGGTTCTTATGGCTGGTCAAATAATTTAAAAGGCAGGTTAGCAGGAGAAAAATCAAACAAAGTTTAATAGCATGTATACATGGGAGAAACTCAGGAGAAACAGTAACTCAGTCATCTGGCTGAGGCTGCCTGTTTAAATTTCTTCAGCTACAGACAAGGAGGATGTTGGGGGTAGTGATTTGGAGCTTCAAAGGGGAGGAAGGCAACTCCTGGAAATGGAAAAGCAAATGTTTGGTAAATAGAACTTTGATAAGAATGGGCTTAGCAAGGATCCTCCCAGTCTACCAGATACCCAGAGTTATCTAAGGTGATGGCTTGTCCTGGGGACTGGCCTTTATTTTAAATTTCTTTTAGTCAGTTGGGGAGAAGGTGGAATGTTCTTCCTGAGTCTTCTGAGCCTTTATTTTCTTCAGCTTGAAATAATCCACATACCAGAGTGGTGCATCTTGCGGTGGGCGGGGCGGGGGTGTGGGCATGCCCTGAACCCCATCACCTGCATAGGAAAAATAGATTTCAACATTTAGGGGTTAGATAGTATAAGAGGAGCCACTAAAAGTGAGAGAAGCATGGGCTATCCAGAAACCCAACAAGAAAAGTATTTCAAGGAGCAAGTGCTCAACTGCTTTGAATGCTGCTAAGAACTCATTTAAGAGAACAGAGAGTTTATATTTTTTTCAGCTTTATTGAGGTATAATTAACATTAAAAAATTGTACATAGTTAATGTATACATTGTGATGAAGTTGGACAATATGCTTACACCCATGATACCATCACCACAATCCTGGTAATAAATATATCCATCACCTCCAAAAGATTTCTTACGTCCCTTTGCTTTTGTGTGTGTGTGTGGGAAGAACATTTAACCTAAGACTTATCCTCTTAAGTTTATAATGTTGTAGATCTCTAGAACTTATGTATCCTGCATAACTAAAACTTGATGCTGAACAACAACTCTCCATTTTCCCCACTCCCGTCCCCTGGCAACCACCAATCTATTTTCTGCTTGTCTAAGTTTGACTATTTTAGATACCTCCTATAGGAGAAATCATGCTATATTTGTCATTCTGTGACTGACTTGTTTCAGTTAGCATAATATCTTTTTTTTTATTGAGTTAATGATAGGTTACAATCTTGTGTGATTTCAGTTGTACATTAATATTTGTCATTCGTGTTGTAGGTGCACCATTTCACCCTTTGTGCCCGCCCCCCACCCCCCCTTTCCCCTGGTAGCCACTAATCTGTTCTCTTTGTCCACATTTTTAAATTCCTCCTATGAGTGGAGTCATACAGAGATTATCCTTCTCTAACTGGCTTATTTCACTTAACGTAATTCCCTCAAGGTCCATCCATGTTGTTGCAAATGGGATGATTTTGTTCTGTTTTGCAGCTGAGTAGTATTCCATTGTATATATATACCACAACTTCTTTATCCATTCATCTGTTGATGGGCACTTAGGTTGCTTCCATGTCTTGGCTATTGTAAATAATGCTGCAGTGAACATTGGGGTGCATAGGACTTTTGGGATTGCTGACTTCAAGCTCTTTGGATAGATACCCAGTAGTGGAATGGCTGGATCGTATGGTAGTTCTATTTTTAGTTTTTTGAGGAATCTCCATACTGTTTTCCATAGCGGCTGCAGTAGTTTGCATTCCCACCAGCAGTGTATGAGGGTTCCATTCTCTCCACAACCTCTCCAACATTTGTTACTATTAGCTTTAGATATTTTTGTCATTCTAATGGGTGTAAGGTGATATCTCAGTGTAGTTTTCATTTGCATTTTCCTGATGATCAGCGATGATGAGCGTCTTTTCATGTGCCTATTAGCCATCTGTATATCTTCTTTGGAGAAATGTCTGTTCATGTCTCCAGCCCATTTTTTGATCGGGTGGTTTGATTTTTTGTTGTTGAGTTGTGAGAGTTCCTTATATATTATGGATATCAAGCCTTTGTCAGATATATGACTTGCAAATATTTTTTCCCAGTTAGTGGGTTGTTTTTTTTGTTTCAATCCTGTTTTCATGTGCCTTGAAGAAGCTCTTTAGTCTGATGAAGTCCCATTTGTTTACTCTTTCTGTTGTTTCCCTTCTCTGAGAAGACATGGTGTCCGAAAAGATCCTTTTAATACTGATGTCAGAGAGTGTACTTGCCTACGTTTTCTTCTAGAAGCCTTATGGTTTCAGGTCTCACCTTTAGGTCTTTGATCCATTTTGAGTTTATTTTAGTGAATGGTGAAAAAGAATGGTCAGTTTTCATTCTTTTACATGTGGCTTTCCAGTTTTCCCAGCACCATTTTTGGAAAAGACTTTCTTTTCTCCATTGTATGCACTCAGCTCCTTTGTCGAAGGTAAGCTGTCCATAGATGTGTGGTTTTATTTCTGGGCTTTCAATTCTATTCCATTGATCTGTTCACCTGTTTTTGTACCAGTACCATGCTGTTTTGATTACTGTAGCTTTGTAGTAAGTTTTGAAGTCAGGGATTGTGATGCCTCCCGTTTTGTTCTTTTTTCTCAGGATTGCTTTAGCAATTCGGGGTCTTTTGTGGCCCCATATAAATTTTAGGATTCTTTGTTCTAATTCTGTAAAGAATGTCATTGGGATTCTGATGAGATAGCGTTGAATCTGTAGATTGCTTGAGGTAGAACGGACATTTTAACTATGTTTATTCTTCCAATCCATGTACATGGAATGTCTTTCCATCTCCTTATGTCGTCATCCAATTCTCTCAGAAAGGCCTTGCAATTTTCATTATATAGGTCCTTCACTTCCTTGGTTAAATTTACCCCGAGGTATTTTATTCTTTTTGTTGCGATTGTGAATGGTATTCAGTTAGCATAATATCTTCCGGGTCCATCTATGCTTTTACAAATGGTAGTATTTCCTTAATTTTTAAGTTTGAATAATGTTTAATTGTGTGTCTATCTCGCATTTTCCTCATTTTCTTTATCCACTTGACTATTGATGGACATTTGAGTTGTTTCTATATCTTGACTATTGTGAATAATGCTGCAATAAATGTGGGAGTGTAGATATCTCTTCACAATCCTAATTTCAAGTCTTTGCATATATACCCAGGAGTAGAATTGCAGGATCATGTGGTAGTCTATTTTAATGTGGTTTTTTTTGGTGAGGAAGATTGACCCTGAGCTAACACACCTGTTGCCAATCTTCCTCTTTTTGCTTGAGGAAGATTGTCGCTGAGCTAACATCTGTGCTAATCTTCCTCTACTGTATGTGGGATGCTTTCACAGTGTGGCTTGACGAATGGTGCTAGGTCCATGCTCAGGATCTGAACCTCCGAACCCCAGGTCGCCAAAGTGGAGCACACGAACTTAACCACTATGCCATCGGGTTGGCCCCAGTCTTCCTCTATTTTTTGTACGTGGGATGCCACCACAGAGTGGCTTGATGAATGGTGTGTCGGCCCACACCTGGGATCTGAACCCATGAAACCCCAGCCGCCAAAGTGGAGCGAATGAACTTCGCCACTATACCACCAGGCCAGCCTCTATTTTTAATTTTTCTTTTTTTTGAGGAAGACTGGCCCTAAGCTAACATCTGCTGCCAATCTTCCCCTTTGTGCTTGAGGAAGAGTGGCCTTGAACTAACGTCTGTGCCAATCTCCCTCTATTTTATATGTGGGTTGCTACCACAGCATGGCTTGACAAGCGGTGTATGTCTGCACCCGGGATCTGAACCTGCAAACCTGGGCTGCAGAAGCGGAGAGAGCTGAACTTAACCACTACACCACTGGGCCAGCCCCTACTTTTAATTTTTTGAGGAACCTCCATACTGTTTTCCATAGTGGCTGCACGATTTTACATTCCCATCGACAGTGTGCAAGGGTTCCAATTTCTCCACATCCTTGCCAACACTTGCCATTTTTTGTTTTTTGGTAATAGTCATCCTAACATTTGTGAGGTGATATCTCAATTGTGATTTTGATTTGCATTTCTTATCAGATTTGGCAATATGGAGGTTATTCATAGGAAAACGTATGAATCAAAGAGGAGGAAAAGAGAGTCCACGTAGAACTCTTTCAAGAAGTTTTGCTATGAAAGCAAGCAGAGAAATAGGCTCAGCTAGAGGGATTACGGGGTAAAGAAAAGTGGTGTTTTGTCTTTGTTTTTTTAAGATGAGCGATATTACAACATTTTTTATGATGAAGAGACCATCCAGCCTGAGGAGAGATTGATGATGCAGTAAAGAGAGGGGATAAGGAAAACAACTAAACCCCTAAGTGGGTAGCAGACATAGGAGTCCAGATCACAGCTGGAAAGACTGAAGATTAACAGAAGAAAAGCCACTTCCTTCTCTTTAATATGATGCAGAAGATAAATGCAGTTGTAGGAAGGATTGTACATTTAGTGGTGGGATGTGGGAGAAGTTCCCTATCTCGTGACTTTTTTCTGAAGTGTAAAGGAAAATCATTGGCCAAGAGAGAACATACAAAATAGTCATCGCGGAGAGCGAAAAAGTAAGTTTTCTAAAACCCTGGAAAAGGATGACCAGCTTAAGGTTTGTGATCAGGAATTTAAAGAAAGCTTGTCAACCTGAAAGCCAGTTCTTTGTGGCCAGGAAAGAGGGCAATAATGAAAAGTGTTCTAGAGAGAGCAAATACAGTGATTGTTGTAGCTTCTTATTTACCCTAAATGATCACTTAAAGTGTATAAGTACATTATAATCTATAACAATGTTAAAGAAAATATATAGCTAACAGAAGTTGGCAAGTAGAAGGAGCAAAGAAGTGTGAGAGGTTAGGTGTGTAAGTATCTTCATCTCGCACAGAGTGAGGAGCTAATGTATAATTTTGAAAGTTGAAAATCCAAAAAAACAGATGTTTGAAGTACTTACCTTATTTAAATTATACGGTTTATCATAAAATAACTAAAATACTAAGAGGAAATAGTTTAAATTATCTAAATCCTCACCTGTCATAAGTGAATCCACAATGTCAAAAATTGATAAAACAATTAGTGATTGAGATCCTTTAATTTATAAATATGGAGGCAGTCACCGGAAGAAATAAAAAACAAAGTGAAAAGTAATTGCCTGTGGAGAACTTTTGTCCCTCATTATTATTTTGTATGACTTGATTTTTTTCATAACAAATGTATGCGTTAGTATACTTTAATAAAATTAAAACAGAAACTATTTAGCTGCGAATGAAGGCCTTGAAGTCAGGGCCAAGCTTTGATACAACTGGGTAGGTTTTGTCGAGGTGACATTTATTTCCAGCCCCTTCCCGTGCCCTCTGATTGGCTCTCTCGGAATTGGTTTTCTCCCAGTATCAAAGGGATTCACTGCCCTCCTGCCCCTGGCTTCCTGCCGCCTTCACTGAGGAAAAGCACATCTCTGGTTGTTTTCTGCTCCTCAACTTTGATCACTACAAAATGAGTCTATTCTTGGTCTCATTCTTAAAATGATTTGTTTTTGGCGCTCCGGGGCTCGCGCCCCTGCCTCGTGCCTGCGCCGCTCGTATGTAAATGAGGGCGCGTGACGCGGGACGCGGATGGACAAGGGAAGAGAGAGAGTGGCCGCTGCCCTCGCCGCCCGGTGCCGGAGCCCTCGGTGCGCGGCGGAGAGGAGAGGATGCCGGCGGGAACTCGACTCTTGGCGCCACCGTCTCATGCACTGTGTAGGTTTTGAGAGTATTTTAGAAGGGCTTTATGGACCACGGCTACGAAGAGCCCTGAGTTTATTTGAAGGATTGTCTACCATCTCTTGATTCTTCACAGTCAACACCAACAGAGGAACTGTCATCTCAGGGCCAGTCCAACACTGAAAGACTGAATGCCAAGCAGAAAATTAGCTAAATGCACTCTTTCGAAAGAAAGACCTTCCTCAGAACTGTGATCCTAACATTCCCCTAGTTGCTCAGGAATTAATGAAAAAGATGATACGTCAGTTTGCAATTGAGTATATTTCAAAAAGTGGTAAAATTCAAGAGAATAGAAATGGTTCAATTGGACCAAGTCTAATATGTAAAAGTATTCAAATGAATCAAGCAGAAAACTCCCTTCAGGAAGAACAGGAAGGCCCCTTAGACCTCACTGTGAATCGAATGCAAGAACAAAATACTCAGCAAGGGGATGGAGTGTTAGATCTCTCTACAAAGAAAACCAGCATAAAATCTGAAGAGTCGTCCGTATGCGATCCTTCTTCTGAAAATTCAATGGCTGGGAGACTACAGAGAAACAGAGAGGACTATGTGGAGAGAAGTGCTGAGTTTGCAGATGGTTTGCTCTCAAAAGCTTTGAAAGACATTCAGTCTGGAGCACTGGACAGAAATAAAGCAGGCATACCTCAAAAAACTTTACTTCTCCACTTAGAAGCCTTACCAGCAGGGAAGCCTGCATCTTTTAAAAACAAAGCTCGAGATTTCAGTGATAGTTACTCATATAAAGACAGTAAAGAAACTTGTGCAGTGCTGCATAAAGTAGCCCTGTGGGCAAGAGCTCAAGCAGAGCGCACAGAAAAAAGTAAACTCAATCTAATTTAAAGAAAAAAATGAAAGCCTACAATATGAAACTTCACGTCCTACTGTACAGTTAAAAATTCCTCAACTACGAGTAAGTTCTGTTTCAAAACCACAACCTGATGGTCCTGGTCTGCTGGATGTTATGTATCAAGTTTCCAAAACCTCTCCAGTCCTAGAAGGATCAGCTCTCCAAAAACTGAAAAATATACTCCCTAAACAGAAGAAAATAGAATGTTCTGGGCCCGTAACTCACTCAAGTGTTGACTCTTACTTTCTACCCGGGGACCTCTCTCCTTTGTGTCTTAATTCTAAAAATGGAACAGTTGATGGAACCTCTGAAAATACTGAAGATGGATTGGATCGAAAAGATAATAAGCAGCCCAGGAAAAAACGTGGCCGTTATCGGCAGTATGATCATGAAATAATGGAAGAGGCTATTGCAATGGTAATGAGTGGCAAAATGAGTGCTTCCAAAGCACAAGGAATTTATGGGGTACCTCACGGCACTTTAGAATACAAGGTAAAAGAAAGATCTGGAACACTGAAGACTCCTCCTCCGAAGAAACTCCGAGTACCAGACACTGGGTTATATAATATGACAGATTCAGGGACTGGCAGCTGCAAAAACAGCAGCAAGCCTGTGTAGATTACTTGTTAGGAAAATGTTTGTACGTGTGTTTGTGTGTGTGTGTGTGTATGTGCACAGGTGTGTGTTTGTGTGTCTATATACACACACGTGGGAATTACAGATGCTCACTCTGACAGGAGACATGAAATTTTGCAGTTGAAAAACCACTTACATGCCTTTTGAAAAAAAGTTTTATTCAGGGTTTTCACTGTGGACAGAATTATATAGTTGCTTACTTAATTCTGATAGTTTGTATTTAATCCTTGTATAAATAGGTGAAAAAGATTGAGGTTTTCTTTAGTAGTCAATAGCATAAAGCGTTGTGGGAAAACAAGTAATTGTCAAGTGAAACATTTTTATAGGTGAAAGACCACCCCAGCCATTCAGTTAAACCATCTTATAATGGAAATATGATATTAATAGTTTTTAAACATTTTTACCTAACATACTTAGAGTTACTGTAAGTACGTCAACCAACCAATCAGAGTTTAAATACGCAGCTATCTCCATACTAAGAAAAATTAATATATACAGTATTAGGACACTACAGTGCATTCTATGAAATATGAAATGCACTCAAGTGCATCCACCAGGAATAGACAAGAAAACCTTAAATGATATGTATAATGAAATTTAATATTTATCATTTAACAGTTGTTGTAGCAGGAAGTTGGGGTTTATAAGGTATACACTTTTTGAAAAAAACTGACACATTGTTAACCCCAGGAGCTATAAAATCCTTTAATATAAGATGGAATACTAAGAACAAAAAGTAATTTAAATTTAATTATTAAAATAATTTAATTTTGTTTTTCATTTGAAAAATAAGCTAATGTGTAAGATTAGAAAAGAAAGTTGGAATGCAACTTAGAGCATGTTTATAATGGGCACAGAAAAAGCTTGAGAATGATCATTTTGGTTTAAATGTGCTGGTTGGTTGATGTTATGACTACTTTAAATTTTAAGGATTGTGATAGACTCCTACTATTGAAAAACCTCAGTGTAACTTTAATATATTTGCTGCTGTGACATTTCAAAACATTTTCAGTTTATCAAAAATGAATTACAGATTTCATTTTGGTGGGCGATACATTATCGTTTTGCTAATAACCAAATTTGCAGTTTGTTCAGGGTCTTAAATGGATTTACAGATATTTCACACTGAAGCTGTTTTGAACTTTCAGTAATGTAAACTCTACTAATTGGGCAGTTAGAAGCTGGGCAGTGCATTTTAACTTTTACTAGCCTCATAAAAGAGACCAGTAATTTTTATATAGCAGTTTTAAAATGTGGTTCAGAGTATCCATGTTGGATTTATGGAGTATGCCGTTTTAGTGGTAAAATGTTATAAAGCATGTGCCTCCATATAAAGATTGGGGATTTGCTTCATATGTTCACAGTTCTCCGAGTGCCCCTTTGCTCTGTTAAAAGTCAGGTTCTGATCATTTTTCTAAGCCAGTTTTCCTAAGTCCAAAAGGAATACTTAAAGCTGAATTTAAAAAATAAGTGCACCTTGTCAAATACTTGTGTTTTTACACTTGTGTTTGTGTGTATCTAATAATCACATATACATGTAATACTAAAGAGATTTTCAGCTATTACATTGAAAAACTGCTTACATATGTATAAGGAAACTGAAGAGAGGGAAATACACAACCAAGTAGATATTTGGTCTCTTCGATCTATACTGAACCCTCTTCAGCAATTAATGTTACCTGCATGCTAGGGTATGAATCCTCTCGCTCTTTTTTATTCCCCCAAGAAAGTATACATAATAGATTGCAAAACAGCAGATGTCAGGGTCATCTTTCTTTTTAAAGAATTAAGCCATATTTTGTGAGGGCCAGAACTTGGATGATTTAATGTATTTCCCCTCCCCGCCCCCCGCGCCCCCAGTGAAAAGCAAAGTTAATGTTTCAACACAATTTTATTGACCTCTTTATACAGAATTTTACTTGCAAAAATTTGGGGGCTTGAAGGCATTACATAATATTTATATTGTATTGAGCTTTTTTATTCCTCACACTATATTTACATTAATAAATTGATTGAGAAGTTTATAGTAAAGGGATACTTACAGAACACTTTTATATCATTTAAAAGATGACCTGACCAAAAACTTGACAGGATTCATAAAATCAGGGATCATTTTGCTATTGACTTCACAGTGCTCAGTAGTTTTATAGGTAATATTATAGTTAATTTGCCGCGTTTTAGTACTTGTATTATTTATTTTTGGTCAGAAATAGTAAATTAAATATTTTTTGATAGTTTGTAGGTAATGATCAACTCCTAACTTTTAAGATTTTTTTATTTTTTCCTTTTTCTCCCCAAAGCCCCCCGGTACATAGTTGTATATTCTTCGTTGTGTGTTCTTCTAGTTGTGGCATGTGGGACGCTGCCTCAGCGTGGTCTGATGAGCAGTGCCATGTCCGCGCCCAGGATTCGAACTAACGAAACACTGGGTCGCCTGCAGCGGAGCGCGCGAACTTAACCACTCGGCCACGGGGCCAGCCCCCAACTCCTAACTTTTAAAAGAAACAAAATGTTTCTAGTTACTGAGTTCACTTTTGATCATACAAACTTGGAAAGGCAGGGAAATTTATGGCTTCCCCTTCCCCCCAGTGATTCCATTAAGATATTCTCTATGTTAAACTTTCAAAGTACTTTATAAATTTAGTTACCAGTTATTACTTATTAATTGACAATTTTCTGAAAAATCCAGTTTCAGCAGACTTTTAATGAAGGTGAAAGCAACCATTATGTGCTTTCTACTTATTTGAATGTTCCTCAAGTATTTTATATTTTAAAAAAAAAAAGAAGGAAAAGAAAAAACGGTGCCTCTGTTTTTAGAAAACTACTGCTCAGTAAAGTTGTTTAAACCATTTCTGGTAGCTAATGATAATTTTATATTAAATTGTATACTAACTTTAGTGAGACTGATTTTTTTAGTTGTTTACAGTACAAATACTTGTATTTGTTTTTTAATTGCAGTATTTCCATTGTCACAGTAATTTAGTAAAACTCTGGCTGCCTTGATTTTGACAGATTTTGTTAATATAAACTGATTGTTAGGCAATTAGTTATATTTATGCATAAATCAATTGCTCTATGATTCATGAATTATTTATTACAATATTTTCTAATGAATTCATGTATCTGTCTTGTGTTGTACTGTAATTCTGTTCCTACTTTGTGTTGTTATATATCTAAATCTGATTGTATGAATTTTAATTGTTCAGTTAACGTGTTTCTAGGTTGTAATTTGTAGTAAAGCTCTTCAGTGCTTTTGCACTTAAATTTAAAAAATAAATAAAAAATAAAAATGATTTGGTTTTGGCTCATGGTAAAAATCAGTAATAATCTAATAACTGAAATTCCCTTCCTCCTCCTGTTCCCATCCCTGCCAAATATTATTTAATGTGTGATCTCATTTAGGGAGATTAGATGGGAGAGTTTTATATGCATGTTTTTGTTTTTTAATCTCAGAAACAGAGGGTTAAATTGATCAGATGCTTCACTGCACGGTGTATTAGTATTATGGTTCATACCAAGTACCTCATGTGATAAATTTATCCCCTTTTATTTTCATCCCCCTCTCTCATTCTCTACCCACCTTGAGAATTTTAACTCTAAATAATGAGCTCAAAAGAATTCATCTCTGTTGGCAGACTGTTAAGGCACTGGGATAGGTAGGGGAAAATTATTTGGGAGTGTGTGAGAAAGAGGCCTTCCCAAGGAACTTCAAATTACACCATCTTTACAGGGCTTGTTTTATTCTTTTTACGTAATGATTCAGTAGTCACTATCAACTGGGACTGGAATTAGGATGGACTTTAAATCTCTTGTTGAGATGTTTTCTTATGGCAAGGTCTCATTAACATCATTTAAACAGAGTATAGCACAACACCCCAAGCAGGTGGGTGCTTAGTAAGTATTATCATGCAATGATAATGATGATGTAAAACTATAGGCTTCAGGTAAGGGTTGATGACTTATTCACCACACACCTTAAACTACATTCTTAAAACACAGATGAAACTCATTAAATTATTTTGACAGTTTTATATGCTTCATCAACATGTTGGATATGGGATAAACAAACGGCCTACAATTAACTACAAACAATTATTTCCACTATTATTAACGGATGTTCACCAATAGCATTATATAACCTACACAACAAAGAGCATCTACTTGCAAGAAATGCAGCACATTGTTTTTTATTTCCTGTATCTCATTTATTCAATACACATTTTTTCCATGAGAAACATTATTGGTGTTAACACTCATCCAAAAGTTCATTACTTAATGCAAACGATTTTCTAGGTAGAGAAAAAAATTGTATATATTTCTGTAGATGAGGGCACATTTTGCAACATATTTTGTAATTTTCCTCTCAGAAGTATGAAAATTCTAAAGAAAAGATTATGAAATATATTGAAGTGAAACCTCTTAAAGGCAGGAACTAGCTTATTTTTTTTCAGTATTTTCTTTTGTACTTCTAAATAGAGTCTGGACTTTATCTTCACATTGTTTTATAGAACTCATATATCTGTATTTTTCTTGAATTTGCATTATTAGGTCCACAAGAGACGTACTTTTTTTTTTTAACTTTTATAAAATACTCAATTTGGGAAAGTCTGTCCTACTCGATTTCAAACAACGTGGGAGCGAGATCTTGTTTGACTTCATCCACGTATATTTTTCAGTAACAGGTTTCAGTGTCTTGCTCATAAATATTGCTTAAATAAAGCATGAATGCAAATTTTTCTTTCTGTAGTATTTTATACTTGTTTTAAAATAAGTTGAAAAGGGTTTAATTAAACATAGAAGTAGCTCCCCTCCAAAAATTTCTCTCCTTCACTATTTGTGATCACTAAGAGGAACCAGAAAGAAAACTCCCCAGCGAGACAAGTGAAATATAAAAAGAATAAGAGAAAGAAAAAGAAAGGAACCTTGTTTTCTATACCACATTCACTTAAGACAAAAATAGGGAAGCTATTTTTTAGCTTGAAAATAATGTTATGTGTTCTATGCTGCAGATATTCAATTTTATATCCTAGGAAACACTACTGTTCTACTAGGAGGCAGTGTAAGTGTGAGTCCTGGCTCTGCCGCTTGTTGTGAGACCTTGGTCAAGCTACCCGACCTTGCCAACCCTTACCGTCCCGGTCCGTAAAAGGTAGTAACATCTACCTCCACAAGCTATTGATCGAATAAGGCTGACAACACAGCGATGACACGTGCCAAGCGCTCCTATGGCACCTGTCATCACGAGCAGCTCAGTGAAGTTCGTATCTCAGCAACTCGGTGGGTCAATGCAGTAGACGTAGAAGCACACTGATGGGAATGCGTAGGTTGAATTTCATTACACAGGTTAGTATTAGCCAGGCATTTTACTAGCTGGACTCTGAGTATTGTTTAATCTCACTGTGTTTGATTAGCCAAATTCAAAATTAGTAATTCTGCGCTCAGGTTATCTCATTCTCCACGGCGCGGTCAGAGAAGACGCTGCCTCTTGAGGACCGCAGACCGCAGCGTTTGCAGTGCGCGTTTGCTGTGGCGGAAGAGAACACCGGACGTTCAAGCCCGGGCTCAAGCCACGATCTCTCAAACCATGAAGACATCCGCAGCGAATTTACAAAAAAAAAAAAAGGCAGAGCAACACCGACATGTCAGTCTTCTAAAGCTTCCGAAGCCGCTGCCGGATTCCAGGGCGCTGGCGCGCTCGCGGCACTGCGACAGGGGCGGGGCCGCAGCCGTAAAGCAGCGCCCCAGACCACGTGGGCTCCGACGCGGCCCGGTGCCCTTGGAGGCTCTTGCTGGGGGGTCATGGCAGGTTCGGTGCAGGGCAGTGGGTCCAGGGCTCTGGACCTGCTCCGGACCCTGCCCCGGGTTAGCCTGGCCAACTTAAAGCCGAATCCGGGCTCCAGGAAACTGGTAAGTGGCTGGTGGCGTTGCGGGCAAGCGCTGGCGCACGGGGCGATGGAAGCGGCCCTGCACTGCCCGCGCTTTCCGGGGACTGCTTACTCCAGAGGGTATTGGGATGGAGGTAGGGTTTCTGAGTCCCTGTTCTCCTTAACTGCAGAGGAAAATCTTCTCGCGTGGTGTCAACTCGTAATACGGTTTATGCTTAAAAGCATAATTATGCTAGGGCGTAGGAGCGAAGTCGCACTGCAAAATGATTGTCCCGTTCAAAATTGGAATTAAAATGAAGGACTTTTCCAGTATAGCTTCATGGGAAAGAGTTGAATTGATTTATTCCGTTAGATGTCTCTTCAAATCACTAAATACAGCCAGAAAAGCTGTTAGGTGACGTACTGTAATTTTGAAAATCAGTTCGTTGCCTTCGTGAAGTGACAGGAAGTAAATTAAGAAAAATGTTTTCTTTATAAATTAATCTTTAAATAAAATAATGTATGGGTAGCAATGACATATTTACAATTCCAAAATAGAATTTCTTAACTATCATGTAAGCTTTGTTTGTTGTGGATGTTTAACTCTAGGTTTTTTTCCGTTCGAGCCTGTTGTAGAACCCTTATCCCCATCCCATCCTTGGAAGTTTGCCTTTGAAACACAGCTTGCACTTTGGTTGCAAGAATTAGGTACATCTTCAGAGGCAAAGATGCTGATTTAGAGTGTTTGGACGCTAGAGCAGCTAGGACAGTGCTTGGCACAAGGTAGTGTTAGCTAGTACTGGTTGGTTGGATGAATAAATGGTGTAACAAAAAATATACAACGAAAAGATGAGATACAGTTTATAAAAAGGCATCTGTAGATCATAAAACTTTGTTCTTTCCTTTAGGAAAGACGACCGAGGGGGCGGAGAAGAGGTAGAAGATGTGGCAGAGGCGACAGATAAAGGAGAACGACAGAGAGGAACCCGGCCCCGACTGGGCTTTGAGGGAGGCCAGACTCCATTTTACATACAAATCCCAAAATACGGGTTTAATGAAGGACATAGGTAGGTTGTTCTGCTTTTTAAAGTAGAAAGCCCTGTTTTTCGCTGAGAATCACCTAAAAAATAGCTTGGTAGAAATTGATAGTCACTTTGAAGCAAACTTTTGCCCCTGTTCCTCTGAAGCATCTTTAGTCGTGCAATTAGTTTGGAATAGCAGGGAAAAAAGCCCAGACATTGAGCCTGCAAAATGGAGATAATGATGCCTGCTCTCCTGGTTGTTTAGAGGCTTAGCAATAATATATATAAAAACCTGGCTCATTGTGATTACCCAATAAATGACAACTACGATGGTTACTTTGAGTTCCATTCATGCATAATTCAGATAGTGGGTTAAATTTTCCCCAAATTTGTTTGTTGATTTGTGTAAATGAGTGAAGTAAAATGCTTAAGAGGCAAAGTATTTTTAGCAAAATAAAGGAAATACTGGTTTTGTGTCGTTACCAAAAATCAAGCAGTATAACGTTTCTGTTGTAGTCAGGAGGGTCTTATTTTGTTACCATCTAAATTGTTGGAGGAAAATAGAGAACAAAACTTTTAAGTTGATGTGGAGAACTTAAGAGGAAGAGAGTTGAGTTTTCCAACTGTTACTTTCTTGTTTTGTAGCTTCAGACGCCGGTATCAGCCTTTGAGTCTCAACAGGCTGCAGTGTCTTATTGATTTGGGTCGAGTTGATCCTACTCAGCCTATTGACTTAACCCAGCTTGTCAATGGGAGAGGTGTGACCATCCAGCCATATAAAAGGGATTATGGTGTCCAGCTGGTAGAGGAGGTAAGTCTGGATTAGTATTTTTGGAGTTAGATAGGAGGCTATTTCTGATTTTCATATAATCTATACTCTGCCTCCTTTGTTTTTATCCCTTTTGAATTGTTATAACCATTACATAGTGGTGATTGTGTTTATACTCAGTTGTGGTTTTAGAAAGCCAGCATGATCACGTCGAGGGGCCTCTGTTCCCATGGTCCGGGAATGCTCTTCTCCCGTGTGTCCGTTCAGCTTGTTCCCTCCCTCCCTTTGGTTCTCTGTTCAGATCTGATAATATCAGAAAGGTCTTTTTTGATTTTCTTTTATAAAGGAACACTCAGCCCCCACCCGCTTCCCCCACAGTCGTACTCTGTCTGCATTACTCTGCCCGAAGTATTTTTTCTTTGAATATATGAACACCTGACATTTATTACTAAGTAATGCATTTATTTTTCACTGTCTTCCTCAGTGTGATGTAAGTTCTTTGAGAGCAGGTACTGTGATTCATTCCTATGTTTGCAATATTGGAAATATTGGCTCATGATAATAACTCAGTATTTATGGAAGAAAGGGATCAAATCCAATTCTAATCGCAGTAAAGGACTTTTCTATTTATAGACATTGGCCAGGCATTTCATAAGCAAATAAACGTGTTGTTAATTAACTGCTCCTCCTCCTTGTTGTCAGTAATGTAACTGTGTGAGTAACTTAGTGTCCACTAGAGGGAGGCATATGTTTATGGAAAAACCTTTTAGATTCCTTTGAAAAAGTAAACCTTACGGATAAAGGATTTTCAAATAAGATGATTTGAAGATAGATTACCAAATATGCGATTAAGTCTCAGTATCCTACTCTGGGTGTATAAGGGAATGCACATGTAAATTGACATGGAAAAATCCGTGACCTCTTCAGCTGTTAAACTGCGCATCCCAGCAACTCACAGGTATGTGTCTATTAAACTAACAAAAATAATCCTGAAAACGACACCAGGGCAGTGGTTGTGTAAGTACAGTTCCACATCGTTTACAGCGCTGTAAATTGATTTCAGATTTGTAGTAAATAGTGGATAATAAGACTTTCTGATCCTTCAGCATAAAATTACCAATTTGGAAAGACATGTTTTCAAGGAAAAACAAAATAAACCTAACTGATAGAAAGACATTCCTAAAAATGCTTTTATAATACTTAAAATACTGCAACTAACCCCAATGTCCAAGGATGGGGAGTGGTCAAGCAATCTATGGAATAGTAATTAAAAATCACAAATTATAGGGGCTGGCCCTGTGGCCTAGTGGTTAAGTTTGGCGCCCTCCCCTTCTGTGGCCTGGGTTCAGTTCCTGGGTACAGACCCACACCACTCGTCGACGGCCATGCTCTGGCAGCAACCCGCAGACAAAATAGAGAAAGACGGGCAACAGATGTTAGCTCAGGGTGAATCTTCCTCAGCAGAAAAAAAAAAAAAAATCACAAATAATATGGCAAGACCTTACTTTATTGAGTCAAACGTACCATAATTATTAAAATGCAGGTCGGTATCATAGATGGAAAAAGTGTATCTTAGAATTGATGGAATATTTTTTAAATATATTAAAGGTTCATAATTAATAAAAGGAACTTGATTGGGAGCCAGCTTGTTTCAACCACACCAAAATAGGAAAAAATTCTTATCACTACAAAAAGAATGGTAATGATGCCATCTTTTTATTTTTGTCAGAATCTGTTTTGAAATTAAAATATAGCACATCCTAACTAAAGTGATCAAAAGTAGAACTTAAAAAAGTTCAGGACTACATTTTTCAGTGTTGACCATGGTAGGGAAAGGTAAACTTATTTTCTGTCAGTTTAGAGGCTGTAGTAAAGTCAATAATGAATGCAAAGTGAATTTCTGTTGTCCTTTGCTCCCTTTTTTCTTAGAGGGGGTGACCCCTCCAAAGCTCAGATATTTTATTCTTTCGCTGATTCTAGCCCACTCGTCCCCCTCTTTAACCTTCTCTTGGCCTCTTGCTTGTTAAGGGATAGGAAGATAAGTCATGATCTGTATCCTACAGCATAATGTTGTGGTTAAGAACACATACTGTGGCTGGACTGTCTGGGTTAGAATCCTAGCTTTGTGATTTTGGGCAAGGTATTTAACCTATCTGTGCTTCAGTTTCCCCATCTGTGAAGTTGGTTTAGCAATAATTCTGTCATAGGGTTGTTATGAGGGTTAAACAGCCAACTATTACCGAAGTACTGGGAATGGGTGCTTATATTGGTGTCTACGAAATACATCAAGTGAAAATATAGTCATCTCTGCTCACAGGGAAGGAAAATTGGTAAAAGAAGGGGGCCTAGAAAATGTAAAAGAATTTGATGTTATTTGATAGGACCTGGAAGCAGAAGTCTTTGAAGTAGGAATTGCTGTTACATTGTGGGCATTTTGGAGGAGGAAACACAGTGTAAAAAGGAAGCTTGCCATAGTTAATTTACTTTTAGCCAAGCTAGCTACTCACAGACTATTTTGACGTGTTACAGGGTGCTGATACCTTTAAGGCGAAAGTTAATATTGAAGTACAGTTGGCTTCGGAACTAGCCATTGCTGCAATCGAAGAGAGTGGTGGTGTCGTTACTACAGCCTTCTGTGATCCCAGAAGTCTGGGTAAGCTTGCTCCGCAGTCATTTTCTTCTCTCCCTCTTTGTCTCATGCTGGCTGCATGTGAGGATTGTAAAAGTCCTCATGGCTGTTTGACTTGCCGTTTGGACACCTCTGTTTTCTGTTTCAGGATTTCTTATTAGTGCTGTGGCTGGTGGGGCTCTGTCCTCTGATAGACCTCAGCCAGTAGGTCATAAAAAGGTTTTGTTTTTGTTTTTGAACACAGGGCTTAAATACAATGTTACCTATGTCTAGAAACTCACTAATGGTTGGTAACCCAGGAGTAACTCTGACTTTCAAGATACAAACTTTTGAAAATTAAGCATTTCCATTTGTTTACTTAAAACAAGCTTATTTAATTAAAAGAGTTCTTGGAATTAAGTTCTCATCTTGGTCATATTTAAAAATTAATGATTATAAAATACCATTATTAAAAGAAAACCATCATGTAAATAAAATAGTCAACATTTGCCTTTCTCTTTTTTTAATTTAAAAATTGTTTTAGAAATTCTATGCAAACCTGTTCCATTCTTTCTGCGTGGACAACCCATTCCAAAACGAATGCTTGCACCTGAAGCACTGGTGCCGTATTATACTGATGCAAAGAATCGTGGTGACCTGGCGGATCCGGCCAAATTTCCTGAAGCAAGACTTGAACTCGCCCAGAAGTATGGTTATATTTTACCTGACGTTACTAAAGATGAACTCTTCAAAGTTACTACTCGAAAGGACCCAAGGCAGATTTTCTTTGGTCTTGCTCCTGGACGGGTGGTGAATATGGCAGATAAGAAAATCCTGAAACCTACAGAGGAGAATGTCCTCAAGTATTACAGCTCATGAATTCCCTTCCAAGAAAGCAGAGTTGGAAAAGAGGACTGGAAAAGGAGGCCATGCGATAAAACAAAGAATTGGTGCGGTCACTGTGTTTGAGTGATGTCTACGACCTGGCTCTCAATAATACTTTCATCTTGGTCATTGTATTATTTCTTATCATAGTCATTATCAAGGAAAGTCTGCCTAGCAATGGCTTAAACAAATTAGTTTTTTTCTTATTTTTTATCACCTAAGAAGAATTGGTAGTGACGGTAATAGCCATAGCAGTTCAATAATCTTGCAGTTTCTGTATCTGCAATTCTCATGGCCTCTCCCCAAGACCCTAAGATGATCACCATGGCTCCAGTAAGAATAACCTTAAAGGGCAGGAAGAAGCGGGGAGAATGGTTCAAGCTATAGCTGCCCTGTTCATAAGGAAGCAAAAGTTTTCTCATGACCACCCCTTGCAGACTTTCATATACATCTTATTATCCATAGCTGTGTCATTTGATTCCCTCTAAGGGCAATGAGGCTGACGCACTGAGACTTAACTATGCCTGCCTCTACAGTTGGTAGATGGGAGAGGCAGAACATCCTTGGGGATGGAAATTGATTAGCCAACCACTAAGGACTGCCAACGTCATCAAAAAAGTTATTCATTCAGTATATATTTGTTGAATGTCAAGTATTCTAGGTTCTATTTAAATAACATAATATACATATATTTTATAGGGTACTTGATATTTACAAAATATATTTTTATAAATATAAAATAATTAAAAATACTTTAGAAAAGGTGCACTACTTCAAAAAAAGATCATAATAGAAGTTTTCAATGTACATGTTTTAAAATGTGCTTTCAAAAACTGTACCTAGGCATTCTGGAAAATGTAATGAAAACAGGTATTGCAGTTTGAATGGTACTACGCTAGAAAACAGAAGTAAATAGTTGTAGCAAAAACTTGTAGATATAAAGATGTTTCTGTGAGAACATAAAGGGCTGATGTACCCATAATGCACATGACAGAGGGTTTAACAATGTGCTGCCAGGCACCGTAGCTTTTATATACTCGTTGATCCGTTGCTGCTGCTATTAAGTTGGTTTTTCTTACTAACGCAATAGGATAGACTTAGGGTAGATGATAATAACACATTGTGTTCTGTGAGAAAATATTGGGCCGTGGAAAAGAGAAAATTAAAAGGGGCGATTTAATTTTGAAGTTACATATATGATCCTGAAAGAGATAGAGAAACAACAGGAATAGTATTATCTTATAATAGCACATCTATTTATTTGGTAAATTTAAGACAACTGTTTAATAGTATCTTTATTATGTTCAAGATTATCATTATTATGTTTAAGATATTATTATTATGTTTTTAAGACATAATTTTCACTCTGAGCTCATTAGTAACAGTATAACAAAAGTTGAGGCAAATTCATTTTTGTTTTCAATCTGAAAAAAGTCACTTTTGGAAGTTTCAAGAATGGAAAAAGTGCTATAAATGTGTTTCATTAAATTGTTCTTTTAAAAATGTATTTTGAAAGTCTACAACAATGTATGAACACACCATTTTACTATTAATTTCTTCTCCTGTACATATCCGTGAGACCAGAATAAAAATGGACTATTTTCCTGGCTAGATATGCATTTATTTCATAAAGGAGCTCCTAATTGCGGAAATACTTGGGTGAAACCATCATCTCCATTCTCTGGATCCATTCCCAACGTCAGATGGAGAGACGAATGTGACTGGATTTCACCTGTTCAGCTTGTAACCCCAACCTTTGTCTCCACTTGGAATAAAGTTGTGTACTTTCGCTATCAAAAGGAACTTCCCATTCACCATCTGGCCCTTCAGCAGTCCCCTAAGCACTAAAAATAGAAGTAAGACTAAACGGGTGAAATTAATTTTAATGATTTGTTTTACTTAAGCCAGTATTTCCAAGTATTGTCATTTCAATGTGTACGTAGTGTACACTTAGTAATGAGATATTTGATCTTCTTTTTTTGTACTAAGTTTTCAAAATCTGGCTTTTACAGCCTATCTCAATTCAGACTATCTGCATTTCAAGTGTTCAATAGCCACATGTGGCTAATGGCTACTGTGTTGGACAGTCCAACTCCAGAGTATCTGGGATTTAGCTACTCTGTTTCCAGTTGACTAAAGCAGCACAGCTACCGTGACAATCAAGTTCGGTGGTGGGTTAAAATAGTTCTATATGAATTGATGTGCATAATGAAGATGCATGCCTAATTAAAATACAAAACCACCTCCCCTTGGAGAGAAATCAAGCAGGTACCATAAGCCAAAACATAGACCACACATCAGAAAATATTTAGATAATCATCACAAATCTGCTTTTAATTTTGAAATATTTGAAACATAACCAGCCAATATTAGAAGACTAACAGAAAATATTTGAAGTAATCCAATAGTACAAAATAGAGGCAATAAAAGTTATGAGTATTTAATAAATGTTGTGTTCAATAACATGGATAATATAGCCATGAAGTATCTTTAAGTAAAAAGAGTTAGAAGACACTGTGTCTGATATTACTTCATTTTGGTAAAATAAAAACATTTATCATTATTTGAACAAATACATAGTAAAAAACATTGAAAATGCTTATTTATGTTTTCTAAAGGCACCATTTTTTGTTCATAACAAAAAATAAAATAAGGCATGGCACTGTGCATGAGTAGCTAATCTGAAAAACCTTCCACTGTAAACGCCTGGATATGCAAGACAAATTATATCAAGCATTCTTGTACCTGCAAAATTGAGGTCATATAAAGGAAAGCACAATGCCTCGTTTTCCACAAAGGAGGAGGAGTTCAGAACAAGCTCAATGAGCATCCAGTGCTGAGGCTGGTGTACCGCTTCCCTAAGTTGATGGGTATGGGAGGATGGGTGGGGAGCTTCTCTAGAACCTAGAGGATTGGGTTTTACTATCCCTACTGGAAGAGGAACTCTGTACTGGGACCCTGAAGGATCCGTGTTTCACAATGAAACCCCTACAGTAAAACTAACCCTCAATGAAAAACTTGGCTGAAATAGAAACCCACAAACACAGGGAGTTGACAGACAAGTCTTTGTTTTTTTCTTGGACTCCAGCTGGGATTCCTCTAAGAATTTGTCACTAAATGTGTGCCATCCAGTTGGTGTGGCTTCAGTGTCCACCACAACTGTACCTAGGAAAAGTCTAGCCGAAAAATAAATATAAAAGTATATTCTAAATTAATTGCATTTCCGTAGCAAGAGAAACTCTACACCCAGGCTACACAACAGTTTCAAGATAAAGCATTATGAAGTTTTAGCTTCTAGTATAAATATAAATTTACAAATCCTATATTGGGGTTTCTATTGTTAGATAACAAATTCTTACAAAACTACTGGCTGAAAATCACCTTTCCATATACTTATGGGTTCTGTGGGTTTAGAATTCAGGAAAAGCATAGGAGGAAGCTTCTACATGTTGCATGGTGTCTGGGGCACAGGCTCGTGAAGACTTGACAGGTCAGGGTGACTCCGTGGCTGGTGGCTGGAATCAATCAGAGGAGTCTTCACATGTCTGTGAGTTGATTTTGGCTGTAGTCTGGGTCCTCAGTGAGGGTTCACAGGAGCACCAGCATTTGGCCTCTCCGTGTGACTTGGGATTTCCACTGCATGGTGGCCCCAAGGTTCCAAAAGCAAGCGTCTTTGCAAACAAGTCAGAATCAACATTGCCTTTCATGACATAGCTTCAGGAGTCCTGCAGCATCACATCTGCTATATTCTATTTGTTAAAAGTGAGTTACTTATATCAGCTGAGATTTGAAGGAAGGGGACACGGAAACTGCCCTCAATGAGAAGAGTGTTAAAGGATTTATGGACATATTTTAAAAACACCACAGTCTGCATTTGGGCTACAAATTATTTAAATTCCTCTCACTTGCAAAACATACTTACCTTCTCCCAAGACCCCTCAAAAATTTGATTTCATTACAGCATTTGGGTCCGGTTCAAGGCCCAGGATCTCATAATCTAAATCAGATCCAGGCCAGATTAAGTTCTTCAGATACAGTCACCCTTGATATGAAGACCTGTGAAGCAAAGAGGTAAGTTTTCTGCCCCCTCTAGCCACACCCCTCTTCCAAACATACACATCTGTGGGGATACAGGCATTGGATAACTGCTACTGATATACCCACTTAAAAAGATGGCAAAAAAAAAAATTTGTTATGTAACAGTGATACAGTGTCGGATACATATGCTGTGTATCCACAGCAATTCTGAGGTACACCCAGGTGCATGCTGGCAGTTCTCTGATGTAGGCTCAGCCCTACTCTCTGGAGGGTTTTTTTCTTGCTTTTGTTTTGCTTTCCCCATGGTGCTTGGCTTTGACTTCTGGTTTCTTGGTTCTGTACTCTGACAAGCTGCACGGTATTTCCATAGATAAAGCATGACAAATTATGAGCTAAAGATGCCAAGTTATAAGGCCCATTATGAAAAAACCTAACATGATTGAATGTAATTAATATCAACTGAAAGTAGGTTTAGAATGCTAAGAATTTATAAAAGTGGTATGATAAATTATAAAAAGCATATTTTAAATGATTAAGACACAATCTTAAAATCTGAAAAATAAGATACCACGAAGGGGTAGGTATAAAAAAGTAGAATTTTATAAACAAAAGTTTTATTAAAATTTAAAACACCTTACACGGGTAAAATAACAGTTTAGATACAACTGAAGACAGAATTAGTTAACCAGAAGAAAGGACTAAAGGGAATGCAGATTAGAGTGAAAAACAAATATGTAAGGTTTAATGAGCTTGTGGGATAAAACTGTATGGTCTAACATATCTAATGGAATGTCTTTGAGGAAAGGAAAGAGGCAATATATGATGTGAAAATGATTGAAAATATTCCAGACTTATCTTAAATCGTTAGATCCCAGAAGTATAATTACCCCCCAAAAGGATAAGTAACAATAAATCTATACCTAGAAATATTCTAAAGGAAATTTCAGAGTCAGAGCTTACAAGCAGCCTGGGGAAAAAAGACAGGATAACTACAAAAAACAGTAAGCTTGACGTTAAAGTTAACATCAATAAAATGTCGAAAGATAATATTATATATTCATGGTGCTCAGAAAAATTAACTATCATTCTAGAATTCCAAGCCCAGGTAAACTACCATTAAGCGTAGGCATGAAATAGACATTTTCTAGAGAAACCACGAGGCAGGAGGTGTCTACCACTTATAGACATTCATAAAAGAACTTACAAAGGGTGTCATTTAGGAGGAGGGAAGTCTCCACACTAGGAAGGAATAGGATACTAGATCCAATGGGGATCGAAGAATCTGTTAGATACATGGGTAAGTCCAATTAAGGTTTACCCAAGTTCTGGAGATATAAAAAATTATGGAAAAGAAAAGTGTGTAAGACAGGAGGCAGTGGAGTAACTGGAAGTAACAGATAATAAGCATCTTGTATATCTTGGGAGGAGACTAATCATAACTCACTTTAGACATTCTTAAATGAATTACGGTTATTAAAATTGTTAAAATATCACAAAAGTCAGAGAGAGAAGATAAAACTCTGTTTCAGGAATATAGAAGAGAAGGGACTTTGAAAATTCTCTCATGACAAAAGCACTTAGAATATTGCAAACACCATTGTAAAGGTATACTGAAATGCTCATGATTGAAAGTGTAACACCTCGGCTCCAAAAACAAAGAGTGAATGGACAGCTGGAGTGGAAAGTGAGAGCTGACACAGCTGCTGTGCCAGGAGGCACGTCTGTATAGTGGTGACCGAAGGCTTGGCTGATAGTCGTCCACAAGACAACGTGTAAGTTCTACACTAGGGCTGAAAGGGAGCACCGATGCTTCAGCCGTGCTTGTGGCAATTGTTGATAGTGGTGATCAAAGGGCTTGAGTGCTAATGGTCACATAGGATGTGGGAATTTGAGCAACAGATTTGAGCATGAAGCCTGGACTTGCAAAGGATCTCTGCTCTCCGTGTAAATGTGGACCAAAAGAAAATGCCCACCTTCAATAGGAAATGAAAAGAAATACTGTCTGCTTCAGTTCTGGCTGTGGAAAGGGTAGAAAAAAAATTTTCCCCCTAACATTTTATGACCACATGCTTCCATTCACATGGATTTTTGTGCTCATATTTGTATTGCTTTACTTATGAGGTCTGGGAACTCAGACGACACAGGATTTCTGAGATAAAGTCGCACCAAATGGAAACTTTGAATCTAAAATAACAAAATACAAGAGGAAGCAAGCTATCATGATGTCAGCAGCAGACAGAAACAAATCGCATCACTAATCTGTCAAGAAAAGCAGAATAGAATTATTGGACGGAGACTATGTGGTGTAGACTGGCTAGCTGTTCTCTCAATGTATTTCATCTTCCTCTCGGATTCAGAGATGGAGTCATTACATCTCCAAGTTTCCCTTATGGTTGGCTATGGCCATATGACCAAGTTCTGGCCTATGGAATGTGTCACTTTCAGGCCTACTTGATAGAAACTTCCAAAATACAATCCTCCATTCTCAACCTTGCAGAATGGAGAGAACAGTATGGGTTTGGAGGAGGAGGATCCAAGATGTATACTCAAATAGGCACAAGGAAGACCACTCAGCCCCAAATACCTGTTGATCTGATTTCTGTTTGCAAGGAATACATGGCACAGAGACTGATTGCGTTTTTGCAGCAACAGCTAGCACTAAACAAATCAATAAACTATAAAATATGTGTAAGTGATTAAACAGATAAAAGAAGGAATTGAAAATAAGAAAAAGAAAAACTCTTTCAGTAAGGACCAGGCAGATTTGGAAAAGAACCAAAGTGAATACCTATAAATTATATGCGTCATCTTGTATATCTTGGGAGGAGACTAATCATAACTAACTTTAGACATTCTTAAATGAATGACAGTTATTAAAATTGTTAAAATATCACGAAAGTAAGAGAGAGAGAAGATAAAACCCTGTTTCAGGAATCATATGAAAGCCTGGGGGAGGGTGTGGTCTTTACTCCCAGGGATCATCATCTGTATTATTGATCCTTCAGCCAGTTGCAGCTATGTGACAGTGAGGTCCAGAGACGGTCCTCTGCTTCAAGCAAATTTGGAACTATTCCCTTTAGCGGCTGCCACTCTGATCCTAGATTAATCCATAAAAGCTATGATCTTAAGCATTTTCCATCAAGCTAATGAAGCTCAGCCATCAGGGTTCCTACACTTGCTTGCACTCCTTAAGGGCCTTGGGATAAAATCCAGCAGTTTGTTCACCTGGTCAGAGATTTTTTTGTAACGTTGAAATAGTTTTAAATGCAACTGACTCCTGTCTCCAACTCTCAACTTTCCCTACATCCCATATTCTCTCGTATCAGAAGGCTTGAGAACGACAAAGCTGACTTAGGGTATGACTAAATTTGGCTGAATGGCACTGATTTTTGTGGTTTGCAGTCACATCTGTATTAAGTTATTTAGAACAGATGTAGCAAGATGACCACTCTCCACTGTGCTGATTCATCCTGCACCGTTGTGACACAACAGTGTCACAAAATACGTCAGGTGCAGCGCATGTCCTTTTTTTCATTGGAGTAAAGGCTTCTACCACAGTTCCTCATGCTGTTGACTATTTCAATATTTTACAATAGTTTACATTTTCTTTGGGAATTTGGCTATTATGTGGAATATGTTGACTACAGAGCAACTTGAGTTTTTCTTTATCATTTAAATGTAATAAGATGCTCATTATACAGCTGTTCAAGCCTTGTAAGGTGAGTACAGCAAGGTTCTGAAAACTAAAACATATTTTTGCTGAATTAGAGGAGAAACCCATTCACAAATGAGATGCAAAATATGTATTTAAAAAGCTAATAAAGTTTGAATCCTCTATCTTAACTGAAATGACATTTGGAAGAGTTTCAATGAACCCTGTTAGAAGTGGCAGATTCCTGGTTGGGTGTAGGAAGTTGCTGTGGCTGGGTGGCACGGAGGCTCCAATATTTCACATCCCTCGGTTTCTGTGCCCTTCGCCATGTGACTTGCACCGTCTGCCAACTCAGCCCTTCGAAACAGGCCTAGACTTGTGAGCTGCTTTGGTCAACAGAGTGGGCAAATGTGCCAGTGTGCCAGTTCTGACCCTAGGCCTTCAGAAGCTGTGTGTGCCTGTGGAGTTGATTTCCCCTCTGTCGTGATCATGAGAACACGTCTGTGTAGCCTGTTGGGGGATCAGGAACCATGTGGAGGAGAGATGCCTCACTCCCCCTAGAGGACATTCCAGACCAGCCAGCACCCAGCTGACAAGCCAGCTGAATGCGGACACCTGAGTGAGCCCAACAGAGCTCGGCAGAGCCCGTCCGAGACCAGCGCAAGCAGCCAGCTACCCCCGAGACTGTGCAGAAATGGTCAGTAACAGGTTTTTTGTTCTACCCAAGTTACGTTTTGAAGTGGGTTTATTATGCTCGTTATTGTGACAACAGATGCCTGACATAGAGGGATGCATTCTTTGTTTTTGTTTTTATTAATGAAAGAAATAAGAGGAAAAACAGCTAAGAATTAGGGAAATATGGGAAATGTAATAAAATGAGCCCTAAACTTCATAGACATTATTCAAATACTGTAGTGGGCTGCACGGTGGTCCCCAAAAGATATGTCCACATCCTAACCCCTGAAATTGGTGACTGTTACCTTATTTGGAAAAAGGGCCTTTGCAGTTGTAGTTAAATTACAGATTTGAGATGAGATCATCCTGTAGGATCCAGGTGGGCCCTCAATCCAGTGACAGCTGTTCTTATAAGACACACACAAGAGAAGACAGACATAGAAGAGGGGGCGACGTGAGGACAGAGACACATTGGAGGGATGTGGCCACCAGCTGAGGAAGCTTCAGCCACCAGAAGCCACAGGGGCGTGAAGTGGATGCTCCCCGCAGTCTCTGCAGGGAACGCGGCCCTGCCGACAACTGGATCTGAGAATCTTGCCTCCAGAGCTGGAGGAGAGGACATTTATGGTTTTTTTAGGCACCCAGTTTGTGGCAACTTGTTACAGTGACCCTAGGAAATTAATGCAGGTACCCAGAAGTAATTTGTAGTCAAAACATTTTAGATTCTGACCAAGCCGCTGCCTCAGAAACCACACGAGCCTCTTATTGTCTGTGATGGTCTCTAGGGAATGAGCTGGTCAGAGTCAGGAAGGAGGGGCTCGAGACCTTCCCATCTGTTCACCAGCAGCGATGCCCTGACACTCACCTGAGCAGGGAACAACGCTTCCCCGGGCCGTTCAAGCCTCATTATCTTCTTCTCCCTCGGATCACGGGATTATCCAATTCTTTCTCTACCACAAGTATCAGTATTTTCCAAGATTTTTGTATCTTAATGTCACGGTCATTAGCACTTCCTTAGGCCCATTCCTCACTAACTTTAGAAGCACATCCTGCTTAACACTGTTCAAAAATTATTTGAATACACTGTTTTCGTTGTCCCTCAGTCACAAACAAATGTAGATATTAATCAAACAGAATACTAATCTGTGATAGGAAAAAGCTGTAACCAAAGCCCTGTCAGACACAGTACGTCCGCTAGTTTCCTGTGACTGCATCTATTTCTATTAGGATTTTATGGATTAAGCACTGAAGATCCTAAAAAATAATATTCATTATGTGAACAGTATTTCCCAAGTATGACAGAAATATCACTAGTGGCGTTTAAAATAAAGTTATCTACCACATGTTGGGATTTTTAAATAAGTATGTATTATTCAAATAGATATTAGGAAAAAATAACACACCAATCTATGACTCCACATGTATTACTTCTTATGACAATGCTAAGTTTAAAAAAAAAAAAAGTGAGAAAGGGGCCGGCCCTGTGGTGTAGTGCTTAAGTTCGGCACACTCCACTTCAGTGGCCCAGGTTCGTGGGTTCGGGTCCCAGGTGCAGACCTACACCACTCATCGGCCATGCTGTGGCAGCATCCCACATGCAAAATAGAAGAAGACTGGCACAGATGTTAGCTCAGGGAGAATCTTCCTCAAGCAAAAAAAGGAAGCTTGGCAACAGACGTTACCAAACAAACAGAACAACAAACAAAAAACAAGAGTGAGATAAAATGCTGTGGTATAAAACACAGCAAAAACAATGAAGGAGTAGGGAAATGACTTAAGTTTGGAAAATGCCACATCATACATACCTTATACATTTGCTAATTTTTCAATTATGTAAATTCTAGGAAATCAATAAAAACTAATAATTCTTAGCCCTAAGATCATTATTAAACGAGAGTGCTCTGAAGATCAGTCTCTCCTCCACTGCTGGCAACCTTCACAGTTGGCATCACAAATCCTCATTCACCAGTTTTCACCTGAGTAGTAGCCTCCTTCAGATTACACCTCTAAGAAAGTACTGCAGCCTAATAAAACGTCCCAACTCTGTCACATCACACGTCTACATTCTGAGGAACAGATAACAGAATTATACACGTGGAGAAGGAAAACTGCAGAATACTAATTTTCTACATACTCAGAACCTGCCTTTCCTTTGAGATTTGGATACAGTGGCTAGAATCCATCTAACAAGAAGATAATGCCCTAATACCATACTGGTATAAAACGTGCACTTACAACTGGCCAAAGCACAACAGAAGTCTCTCTCTCGCTCTGGTAAACTTCCACGGCAGGTGTTCCTGGTCAGCAGGCGGTCTGTTGCAGGCCGACTCAGGGATCCTGGCTCCTTCCATCTTGCAGCTCTGCCCTGGAGCTTCCTCGTTCCCTGCATTCAGCTGACTGAAGAAAGCAAGCCTGGAAGCAGCAGACTCTTGATGAAGTATCATCGAGACGTGCTCTGAGACAATTCTCCATGTCCCAACCAGCTCTGCTTCCATCTGCTGACCTTTGACTTTCAGTATCTGGTCAGACATAACTAACAGTAGTCTTGCAATCTTGACTCAAAAGCAGTGTTGGGACCCAGGGCAGACTGCCCCCAAAATATGCTACAATGGCACGCTGATTATTTTGACTTAGTTATTTGAGAAGCAGCTGATGCAAAAATTGCACTTTGACCCTTTCCATTTCCCCCTGAAAGCAGCAAACGAATCTCCCATGTGAAAAACAGCTTCCTCACGAGGCTGACCCAACGGCATAAGGGTTAAGTTGGCGTGCTCTGCTTCGGCGGCCCAGGGTTTGCAGGTCCGGATCCCGGGGCGGACCTAGCACCGCTCATCAAGCCACACTGCAGCGTCATCCCACATAAAACAGAGGAAGGTTGGCACAGATGATAGCTCAGGAACAATCTTCCTCAAGCAAAAAGGGTGAGGCTGGGAGGGGGTGGAATTCAGGGCGGAGAGGCCTGTATAAACACACCTTGTTACTTTTTTACTAATTTACCACCACAAGTCCAAACTCTGCTTAGATTGCTTACTAATGAAGCACCCAAACCTAAGTATCTTTGTCCTGTCAAATCCTCACAAATTTAGTGTTTCTGTGTGTAAAAAGTATAAAAGCTGCCTGCTTTGGTCACTTCTGAGCGTTAATTTTAGGATCTCCCACGTGTACGCATTACATTCGAGTTTTCTCTTTAATCTGTCTTGTGTTCATTTTACTATGAGGCCAGCCACAAGAACTCAAGAGGAATAAGGGGGAAATTTCCCCCTCCCGGACAGGGGCATCTACCACTTCCACTCATACCTGCTTCGCCGCAAGGGAATCTGAAAAGTGAAACCTGGAGCTGTAGAACTGTATCTTATGGAAGGACAGAACCGATTTAGATGGACAGCTAGCCATCTCTGCCACATACCAATGCCCAAAAATTATCATATCGCTTGTCACTCTACCATTAATGAAGGCTTTGCAAGACCTTCGACAACCTTTTCTGAGAAACGCAACTGTCCCTGGAAGAGCATGCCTGGACTTACTACCTCCACGTCTGTAACACAAGGGAGCCACAGACAATACCAATCATTTATCAGTTTAGCTAATCAGCCAAACATGAATCCCTTGGTCCCACCCATGGAGAGATCCTGATTAAGAGAGTCTGGGGTAAGGACAAGGATCTGTAGTTTCAGAGAGCTCCCTGAGTGATTCTGATGAGCCAGATTTGGGACCCCCTGGAGTAAAGTCCCTTCTAACTTCAAAAAAAAATAATATAAACCTAACATATATTTACTAGACAGAGAGCTGAAGTGTGGAGAAGAGGGGAAAAAAGGAGAAGAAGGGTGAATGAGGAAGGAGAGTAAACAAACGCACTCAATAGGGATGTCACACAGGGATTCCAAAACAATCTCTCATGCAAAATGACTCTGAGGAATGTCACTTTTAGCAAACACTGCCTCCACCTCCCACCCTGAAATCCTAGGGTGTTAAACACCACCCATATGGAAAACCAGATTACAGACCCTGAAGATTCTTAATGAAAACCATTTGGTCTCATTTTTTGAAAGACTATAATTCCTACTACCTCTCCTCGAATGATCTAAATTGTCTAAGCTATTTGTAAAAGCAGATTACCACCTTAGTTTAAATTCTAATGGTTTTATAGTTATATGAACTTCTATAACTGTGATTTCTCATTCTAGAATAATTGATCCAATAATACGCATCAAATTCTGGTCCGGAATCCACGATCAGCAGAAATCACAAGTGAATTACACACTTTGAAAGAAGTGGTTTGTTGCTTGCTCTAGGTTTAAAACACAAAGTTTCCATTATCCTTAGTAACTGACAAGCATGCTGGGCTTTGGCTACATTTGATGATTACACTGCTATTATTCCAAATGCATCAAACAATAAATATCTTTTTCCTATTAGGCTTCCTATTACCTTACTTGTTTTTATTTAAAACTTTTCGTGTTTTTGTTTAAAGGGAGGAAAAAAGCATATAAGAGAAAATAAAAGAGAAATAGGAACATGAAACACATTGAAAAGCACTGGCAATTAAGACTGAGATTATCCAGCTTCAGCAAAATGCATCTGAAACTAGAAGAGCTGAAGTACTTAAAATTTGTTTTAAGAAGCCTATGTTCGGATCTCCAACAAGCACTACATGTGTCTCAAATGCAGACATCCCTGCTATGGAAGGACTCTCCTGGCTGTCAGCTTAGTAAGGGGCTGACTCTGCTGGAAAGCATGACATTACACAATTACAAATGCTTGACAGTTCATGTGGTTTAGACAATTTGAGCACTCTGAATTGAATACCAAACAAAAACAGTAGTGCTATTTGGTTTCATATCATTTGACTTATGGCTTCTGGAACATCTTTTAATTTTTTCTGTATTTGTTAATTTTAAGGAGTGACTGTCATACTACGGTGGCTTAAAATAAAGTTTACAATATAACCAATGTGTATCTAAGAAATAGTCCTCATAATATGAGATAATTATGATACAAAAACAATTATCAAAGGCTAGAAAACAATAGGCAAAGGGAGAGTCCCCAAAAGTGCCCTTTTTAGCAACCAAACTGCCTAAGCAAAGAAGTAAGATTTCCCAAATCCTATGGTGTGATCTTACCAATTTCTAATGAACTGGAAGATGCAATCCTTAAAACTAAAAACAAAATCCAATTACTTTTCTGCTTTAGGGACTCAGCATCTGCTAGAATGACACTCATATACGCTGGTTTAGAAACAAACCTACTAACATAAAGAAAGCAACTTCAAAAATGTGGGTATATACAGCCTTCCCTCTCCACAGTCTTCCACACTCCCATTCCTATTTTGACTTTTCCTTTTTGTCTCGAAACTCCAACGCTCTCAGGCATAACAGTCTTGTCTGGCTGTCCTCTCCCTCTGACCAGGTCTGACAGAGTGTTAGGAGTCAGCCAGCCTCTACCGTTTTCACCTCTGTATCCACACACACCTTTCCTCCCCTAGGAAACAGGAGGAGTCGTGGTACCAACCCCCATATGCTCACTGTGAGGCTCAATCCTCAGTTAACTGAGGATAAACTCAGTACGTAATGTCCTTAGACCAGTGTTTGGCACCTGGCAAGTGCTCAGCAAGTATTAACCATCATCATCATCAAAAACAATCTTCTGTTTGATATCCCTACTGCTGAAAGTACTTTCAGACCATAATGCTGCAAGAACATATCTTCTCCACCATCACCCCCACCAGATCTTTTTCATACAAACTGAATAGTCCCTGTGTAGACAGACTTCGCAAAAAGAAAAGACATAAGTGTATGTTTTTTAAAAATTTGGCAGGTACAAAAAATAATTTGAATATGTGCGAGGCACTAAGCATAACATAAGAAAACCCTGAGTACAGATCACAGTTTAAGAAAATTAAATTCAGGGGGCCAGCCCCATGACCAAGCAGTTAAAATTCTGCACACTCAGCTTCAGGAGCCTGGGTTCACAGCTTCGCATCCCAGATACAAACCTACTCCACTCATCAGCCATGCTGTGGAGGCATCCCACACACAAAACAGAGGGAGACAGGCAACAGATGTTAGCTCAAGACGAGTCTTCCCCACCAAAAAAAAAAAAGAAAAAAATTAAATTCCTATCTTTCAGTTCCGTTTCGGGATCCCTATCACCTTCTCTCTTCTAATAGAGCTACCCACTAATTTGAATGTGTTTGTAATTAATCTGCTTTATTACTTTGCCATATCTGTATTCCTAACAGTATGGACTTTTGCTTCACATGTTTCAAAACTTTAAAAAAGGAAAAATACTATGTGCATTCTTCTGGAAGTAGCTTTTTTTCCTCAATATGATATTCCTGACAATAATCCTCAGTGGTGCAGGTGGCTAAAATCCATTCAGTTGCACTCCTATAGGAATACAATTTATCCATTCTCCTCGGATGGACACTGCTTCCAGTTTTTGCCTTTTACAAACAGTGCAACTGTGAGCATTTTGTCATGTCCTCAGGCACTCACATACATGCGTTTCTCTGGGGCACCAGTTTGCCAATTTTAGCATGCATTAAACCACCTGAACGGCTTGTTAAGACTGAAAGCTGGCTCATCCCCAAAGCCTCTGATTCAATAGGTCTAGGGTGGAGCCCCAAATTTTGCATTTATAAGAAGTTCCTGTGAGATGCTGAAAACACAATTTAGAAGCACTGCTCCAGGATAAAGACCCAGGAGTAGAATCACTGGGTCAAAGTGTACATCCATCTTTAACTTTACTAGGTAATCCCAAAGTTATGGTACCAATTTACAATCCCACCAGTTGTGTGTAAGCATTCCAGTTATTTCCGCCCTTCCTAAACAGCAGACATTGTCAGATTTTTACACTGTTGCCAACCCAATGTTATGAAACTATACACCACGTTGGTCCTAAACTGCCTTTCCCTAATTGCTAACGAAGTCGAGAATCTCTGCATGCAGGTTTCCTCTTCTGTGAGATGCCTACTTGGGTCATAGGCCCATTTTTCTATTGTTCTTACTGATTTGTCACTGTTTACCTTTCTAGATACAATCCTTTCTCAATAATACGTACTGAAAATATCTATTCTCACTTGTGACTTGTCTGTTCACTTTCTTGATGGTTTCTTTTCATAACCACAAGCTGTCAAATTAATGCTGTCAAAGCGGTCAATCTTTTCCTTTATGGTCTACACCTTCTGTGATCTGTTTAAGAAGCTCTTCCTTGTATTAGACTCACACAATTACTGTCCTACATTGTCTTCCAAAAATTTCATAGTTTTGCCTTCTGTATTTAAGCCTTTAATTCACCTGTAGTTGATTTTTCTGAATGATATGAATTAGAAATGTATCCCACTCTCAAGAAGTTTCCTATTGGCTAAGGCCCACAGATATGACCAACTATAACTTCAGAGAGGATAATGATTCCTGTTAACCCCTACCTTATTGAGGTTTATTCTGCTCTCTCATCAAGGCAAACCAAACACTGGATAATTTTCATACGGAAAACTTGGAGGGTTATTAGCAAATTAGTCAGACTATGATCCCCACCCCACCATACTCCAGGAAGAATCCTTAAAAATACCACACACACAAAAAAAGAGGCCAGCCCTGTGGCCAAGTGGTTAAGTTTACACACTCGGCTTCAGCAGCCCCAGCTTTTGCCAGTTCGGATCCTGGCTGCAGGCAGGGCCATGGCACCACTCATCAGGCCATGCTGAGGCAGCGTCCCACAGAGCACAACCAGGAAGGCCTACAAGTACAATACACAGCTATGCACTGGGGAGCTTTGGGGAGAAGAAGAAGAAAAACAAAGGTGCAAATCGTAAAAACAAAAAACAAATTTTTTTAACTCTAAATTTAGTCTTATTCTAAAAAACTGAAAGTTGAGCATTGGGGAAAGTGTGGCAAAATGAGCATTCTCAACAGTACTGGCTGGAATATAAATCTATACAAACTTTCTAGAGGGTTATTTGCAATATATCAAAAGCCTTAAAATACATATCTTCTTTGAGCTATCAATGACTCTTTACAGAACTTATCTTAAGGAAACAACTGAACAAAATACATATTTAGGAATATTCACCATGGAACTCTTTCTAATAGAAAAAATTGGAAACAGCCTAATCTCCAACAACGCAGGATGGGTTACAGACGTAGCTGCTGCAGCACATCCATATATGGTCATGCGCCATCTAAGGACGTTTCAGTCAACAGTAGATCACGTAGATGATGGCCATCCCATGAGATTAGTACCACAGAGCCTACATGTGTAGGAGGCTATGATAGAAGAAAATTTTATATATTGAGGTGTATGGGGAAGCCGTTCTGGTTTAAATGCGATTTGGACTAAATTTTATTTAAACCAAAGAAGCCTGACTTACAGCCTGTCAAATGTTCGTTGTATATTGTCCCAAAATAAAGAATGTACTCTTTTTTTTTCAATATTTCTTTTTCTGCTTTATCTCCCCAACCCCGCCCCCCCCGCACACAGTTGTATATCTTAGTTGCAGGCGCTTCTAGTTGTGGGATGTGGGAAGCCACCTCAACGTGGCCTGATGAGCGGTGCCATGTCCGCACCCAGGATGCGAACCCTGGGCCGCCGCAGCAGAGTGCGCGAACTTAGCCACTCAGCCACAGAGCCGGCCCCAGAATGTACTCTTTGAAGGTAAGAACCAATGCCTCTCTTCTTATGACACCAGTACTTTTTGAAGATAAGTGTCCTTTCCCATGACACTGGGGTCATGCTGACCCACTGTGTATGTACTCATCTATAACAAAGTATCTCCTTGAACCCTTGAGAGAATGTACCCCTGTCACACTTGATGTATGTCTGTTTGGAAATGGTATATAATGGTGCTGAAAAATCACTCTTCTTCACAGCACTTACGAAGGCTGCACTCCCAGGCTGCAGTCCTCAGCTTGGCTCGAATAAAACTCCCCGCTGTAGAATGACTATTGATTATTCGTGTCAACAGCTCGACCATCTAGGTTTGTGAAAGTACACTTTATGATGTTTGCACAATGATAAAATCACTTACACATTTCTCAGAACGTATCCCCATTGTTAAGCAAGGCATGACTATAGTGGAATACTATGATGATTATATAGCTGTGTTAATGTGGAAAGATGTTTCTAATAGTCTGGTAATTTCTAAAACCAGTTAACAAGATGCACATATGATATTCTTTTATTCTCAAATATTTATGGAGAGCCTTGTGTATGCCAAGCACCAAGCAAGTGACTGGTAAACAAAAAGAGATCTGTTCCCTGCTTCTAAGGAGCTTACAAGCTTTGGAGGGGGATGAGGGGGAGGGAGACAGGCCACATACATATCTTCCAACTGACTCCTGTTGGCATATTAAAGGGATATACGTTTTGAAAATACAGACCATTTATATGTGTCTGTGTATCTATGTAATATCTGCAGCACCTCATCAGCATAGTCTACAAAGAGAACACACACGCTCAGCTGTATGGACTAGGAAGTGGGTCAACAAGAGGATACTTGGAGCAACTGCCTTGTGATGAACTGAAGCACACAAATCTTCTACAAAAATGCTCTAGGGAGAATCTTAAGAAACGCAATGTAGTTATGGAAAGTCATCCACTGGAAGACAGATGCGAGACAGATCGCAGAACCACAGAAAAAGAATTGGAACAAAGAGCTTCCGCTGTTGACAATTCAAGACTAAGACTGACCAAGATCAGGTACAAGTTCTTGAACAAATAACTGTTCTTCTACAAGTCTACAGCTTTACCCTTCCCTACTATGTTGGGATCTAACAAATAATAATGAAGCCTCCAAGATAAGAAAGATCTCATAATTAGGGTCAGGCTCAAAGGATTCTGACATTCTATATTCATTTCATTTAAACATCTGCACTACAATCAGTAAACTTACGAGAGTCATTAATTACAAAGGGAAAATTTTTTTCTTTGGAGCACAGAAACATGTCAGACACCTCAACCAAGAGATCAAAAGTTAACATTCACCAGCGATAAGACCTATCTACATCACACATGTGCCAATATGATGCACTGAGAAGGGAACAACCTCACCACTGTGGTATTCTTGTCACAAATGCTTAACCCTCAATTTAATCATGAAAGAACACCAGATAAATCCAAACTGAGGGACATTCTGCAAAATAACTGACCGGTACTCTGGAAAAGTACCAAGGTCACGAAAGATAAAAAACTGTCACAAATTGGAAGACACCAAGGAGACACCATAACTAAATGCAGTGTGGGCTACTGGACTGGATCCTCGACCAGAAAAAAGACATCACGGGTGAAACCCGAATAGAAGACTTTAGATTAACTCTATCAACTGCCTGGTTTCAATAACCGCACTATGGTTACATAAGAGGCTAACAAAGGGACGCTGGGTGTAAGGTATATACGAATTCTCCGGGCTATTTTTGCCATTTTTTTCTACTTCTAAAATTATTTCAAAGTAAAAAGTTTGCAAAAGTAACTTCAGATGAATGATAAAGAGATATGGGGGATCACTCAATAACTCTTACATAAAAATATGCTACCTCCTCGGGGCTGGCCCTGTGGCTGAGCGGTTAAGTTCGTGCGCTCCACTGCAGGTGGCCCAGTGTTTCGTTGCTTCGAATCCTGGGCGTGGACATGGCACTGCTCACCAAACCACGCTGAGGTGGTGTCCCACATGCCACAACTAGAAGGACCTACAACGAAGAATCTACAACTATGTCCTGGGGGGCTTTGGGGAGAAAAAGGAAAAAAAAAACTATGCTACCTCCTCCAATAATTGTGCTAAAAAAAACCCAGTAATTGCAAATAAGGCGTAAACCAGAATAATCTGTAAGTATTCACTAAAAACCTGTGATTGGGATAATCTAGAGAGCCGACTAACTTTCCTAGGGCACTGAAGTCTCTCCAGATAAATAATCTACCTCATTTTCCCTATTAATCTTTTTTAATTCAATTCAACTTATATTTATTTAACATCTACTATGGGCATGGAACTGTGCTGGGGCCTGATAAGATTTTGATACATTAAGAACATTTCAGTACACAAAATGACAAAGAAAAACATAGAGTAACAAAACTGGAAGGAACTTTTCACTCCCATACAATCTAGCAATCAATACCGGCACCCTTTTTAGTGTGATTGCTGCTAGGAGCTCAAGTGCATCCCCTTCAGCATAAGCGGTTCTGACCTCTACAATTATCTCCAAAAATTATCCCTGAAGATGCCAAAATGACTCTAAAACATACTCCATTTCTAGTACTTTTTTTCCATCTAATCATTATGTTGTTGGTGCATTACAGTACACAACACAAAATTAAAGAACTTGATTCTCTGAACGTCAAGGAAGGGTCAAGCTGGTATAAACCCACAGACGTTTACTTACTATCCTCTTAGAAGAGGTCAAAGGCAACATCACAGAAGGCCGGGGTTCTCAAAGTGTGCCCTCAGAGTCAGCAGCTTTAACATCACCCAGGAACTTGTCAGAAATGCAAATTCTCAGTCCCAGTCCAGACCTGCTGATTCAGAGACCCAGCCCAGCATCTGCGTTTTCACAAGCCCCCCCAGCTGACTCTGATGCACCATCAGTTTGAGAACCACTGATGGAACAGCAGAAAGACTGGCCCCGTGAATCCGGAGGCCTGATTCCAATCCTTGCTCTGCCACTAACACCTCTACAATGCATTAGCCGCTCAGCTTCTGTGGGGCTCAGCCTCCTGATCAGTGAGGGAACTGCAATAGCTCACTACCACAGTCCTTACACCCTAATTTGATAACCATGAAAGCATTCATTTGTATAAGGCCTAAAAGTGAAAACACCACTGCAGTATTTCACCACGTATCTCTCTCTTTCATCCAAATGAAACAATTAAAATTTCTTCTTGGCATCCACCAGCCTCTGAATCAGAGTTAACATAGCTACAATAATTTCTTCTGATTTTAAATAAAATTCTGTTTACTACTTTGCTGTAGCAAAAGCCATATAAATGCTAATTTTACAGTTTCCTATTTAGTTCTCTATCAAGTCTATTTTGGAGCAATTCCTCATAATAACAAAAATTCCAAGAAACCCACCTACTACAGACTGAATTGTGCACCCCCCCCCCCCACACACACACACAATTTTGATGCCGAAGCCCTAATCACCAATGTGATGGTATTTGGAAATGAGGTCTCTGAGAGGTACTTAGGTTTAGATGAGGTCAGAACGGTAGGGTCTCCAAGACGGGATCAGCGTCTTTAGAAGAAGACGAAGAGAGACCAGAGTTCTCTCTCCATCTCTGCCATGTGAAGACACAGCAAGAAGGTGGCTGTCTGTAAGCAAGGAAGAGCCCTCACCAGGAATCAGCACCTTCATCTTGGACTTAACCTCCAGAACTGGGAGAAGTAAATGACTGTTGTTTCAGCCACCTGGGGTTATGGTGTTTTCCTAGAGCAGCCCACAATGACCAACACACTCACTCAAAATACCCCTCTGCTGTGGGCATAGTTCAGAAGAACTGTGCTCCAACCTCGCATAAAGAACGTGTGTGATCAGACCACTGAAGTACTCAGCAACTATGAAAGAGAAAGAATTTTAAAACGTACAGATCTAGATACTTCCATTACTAAGAAACACAGCTTAATTTCATCTCCTAGTCATGGATTTATAAACCGCGATTCTTCTCACAGCCTGTGGAAACTATGACAAAAACCTCTCAGAGGAGATGTGAGAAAGAGGGAGAGAGGAGAATCAAATAAGAAGAGTCCGTTTTATAAAGGTTAGAGAGTTCTCTTCGAACACAAACCTAGGTAGCACGAATGTGGGCAGAAATGTCCCATCAATCAAGTGAATACCCACTAATCCTTGAGACCTAACTCAAATGCTGTATCCTGCAAGCTCGCGCCACTCCTTCCCAGGCAGTCAGACATAAATTACTCTGTGCTCCCCTTTCTCCATTTCAGCACTGAGCAAAAGGCACTATACTTGTTTATGGATCTGTCTCTTCCACCAGACCTTGAAATCATCTAGGGCAGCGTGTTACTCTCTCCAGCACCTAGAATGGTGACTGGCATGAAGCAGTTTGCTCAAGTGGAGCCACTCTGCTTTGCTGAATACAAGAGGAACTCTCTGTGCTATCTCACAGCTTTTCTGCAAATCTGAGATTATTCCAAAATAAACAGGTTTTTTAAAAAAGGCACCAGGAGCCAGTGTATTATCAGTAATAATCACACCTGCCTTACATGTCACGCAAGAAGACACCAGCTACTAGAGAGCCTTGCCTCAGTGTTTTTCAGACGTGCCAGCAGGAGTCAGTAACCTTACATGTAGCAAACTTGAAAAACAATGAGTAACAAACACTTGAGACGCTAATCCTGACCTTAACTTTGGTCAAACTGTTTAACTTTAGTCTCAGTTTGTGAAAAGGGACTAGTAATTCCGACCCTACACGGCTGCCGTGCTACATGAAGTCTACAGAGTATACATCAAATGAGCTCTCCTAACGATGTTCTAATCAATACGTGTTAGTGACCTTCCCCAGGCAGTGTTGCATCTGGACTAACGCTTCACCGCAAACCAGGTGCATACTGTAACTAGTTCCACCGGCACGGACTGTAAAGTCCCGACACAATCACCATTCGGGCTATGATTACCTAGAAAATAATCCTACATATGTGTCCACAGATGCCAACCCTGCCAAGATGTCCTAGTCCAGAACCCCCCAACCCAATAAACAGGCTATTCAAAACTCAACGCAAGCGCAGGGGTCAGCAGCTCCTGGCACCCACCTCCCCCCGACTAAGCTCCAGAAAGCGGGCACGCACACTCAGGCCGTGCTCGCCCACTAGGAAGAGGTGGGTATCTCCAGGGACGATCCCGCTGCTGCCAACAGCGACGTGCGGCAGCCTGGGGTCTCCCGCTAGTTGCTGAGAGCAGCTGGACCCTGAGTGGCCAGGACCGTCCCCTTCCAGGCGTGGTGCTCTCGGGCACCAGCATCCTCAACCGAAGGAGGCGCGGGTGGCAGCAGCGCATCGGTGCGCTGGGGAAAACAGGGCGTGGGCGGGCAGCCACGGACACCACCGCCCGGACTAGAAACCCACACCGGGCAGCTCCCCGCCTGGGCGCCCGCGTTCCAGTCGGAGAAGCCAGGCGGTCAGAAGCGCCCCGACTGCGTGCAGGGGTGCGTGGGGCGCCCGGGGAGCCGCTCCCGAGCCGACAGCCCGGGCCCGCGGGGAAACGGAGGCCCGCCGGGTCCCCGGGAGCCCGGCTCGCGGAGCGAGCAGGTGACGGCGGGGGCAGGGCGGCTGCGACGCCGCGCGGGCGGCGGGCGGGTGTTGGGCGAGTCGGGGCGGCGCCGGGAGGGACCGGCGAGCGGGGGAGGGGCGGAGGCGGGGCGAGGAGGGAGGAGGAAGAGCCTAGGGCCCTGGCGGGACTCCCGGCGCCCAGCTGCCCGGCCCGAGCCCTCAAGCCACCGCCCCCAGGCCCCGCGCAGACGCTGGACGGTCCCCGCCTCCAAACCTCCCCCCAGGCCCGGCCAGAAAATAACTTCCCCGTTTGCCGACGGAATCGCTCCTGCTGGCCCCTCTGACGGACTCCTCCGGCTCGTCGTCTTCCGGAGATGAAACCGGAAGTCCCACCCCTCCCCAAGAGGAAAACGGAAAGCCGAAGGAGTCAATCTAAGGAAGGGGAGACGCAAACATGAAGATATTCAAAGAGATAGTCAAAAAGAAATGATATACTAAAAAACTGTTTTCATAGTTAATAGTATTACAGGTACAAAATTAGGTTCTGTCTCATCTACCATTAAAATAGTTTTAAAAGCAGTTATTTAAACAATAGACTGAAACATACATTTAATAGGCATAGAACATGAATGGATCATTTTAAAACAGAGAGATGTAAATTTTTAAAAATTAGATAAAGAAGTTTGGCCAAAATAGTTCATCAAAAACTGCCAAAAGCAGATTATGAGAGTTTCCATCCATTAAATGAGCAAATACCAAAAATCTAATGCTAATGGTTAGAAGGTGCAGTAAGCTGGACAGCACTCACAAGTGTCAAATGGGTCAGACTTTCTGAAAAGCAATTCAGTTGTATCTAAGAACAACTTTAAAACCTCATCATTCACTTTGAAACCCAGTATGTCTACTTCTAGGGGCCTGTCCTAAGAAAATAATATGAAAAGGTTGCAATGATGTATACAAAAAGATGTCCACCACAGGGTCATATATAAAAGTAAAAAACTGAACAACCAACGTAACAAGCATTAAAAAATGGTCATATAAACCAACATATGCATGCATACGAAGTATTATACTGCCATAAAAATATCTACCAAGAATATCTAATGACAAAGAAAAACACTTCTCACATGATTTTAACCAAAAGCAGATTTTAAAATATTATGCATAGCACATTCAGTTGTGTAATACCCCCCACAAAAAATCAAAATATTAAAGTGGATATGGGTAATTTTTTTTCAGATTCATTAGAATTTATTAATTCCTCTCAATTTCCTACAACGAGCATATAATGCCTTGACAACAAAATTTAGAACTATTTTTAAAGAGGTTTGGGGGCTGGCCCGGTGGTGCAGCAGTTAACTGTGCACGTTCTGCTTTGGCGGCCCAGGGTTTGCCAGTTTGGATCATGGGTGCAAATATGGCACCGCTTGGCAAAAGCCATGCTGTGGTAGGTGTCCCACATATAAAGTGGAGGAAGATGGGCACAGATGTTAGCTCAGGGCCAGTCTTCCTCAGCACAAAGAGGAGGATTGGCAGCAGATGTTAGCTCAGGGCTGATCTTCCTCAATTTGGAAAAAAAAAAAAAAGAGGTTTGGTTTTTTTTCTTTCACTTCATATACTTCTGGTACAAAATACTAAGCTTCTACAAACCAAACCTTTCACAAATAACAGCTACGAAGTCTGGATAAAATACTAAAAAAATAACTATGTGATGGCTCTGGAGACTAAACAAAAGCTGGAAGTTTTTAGTGTGGAGTCAAGGCCCAAAGCAAGCAAATGGCAAAAGGTAATCCAGCACGCCTCCCCTTTTGGAGGCTTTACCCAGAGGATATCCAGGGTCGGAGACCACTGACGAAAGACAGGCAGCTAAATCACAAGGGAAAAACCAGTTGTACTTCTGGATCAGAGGGAAAGTGTCCGAATGCAATGATAGCCACAGAAGAGTAAGAAGTAAATACCATAAAGGAGAGAGCTAAAGGAACACCTGAATCTATGAATAAACCCAGAAAACATAAACCATGTATGAACAAGAGTGAAAGCAGATTGCAATTAAACACCAGGAATGAGATAGGAGTGGCTGACTACTGCAGACATGACAGATAACGATGTGGTCGTAGTCAAGTCATCCGCCTGCTAAAATGAAAACACCAACAATATTTAAAGCAACACAACAAAATCCAGAGACCACACAACATAAAATTCAAAATGACCAAAATTACTTGAGTTAGGAAGAGTCAGAAAACCGTGTCCAAATCTCAAGCAAAAAGATGTATGGCAAACATGATGGTCAAAATGATGGAATTATTTTAAAAGAACCATACAGTAGCTGTTACAAACAATATTAAGTGAAGTAAAGAAAATAAGTTTGAAACAAATGGAAAAAAAAAATAATAAATTTCAGCAAAGAAATAATCATTATTCTTTAAAAGCCACATGTTAATGTCAGAAACAAAAGATAAAATATTTAGAATAAAAAAAAGGGGCTTAATAACAAAATGGAAATGACAAAGTAAAGAATCAGTGAGTTTGAGACAGATCAACAGCAATCATCTAACAAAAAGAATCTAAGGAAAAAGACAGAATTAAAAAAAAAAGTAAAGAGGGGCCAGCCTGGTGGTGTAGGGGTTAAGTTCACGGGACTCTGCTTCAGCGGCTCAGGGTTCATGAGTTCAGACCCCCGCATGAGGACTTACAACCACCATCATCAAGCCATGCTGTGGCAGCATCCCACATACACAATAGAGAAAGAATGGCACAGACATTAGCTCAGGGCCACTCTTCCTCAGAAAAATAATAAAAAATAAATTTAAAAAAGAAAAGAGACTCTCAGGGGTCCTATCTGAGGACTACAAAAGGTCTAATGTATAACTAATTAGCTAGAGTCCCAGAGGAAAAGAGAGAGAGAGAAAGAAAACGGAGCAGAAGACACTTCTGAAGAAACAACGGCTTACTCAGAATATCCAGCTTTGGCAAAATAAAGAAGTCAGTGAACCTTCTCAGCAGATACAAGTATAAAACTGCATAGGACTGTCAAAAGCAACAATTTTATGGATTCTGAAAACCATATTCAGGCAACGAGTGGAAAATGCACTTTATCAAAGCCCTAGGTAAGAGGCTGAGAAAGGAGCACTTGCCTGGGAGACTACCATCCCCGCGACTTGGTGAGAGAGCATGCTAGCTCTACCAACACATGACTGGCACAAAAAGAGGAGCTATGAGCTAAGGTGGTGGAGGGAGGAAGCTATTTGGAGCAGGCAGCAAACCTCTATCGCTCTGTCAGCCAGAAGGGACCAAAGTTGGTGGAAGCAACCAAAGAAATCTCACAACATTGGTCCACAGAGGTATGAGCCCAGTCTGGGCAACTGTCAGACTAGCAAGAACTCAGCAATGAGATCCTATAAATGAAAGGCCAATAAAAGGACCAGATGAAGTTCCCCACACATGCCTGGTTGACTAAGCAAAGAAACTTCGAGGGAACGTGGTAAGACAGTAAAAGCCCCAGAACAGAGGCTTGGTAACTAGGTAAACTTTGAATGTGCCCCTGTACACCCACAAACAGAAAGACAGATGGCAAAGATCATAATGGGCTCAAGGTGTTTGACTACAAATTCTGCCCAAATCATTGTGTGACCATTAATTCTTACATTACAGGGGAAACACCAGAGAGTAAAGCAAAATACAAGTAAGCAAGCATTTAAAAACTGAACATAAAACATCAGTGTCTGTACACCACAGGGAGATAAAATTCTATGCTTTTAAGACCATTGCAAGTTAAGGGAAAAAAAGACATTCTAGAAAAGTGCATCAAAATCCAAACTTTCCACATCACACTATACAAAATGTCTTATTTTCAACAACAACAAAGAAAGAAATCATAAGCTGTGTTTATAAGAAAATATAAACTATGGTCCAGATTCAGGAAGAGAAAAACGTCAATGGAAAATTGGCCCAGATGTCAATGTAGCAGAGAAAGTCTTCAAGTATCTCCTGTAAAGAGTTCTAAGAACTCTTTCAAATTTTCAAAAATTTTTTAAAATATAATAACAGTGAATTCCACAAATAGGGAATGCGAATAAGGAAATGAGAATGATAAAAACAACCAAACAAATGCTAGAGATGAAAAGCACTATAGAGAAATGAAAAAATTATTACATGGGAAAACAGCAGATTTGAGGAAGGCAGAGGAAAGAATCAGTCAAATTAAAGATAGGAATGATATTAATTATCGACTCAGAAGATTGGAAATGAAAGAAAACTTAAGGAAAATGAAAAGAGCTTCAGAGACCTATGGGACAATTTGAAGTATTTCAACAAATGTGCAGGTAAGAATCCAATAACAGAGAAAAGAGGAAAGGGTAGGAAGAAATATTTTAAAACGTAATAGCTGAAAACTTTCTAAATTTGATGAAATACATTGATCTACAGATACAAGAAGCTTAACAAACATGAATAAGTACAAACACAAAGAGAGTCACACCTACAAACATCATAGTCAATTACTAAAAAGAAAAAGACAATAAGAAAATCTGGAAAGCAATCAAATCCACCACATACAAGGAACAGCTACATGTTTCAACCAGAGTGGACTTTGCATCACACTGAGGAGAAAAAAATACAAATAAGAGCTGACTTAGAAGAAATAACAGAGGCCGGAAAGCCAGAATAATAATACAGTCAAAGTGCTGAAAGAAAAAACCATCAATAAAGAATCACATATCCAGCAAAACTATACTTTAATAATGAAGGGGCAGGTAAAGACATTCCCAGATAAATAGAAGATGACAGAATTCATGTCAACACAGAATAAGGCAGTAAAGGAGGACAGACAAAGAAACACACAGGAGACGCAGAATAATAAAGAGCAAAATAGTATAAATCCACCAACCGAACTTACATTACATAATGTTAATAAACACTACAGTTAAAAAGAATTATCAGATTGTATTAAAAGATCAAAACTATGTGCTAAGCATAAAAGACACAATCAACATTCAGAGACAAATATATTCAAAATATAAAACCTGGACATGATACTCTCATGCAATCTGTAACCACAGGACAGCCAGAGTGGGTAGATGAATGCCAGATCTAAGAACAGATTTTAGGAAGAAGACTTACTAAAAGTGAAGAGGAGAACAAAGAAGTGAAGGCATAAATACCGGATAAATACAAGTAAAACTACTTCATATCTCGTTTACATAGAAAATCCTCAGGATGTAAAATACACACATACACACACACACGCCCACACTAGAACAATTAAATGAATTTAGGAAATTCAAAGGATAAAAGGTTAATAAACAAAAATCATTGCACTTTTAAATATTAACAGCATGCTGATTTGATTTAAAATTGTGCAAAAATAAATTTAACCAAAAAATGTGCAAGGCCTATGCACTAAGATAGACTAGAGACACGACTGGAGAGAAATTAAGAAGACTCGATGGCAGTTTCTTAAAAAAGTTAAACACAGAGTCATCATCACATACCCGAGTCATTTCCCTCCTAGGTAATTACCCAATGAGAAATGAAAACACGTGTCTCACACAAAGACTCAGACAACAGCACATACGACAAGATATAGCAAATTAATTTACAGTGACAGAAAACAGGTCACGGGTTCCCTGTGGCAGGCAGGAAGAGGTGGTGGGCTGCAAAGAGGCATGGGGATACTTAAGGGGGTAAGAGAAATGTTCTTTTATCTTGATTCTGTAGATGGCTTCAGAGGTGTATAGAACTGTCAAAACCCATCAAATTGTGCACTTTATATAGATGCTGTTTATTGTATGTAAACTATTCTGCAATAAAGTTTTTGAGCAAAAAAATAAACAAAAGAATAAGTGAGTGAATGAACAAGGGTTTTAAAGCAAATAAGCATTATACACCTGTTGAAAAGGAAAGAATAAAATTTAAATGGTGAGGAAACTCTGTAAACAAGGTTACACTTTTTAAAAAATCTCTAGTTTTGTTTCTTCTAATTTGTCTGTTTTAAGTCTTAAATCTGTCTTGAGCATAAGGGGATAAAACCTTAACAGGTTATACTATAAAAACCAGTCATAGAAACAAATCATTTAACTATGGCTATATAAGGAAAATGACCTCATATCTCATAGATTGTTTTTCGATCTGTAGAAATAATTCAGTTTTACTGCTGAAAGCAGTACCAGCTATCAGATGGAAAACAAGTCAATTTTATCGTCTGATTCATCTTGAACACATCACGTTCCTGCGTAGCCCACAGAATCACAAAATGTAAAGCTATTACAGCACTACAGTAGAAAAAGCGTCACTCCCTAACAGACTCAAGAGTATAGTCGTACACTACTTGCCATCTCCTGTCCAAAACAATGCTGGTGAAACAGACTCCTCCTGAACAAGAATTGTCACAATAAGTAATTGCACTATGAAACTGAATGACTGCGTTTTTATTACCATTTTCATACAGAATTTTTACATACTTAAAATTCTGACCAGAAAGGTTAGATTAGAATCACCTGGGCCAATTTGGAAATGCTAAAAGATATGTATGGACACACACAAAAACACACACTTACACACTCTCTCTCTCAGTCACACACAGACATGTTTGTTAGTATATATATTTGTTTTTAAAAGGTAAAGATAACAGTAACATTAATAACAACAGATAGTACCTCTCTCTATCTAAATATAGAAACATATCGCAAATGTATAATACTGTCCTAGTTTTGCTTACTGCCAAATAAACAAAGCAATTAATTCAGAGGGTGTCACTGATTCCTAAACTCATCATTCATGAACTTGATTATTAACGAAATTAATAATGAATAAATAAAACTGATATACCTAATTTCTTCAAAATTGATCACAATAAAAAATGCCTGCTTTGATACTATAATTGAAGTAAGTTATATAAGAACAAATGGATAATATAAGCCTTGTCTATTAATTCTTAAAACATAAACCATTTAAAAGCATTCCTGAAATCAGACAAAACAGTTAGACCACATCAGGGAGAGCAACGAAAACAAAATGACCTGAATCGTGATGCAGGGAAACACGAACACCTCAGCTATCAAAAACTCACCAAGGCAGCAACATCACCCACCAAGCCTTAGCTAAAAGTAAGAAACCTGCCCAAAAGGGCTTGGAGCGGCAAAACATATTTGAAGAGATGATGTTTGAATTTAGGTACTGGGATTGAAGGTGAGTCTCTAAGTTCCTTCCTCAGATCCATCACCCCTTCCTGATACTTACTGATAAACCTGATTCATTGGCTTCTTATCGATGGCAAATAATGGAGAGCAATTGTGCTACTCTAGACAAGATCACTGATAGCAGTGAAAAACGGGAAAAGGGAAGAAAAAACTAGAAAAGCAGACAGAAAAAATTAAAAGTAATCAGGGAACATTCAGATATTTAAAAACACCCTTCTCTGGGTCAAAATGCCCAGAGGACATGATTTCTTGAGAGCCCAACATGACAACGCACAAAATAATAATCCTAAGTCACTGAGACAATATTAAATCAGGTTATGGAGAGGTTTCCAAAAGTTGAAAACTAGGAAATTAATTTTTTCAAAGGTTCTCACGAAAATGATTAAATTTAAAAAAAAAAAAACAAAAAACAAGACATCATGAGACATAAGTCCCCAATGATTCGGGTCCATCCACCAAGCCATCTAAGCAGTTATGGCTGGTGGGGCAAGCGCTGCGCGTGCTCCATGGCTGTGCTCTGCTGTCCTCAGGCCTCAGACTTGCTGCCTCCTCTCAAGAAACCAGACTGCCAACCCTGACACTGGATTAGCCCTCTGCCTGCACATTCCCATCTGCCCCCACCACAGTTCTTAACTACTCTGCGTTACAACTGGCATGTGACCCTTCTTGAGCAGAAGAAAATAAACTCTTTCACTAGCATCCAGAACCCAGCACAGTACTCAGCATATAGTAGGATTTCAGTAAATACGATTTTTTTAAACTTATTAAAAAAACTTAAGCTATGCTCTATCTGCAAAGCATATTTTGATAATAACAACAGACACCCAAAATATGCCACAAGAGCATAAAGTAAGAAGTTCCTGTTGACTGCTAAGATTAGAAAGTCTTCACAGAATGGACAGAGTTCCAACCACACATTCAAGCTCAGGATTGAATTTAACCAAATGGCTAAAAAAAGTACAATGGTCCCCCCTTACCTGTGGTTTACACTTTCTGCAATTTCACTTACTTATAGTCAGCAGAGGTCTAAAAATATTCGATGGAAAATTCCAGAAATAAACAATACACAAATTTTAAATTTCTCGCCATTCTAGGTAGCGTGATGAAATCTTGTGCCATCTAGCTCCCTCTCACCGGGGCCGTGAATCATCCCTTTCTCCACCGGATCACCGATACCCGCCTGTCAGTCACTCAGGTAGCCCTCTTGGTTATCAGAGCGCCTGTCAAGGTATCACAGTGCTGGTGTTCAAGTCACCGCGTATTTTAATTTAATAATTTCCCCAACGTGTAAGAGCAGTCGTGCTGGAAATCTGGATATGCCAAACAGAAGTTATTGCTTGTTACTCTCTTACTTTGCCCAATTTCTAAGTTTATCACAGGCAGTGTACATGTCGAGAAAAAACGTATATGCAGGCTTCAGTACTATGCAGTTTCAAAGCACACCACTGGGAGGTCTTAGAACGTATCCCCCCCCACATAAGGGGGGACTACTGTATTCGGGAGACAGGGATACTATAAGCACAAGTAAAAGAAAACGAGAGGCAACTGGGTAACACATAGGTTTTCAAAAATGGCAGCAGTTGAAAGGTAAGGCTGGAAAGACAGGCAGGGCTGCAGAGGAGCCAAGAGGGGTTAACATAATGGAACTTAACAAAATGGAGGTTAACATTACGGAGCTTCACACAATGGCATGCTCCAAAGGTCACACGGACACTTAGTCCTCCAGAGTGACTCCCTCTCCGCAACGTCCAGCAGTTTCATTGCATGTAGAATACATTTTGCAAGTAAGAGACAAAAGAAAGACAACAACTTTGCTATATGATTCCTCATGTCAACACTGTTTTTACCCTGGACCAAATCAGAGAGTTGATACCATAAAAAATACTTCAAAACACTACGTGATGTTACGAGGAAACTACTGGCAAAACTTACTTTCGGGTGGTGATTATTATCCAAACCACACGTGATAAAATACTACTCACCATAAGAAGTGGTACTCTTATAATACAACTGCTATGCAATTTTTTAAATTCTTCAATTTTGAAATCAAGTTGAAAGTATTGTGTCAAAAGACAGTGAAACAACTATCATTAATCTTCAAACTGACAAACAAAAAAAGACATATAAACAAGTGCCAGGATAATAAAAATGGCAGTGTTCATTTTTTAGAAGAAAAAAATATAATTGTACTAAAATTATTAAGCTAACAAAGCAACAGAAAAATATGAGCAGAAAAATGACAGTTATCTGCAAAATTCATAAATGCGTCTTTTGTATAACCATAATGATCATATTTTATGCTGTCATTTTGCATTTAATTGCTCACCCCTGGTACTTTTCTTCATAGAAGCCATCGATATCCCACAGAGCCAGATGCTGAACTTGCAAAAACATACTGTGACCATGGACTTATAAGAAAGTTACTTTGCTGAGCTGTGGTGTATGACAAGTTAATTTTTGTAATTACACTTCTTCCAACAATATATGAAGCTACTGCCTATGATTAGCCTATATTATTCAAAAGAGGCAAGAAAGTATTCTCTATAAAATACTAATCAGATTTTTTAAAGACTTCAGCTGATGTGAGAAAGTTAACTTTTCAAAAAGCTTTTCTATAAGACGGCCAAAAGTAAAAATCCCACCTCAGCTGAAATATATAAGCAGATTAATATGTTAAGGCATGACTATGTTTTCTGAATGTTATTAATACATAACGCCAAGTTATTTCAAGCCTTTAGGAAACGTCACATGCTAACCTTGGTCTTTTGATCATTACTTTTAGTTCTGCTATATTATGCTAAACATAGTATTCAAAGGATAAATCCATTAACCGTCATTTAGAAAGAAATGGCTATTGCACAATAATCTATCCGCAGGGCGTAAATTGTTTTAAATTTAAAATATTTGCAATGACGGTCACTGTCACATACTCAATAGTAATAAAACAGTAGGGACATCATAACATTGCTAAAACACAGGCTATTCCCTATAATATAGTATCTTTGTGCACATACTACAAAATTTGGCAGCTATTATGTTTTGTTTTATTCATTAAAAGAGAGCAAATGACATTTCCCTTTTAATAAACTTCCCCCATGTTGAAGCCAAAAGAGTTATTTAAAGATTAATGTTAATTATCAGGACAAAACAACCTGAGCTCAAGTTTTCCAAATGCCTAGGTCAAATCTGCTCACTGGAGGAGGATATTTAAAAAATAACTATGTAATTATTTTTTTTTAAAAACTCTATCACTTAGAGACTTAAAATTTAATAGAAGTTATGTTTTAATTACATAATACTAACCAAATGGATATTTTCACTGCATTATACAAAAGGAACGTAAGATACTAAAATGCTCTAGATAAATCTGAAGTTTTCCTCAGGATTTTAATAAATATATAATGACCGATTTTTTTAATGTGTAACGTCGTTCCCACGTCATTTCCTAATCTAAAGGGGTTTGTGTTTGTGAAGGTGTCAACTCAATGTATATTCAAGACTTAATAAAAAGTCCTAGAATTTTGAGAATCTTGGAAATCTTTTATTTCAAATCCCTCGTGTGTTTTTTTCCTAACTTGGACTGCAATTTGAGATATGCTATTTCACGGTTCCACGTCTGCTTAGAGATCACCAACTCAGACACTGATCGTACAACAGGAGAAACATAAAGCACACAGAGCTGAAACACAATCACCAATAAAGCAAATACCTGGCCTTTCGGGTCCTCTTTGTTCTGACCCCTGCTATTTAAAAGGGAATGATAAACTCTGCAGACGTCATCGGGCATATACTAAGAAGGAACATGCTCAAATCCCAGCTATTTGTATTTTTCTTTCCCCTGCCCAGCCTCGATCTTCCTCCCCTGGTCTACTTCATTCATTCTGCGTGCTGCTCAGCCACCTCAAATGGTCCAGGGACTCATTGCCTTTATTTCCAGTCTCTACCTTACTTCTAATCTCAGCATCTCTTCCTGGATGACCTACAGATATCAAACACTCAATACAACCAAAAACAAATTCATCTTGCTCATCCTCTCCCAAACCTGCTTCCATGGAGCTAGTCTGCCAGCTCTCTACACAAAGATCAGTGCTCTAAACTATTCTTAGTTCCTCCCTCTCTCACCTCCTCCTTCACTGGCCCTTAATCCTGTCCTTTCCACATCAAAAATGTCTCTCCACTCTATCCTCTGTACTCTACTTCTACTGCCTTATGTGGAACGTCATCAACTCCAGCCTCTCGCGTGCCTCAGTGGCTCCAGGGAGAGAGCCTCCTCTAATGGGGCCCTCCACAGAAAAGCCTCAGTTACTGAAGCGAGCTTCTCACACAGCCCTGAGGACAGTATTCAGTGTCTGAATAGCTGTGCGAAAGGGAATGGTACCTATTAAGGAAAAGGGACAACACCAGAGGGTGGGAGATCTGACAGCTTTGACGGTTTCACTTGACCATAGGAAAAAGTACCAAGTAAAGCACACAGCCTTCAATTCAAAGCCCTTGACAAACTAAACCTTGTCCTCTTTCGGCGCTTCTCTCCTCTTTTAGGCCCTGCTAAGACCCACATTAGGCTGCTGACTGGTTCTCTACCAGGTGTGCCTTCCAACAAGCTGCCCTCTTTGCCTAAAAAGCCCTCTCCTCCTACATCCGCACAGAGAACTCCATGGGTCTTCCACGTTGCTGTGATATTTTTCTGTGACTTCTCCAGGCCAACCTAATTACTCCGCCGTGCACCTCTGGCACTGACAAATGTTCTGTTGCAGCCAGTATCTTGGGACTGACTGCTGGGGTTACTGAAGATTACAAGGACAAGAAGTGGGATGGTTTACTTTTTGTGCCTAGCACAAAGACTTTTCAAAAACTTCATTAATTTTAAATGAAGTGAATTTGTTGGAACATAAAGCATTTTGGGAATTTAAATAAACGGAAAATAATCATTTTCTTTAAACTTAAAATGTTTGACAAGAAATGAAAAAGGTAACAAAATTAGTTCTGGAAAAATGCAAACTAATTCCTATACTCCCATTCTGAATCCATCTTACAAATGGGACTAAAAAGAAG